>NC_057399.1:12509582-12809582 GCF_019320065.1 Cervus canadensis
CGCAAGCACATGTATGTTCCCACCACGGACCTGATCTCACCACTGAGTTCCCATGCTGCCTGCAGAGCTGCCTAGGAGCTTGGAGTGGAAGCTTCCAAAGGACACAAGCCGTTGAGTAGATGCCAGAGAATTCTGAATGGAAAACATGAGGCCAGGGCTTTCACCAGCATTGGGGCAGGAGGCCGGGGGCGTTGCTCCATGCGCCTTCAGCCCCGTGTTCCAGCCCTTTTTGAAAAGGACATTGTAGATTTTACAAAAAATGTTCATATCATCACTCTATCTGCAACCTAGAAAAATCTGATGACATATCAAATCCACATCCCTTTCCCAAGGCGCCTTAGTTAGGGTTCGCCCTTTCATAACTGATGTTTGTATGGTGCTTTGCAATCCTTGACCATCCCTTGGGGCAAAGATCACAATGCCCATTTTATAGATGGGAATAGTGAGAGGCTTACATGGCAAGACAGAGGTGAAGAGAATGCTCAGATTTCCCGGCTTCATTCTCTCTCCAGATTCATGCTCCTGTCATGGGAATGTTTGGCTTAGAAACACCCTTCAGTCTCCTAGAAACCCCAAGACCTGCAGTGAGGAATGGAAAAACAGTGACTCGGAGGCTGGCTTGGTGGAGGGGCCACGGTGTTGATGACTTTGCTGGTCCAACTTGATTCCCATTAACACTGAAAAAATGCAAGGTCTTTGCCAGATCCACACCAACACTTCTGAGGTTTCATCCCTATTCCTTCCCTGCTGTGCCTGAGACTCAGCAGGCATGGGAACTCACCCAAGGCCTGACAGGGCCTGCACGTGGGCCCGGCTCTGACTCTCAGGGCCCCGGGCGCCAGTGTCAGGAGAGATGTCCCCACATTCCTCTTTTCTTCGTCCTTCTTCTTATGGAACAGACTCCAAACCTGGCTGTGACAATATGCAGTAGTCCCCAGATTTGGACCATCAGGGGTGCCCGCAGCCTTGGGAAGCAACTGTCACCATCTCAAGAGCCCTGGAGCAGCTGCTTCCTGGGCCGGGCAGGTGGGGTGACCATGTCACTTCTCCAGGGCAGAGGCATCCTAGCTGGTGGGTGCTTGCCCGACCCAATGGCATTCAAGTGTGAGAACTTTAAAATGCTCTGTCAGCCAAAAAAAAAGTCTGGGTGAAGTTTGACCCATGGGTCACCAGCTTGTGACCGCCCCCACCCCAGTCTTTAATCAGTGCCTCCCTTCTTCACCTCCTACCACGGGATGTGGTCGGGATAGGGGACTGTTGTCTTTGAGGGGAGGTCAGTGCTGCCAGGGTCTTTCACAGGTCCGGGGAAGCACCCCAGATGTGGCCACACGGGAGCTGAAGATGAAATCTCTTTACGAGAAGTCACATCCCTGAGCTAATGCCCTGCCGTGGCAGCCTCTGGCTCCAGCCACCCTCTTCTGGGTGATACTTCAGTTAGAATTTAGCTCCAAGCCGTGGAGAGCAAATGTTGAAAACAAACCAAGCACTCCTGACAAATACCTGGAAACGAGCTAGGTCTGAGACACAGCTGCCACGAGGGTAAAGAAGAATCCAGGCCCCTGGACTGGCCAGGGCCAGGCCAGCGTGGGTGGATCCACAGCCCTGCAGGAGAGACCAGCTCCCTGACGTTCCTCCTAAGAGGCGGCCCTGCGGCCTTGGCCTCACCAACCCAGGAGCCCACCACTGATGGTTTCCAGGCACGCACACTGGTGCTGCTAGAGAATGTATTCCTTTAGTTCTTTGGGCCTCGGAGAGGTCCAAGGCAAGCACATTTCGTAAAAGGTAACAAAATACATTACTGAAAAGTTGGACAGTCAGGCCATGACTCCTAGCCTGCATTCTGCCCCACCTCCCGGCAGCCCCTTCGGCCCCTTGTCCCTTGTTGTCCCCGAAACTCAGGATTCCCTCTTGCATATTCATGGTGGAGCTGCGGTGTTGATCCACCTTCCCCACTGTCAGCAAGGCTGCGCCTCCGAAGTGGCGGCCAGGTCCCAGGGGGCCGACCGGGAGCAAGTCCCCTGCCAGCCCCCTGTCCTGACGAGGGGGCTGCAGCCTCTCTGACAGGGCGCTTCTTGCCGGGAGCAGGCAGGCACCAGCTGATCTTTCATTCGCTGTAATTTCTCAACACGGGGTCCCGTTCCTGGACTCCCCCTCCCCCAACCAAAGGGGACCTCGGGGTGACATCCCTACCATTCTAGAGTTTCAATCCACATGTTCCCAGGGGTTCTGTTAGCTCACCTCCAAGGGTAAACAGAACTACCATTCAGTAAGTCTGTTCTTCCCACATCTTAAGACTCGTGAGCCACACGAGGAGAAAATGCAGCTGTTTATCCATTTATTGAGGGAATCTTGATGAATTCTAAAAGGGAGTTGGTCTCGGGTGGTATATTTGGCCTCTGGGCCAGAGGGAAAGGGCAGGAATTCTGCCCCTCAGCTTTGGCAACGCTGAGCATGGCAGGGAGGGACTACTTGGGAGTTGGGGGCCCTCCTCCTGGACTCTGAGGACTGGCTGGAGGAGGCCCGCCTACAGCCTCACTCATCCCAGCCTGGGCCCACCCACTGCAGCCCCAGCGCTGCTCTTATCCCCACGGTCGCCACGCTCGTGGCCACATCCCCCATCTTCTCCAAAAGCACCGTAAAGAACAAGTGATTTTGGATGATGGATTGTTGATTTACAAACAGTGCATTTCCCTTGGAGTGGAACAGAAAGGAAACCATTTAATGGCTCCCTTATTTTCAAGCATGAATACATTTTAATGAAACTATTTTATTGTATTTGAGGAAATGGAGAGTTGAACATTCCAACCAATCAATAGCCAATTAATTGCTATAAAGCTAAAAGAAAATAAATAAGTCTTGAGTCTATTTTCAACACCCTGCAAAGCTCAGAGCCTGCAAGTCTGGCCTTCCCCTTCATGCGTGCCCATGTGAGTGTACACACACATGCACACACACTCGCACCCCGACACCTCAGACGTACTTGAAACTCAGAGGAAGCACTGAGTCTTCTCATGCCAGTTCTTGCCTGCTCTTCTTGCCTGTGGTCAGAGGAGGCGAGCAGACCTGGCAGGAGCCTGTCCTGGGGCTCAGGAAGAGGCAGGCCCGTGCCCTGGATCCGAGCTGCCAGCACGGTGTGGGGGTGGGGGCGGTGAGACGCCGTTTCTCGCGCCCAGCCTTTGGGCCTCCAAGTTTGGGCCGAGGGTGGAAATCCGACTCGGGTTTTGCCCTGACTCTTGCTGGAAGATGCTGCCCTGGTTTTTCAGTCTCTAGTGGCCTTGGACATTGAGTATTTGTAGAAATGCAGATTACATTGCAAATGGAACTCATTGCCAGGCAGACACATGGATTTTTGCTTTTCATTCTTTGAGACAGTTGACTGTCTTAGGGACTGACCTTCCAGCATCAAAAAAAAATACATATCTACTGTTACCGCCAAAGTTTGTGATGCCTGCATAGATGCTTACTTGTTAAAAAAAAAAAAAAAGTACAAAAAAAGAACAAAAAAAACACAAAAAACAAACAAAAAATACCACAATTGAATTGCCTTTGAAAGTGGGAGATGATGTCTCCAACAGATTGAAAAAAAAAAATGCTTCTTAAAAATGTGTATGTTTTGTATTCTTTTTTTCTAGTAGAAAATAATTGACTTGAAATATTGGTGTTTTTTTTTTTCCTTAGTGATGTGTGTTGCTTTTGTGTGTAATAATATTTGAATGTAATTACAGCAGTGCCAATTTGCCAAAGATGTCAGACATATTTTTCTTTTGTTGGGAGGAGGGCAGGGGCTGGGGTGGGACTGGGGAAAAAAGAGGGGTGGGATTTTGGTTTCATTTTTAAAATTTTTTTCTCATTGAACCTGGAATTTGTGGTTTTATTCTAAGTTAAATGATTGACCGCAACACCTTTATTTTAGATTAGTTGGACAAACTTGCAATAAGATTGGCGTAGTTTCAATATCTGTGTGTCTTTTCATGAGTGACTGTTCCTAGTGAAGAATTGATTTTATGTAACCTTTATGTGAGATAATTATTTGTAAATATTTGCCATAATTTTATTGGTTCCTAAAATAAAAGTAATTTTTTAAGTTCAGAAAAAACATTTGATTGCATTCATTTTTACAACTTCATAGATGGTCTTTGATAGCTTTGACAAAGCCCATCAGAGTTGTGGGGAGTTTTACTGGCTCTCCTGATAAAATCGGGGTCCAAACAAATCTGTGCAACTTGAATGATGTGCTGGCGCTTTGGACTGGGTCCTGGGCAGGGGTGGGAGAGGCAGAGTCCCCACCCTTGAGAGGTTCCAGGCAAACTGCCAGCCCCTGGGCCAGTGGGGAGTGAGAGTTAAACCCCTGGATTTGACTTGTGATGGGGATCATTGGCTGAGTTCTGTAACCTCAATTTCCTTAGCTCCAAAATGGCCCGTAACACCCACCTCATTCATTCATTCGGCGGAGTGGTTGAGCATCTCTTCTGTCCCTAGCACTGGCAAACTTGGCAAACAAGGACCCTGCTAATGTGAAGCTTATTATCTAGGGGTTCTTGTGAAAGTGAACACGCATGTATGCTCAGTAATGGTGTATGCGTGCACACATGCTCTTAACCTTGAACCAGGCTGGATTTTTAAGTTGCCTAGAACCTAAGCAGTCTGGGCACGCCCCACACCCCTCTAACGTGCAGCAGAGTTCAGAAGCCGCACCTTCCAGGAGGCTTTGTCTTTGGGCTCAAAAGCCACAGGCCATATCTGGCCAGAGCTCAGGGCCTAAGAATCCGCAGTCCTTCCGTGGGGAAGGTGCCGTGTTTCTAGGCCTTCAGAGTTGCATGCTCTGGCTGCACGGAAGCCCGGGGTGGCTTTCCATCGGGGGCAGGCAGCCGCAGCCTGCACCCTGCCCCTGCTGGGCAGTGTCAGTCTGCAAGGGCAGGCAGGGACCGCTGCGCCCCTTGGCACAGTGTGTGCGACACGGTAATTGCCAGAGATGGAGTGGGCGAGTGACCGCGTGGGGGCCATGGGCTGCGACTCATTCATATTTAATAAAGCTGGCTGAGCGGCCTCCATTCATTTTGGCAATGGATGGTGACAAAGGTGATTCCTGAGGGAGAGAGAGATGCTACATGGAGAACTGGCCCAGCTCCTTTCTCCCCAGCACTCAGGACTTAGGGGCACAAACTTCAAAGGAAAGCAGCAGCATTTGGGAACTGAAGGTTGGGTTCCAAACCTAAGGGAACCAGTGAGGTAGAGCCATGCTTCTGTCCCTGAGGCTGCAGCCCTTGTCCCCGGCTCTCTGGGGACAGAGCCCTCATGTCTGCCCTCCTCATGGGGCAGTTACCTGGTTATCTGCAGTAACCAGGGCATGTGGAGCCCCCATACAATGCAGAATGGTGGGCTTGGGCCAGACCTCCTGTAGAGTGAAAATGAAAGTGTTAGTCGCTCAGTTGTGTCCAACTTTTTGTGATCCCATGGACTGTAGCCTGCCAGGCTCTTCTGTCCATGGAATTCTCCCTGTGAGAATACTAGAGTGGGTAGCCATTTCCTTCTCCAGGGGATCTTCCCAATCCAGGGATTGAACCCAGGTCTCCTGTGTTGCATGCAGACTCTTTACCATCTGAGCTATAGGGAAGCCCTACCAGCTTCGAGTAAGGAGGGTGGAAATGCCACCCTGAACACACTCAGGCACGTTCTGGTCCAGCAGTTCCTCTGCCCTCAGCCCTCAGCAACCATCACAAAGAGGGGCGGAGCAGATGCCTGAGGCCTGCCGTGTGAGGCTCAAGCCTTATACCCATTTGTTCCTTTTTTTTTGTTGTTCTTCAAACCTCCACTGGAGCCAAGCCCCGTGCTGGATGCTGGGGACAGAGGTGATCCATCAAGGGACAGAGTTACACCAGAGCCATGAAAAAGACAGAGGGATCACGGGACCTAAGAGCCCAGGCTGGAGTCTCAGCTGCAGTTCTTAAGGGTCAGTTTGGTGATGTGAGCTGTCTCTTAACTTCTAGAAGCCACAGTTCTTCATCTGTATAATGGGTATTATACATGATAATGTTTACTTGGAAGATGTTATGAGGAACAGGTTATGCATTGTGTGAGATTTTTTTTTCTGAATGATGGGTGTGAGTTTTGTCAAGATACTGCCTCTGCCATAAAGAAATCAAAATTTTACCATGCAAAGATCAAACTCTAGCTAGAAGTTTCTCTGAGCCAGGCTTAGTATTAGATGCAGGAAGATGGTTGCTGCAGACTGAATATTTGTTCCCACTGCTCCCCAAATTCATATATTGAAACTTACTCCCCTAACAGACTGAATATTTGTTCCCCCTGCCCCCCAAATTCATATATTGAAACTTACGCCCCTATATGATGGTGTATGGAGGTAGGACTTTTGGGAGGTGCTTAGGTCATGGGAGTGGAGCTCTCATGAATGGGATTAGTGCCCTAATAAAAAAGACCCCCTTCTACTTTATGAGGGCATAGGAAATAGGTACTCACTTAACACTGAATCTGCCAAGACCTTGATTTTGAATTTCTCAACCTCCAGAACTGGGAAATAAATGTTTGTAATTTAAGCCACCCGGTCTGTGGCTTTTTGTTGTTGTTGTTGTTACAACAGCCCAAACAGCCCAAAAGAAGGGTGAAGTGCCAAAATGAATCAACGAGGAGCCTGCCATCTGGGGCAGGTGATGTGCACATTTTAATTCCAGGCAACGTAACCAATGTCACCTATGGGTGGGGCAGACAGAACATTTATTTAGGCTCAGAGCGGGGATTCCATTCATTTGGGGGAAGAGTGATCAGGAAAGGCTTCCTGGAAGAGATGATTTTTTGAGCTGAGCTGTGATAGGTAGGCAGGATCCCAATAAGAAATTTTAGAGACGGTAGGAAAGAAAGGCATCCCAGGCAGTGGGAACAGTGAACAAAGCTCCAGAGGTAAGAATATGGAATGTGACTTTATAAGTTTATAAAGACAGAAAAGTCTCAAAGGAAAAAATAGAAATATTTGACTGCTTCTCAGACTTCTCTGGTGGTCCAGTGATAAAGAATCTGCCTGGACTCAGATTTGCTTCCGGCTCCAGGAAGACTCCACATGCTGCAGAGCAACTAAGCCCAAGTGCCCTAACTACTGAAGCCTGAGCACCCTGGAGCCCATGCTCCCCAAGAAGAGCAGCTACTTCAGGGAGAAGCCCAAGCACCGCAGTGAGAGAAAGTCCACTCCAAGCAAAGAAGACCCAGTGCAGCCAAAATAAAATTAATAAA
Organism: Cervus canadensis; assembly: GCF_019320065.1. Taxonomy (NCBI): domain Eukaryota; kingdom Metazoa; phylum Chordata; class Mammalia; order Artiodactyla; family Cervidae; genus Cervus; species Cervus canadensis. The sequence goes on from NC_057399.1 coordinate 12,516,825, forward strand.
TCTAAAACGTTTGACTGTTTCTCTTTTTTTACCTTTATATGTACAGTTTTTTTCCACAGGAAAGACAAATAACCTGGGGGGAAAAAACCTACAAAATGTGAATAGGAGCAATGCCCTTAATATATGAAAATACTGTATGCAATCACATGAAAAATACTACTATCTCAAAGAAAAATAGGTAAAGGACATGCATGAAAGCGTAAGTGAAAGTGAAGTTGCTCAGTCGTGTCCAACTCTTTGAGACCCCATGGACTGTAGCCTACCATGCTCCTCTGTCCATGGGATTTTCCAGGCAAGAGTACTGGAGTGAGCCGCCATTTCCTTCTCCAGGGGATCTTCCCAACCCAGGGATGGAATCCAGGTCTCCTGCATTATAGACAAATGCTTTACCGCCTGAGCCAAAAAGGACATGCAGAGATCATTCATAAATGAAGAAATACTAAATATTAGTAAATGTCCAATTCAAGATTAGAAACATGGTTCAACTTCACAAAGGTCTTTTTTAAACAAACACCCAATTTGGGCAAGGGTGTGAGGAAATGGACATTCCTCCAGGCTGCCGCTGGGCTGTCCAACAGGACCAGGCCACAGCTGCCTGTTGATGGCTAGGCCTGGGTGCTGGCCCCGGGGACACCCAGAGGAGCAGGGACTCTAAAGAGCATAGTGGTGGTCTTGAGCTTGGGCCTGCCCACTCCCACTTCCTGACATTTAAAGCCCAGGTCAAGTGGGATTCATGGTGTTTCAAACCCAACAGTGTTATCTGGAAGGGCATGGGCAACAGAGGTTCCCACATTATCCACAAACATGTGTAAATATCGCGACGGCTAGTAATGTAACCAAGAAAATCACTTCCCGTTGTTTCCCCTTCAGTGATATTTTCTGCTTGGCTGAGTTTGCTTAGCACACTGGAAAGGCCAACTCATCAGTTCTTGTTGTTAATCAAGAGCAGTAATTGTGAGTTCAAACCCTCCTGACTTAGACTCTGCTGAATAGGATAACAAGTTCCAAAAATGCTAAGTAGTACTTTCTATAAATGGGTCTTTTTAATAGGGAAGGCCCCTGAAGAGGGTTTGGAAAGAAAATCTTCCTGGGAAGTGGAATTAAAACACTGTGCATACTTTATGGAGCATGGCAGATAAACTTCTGAAACTCCTAGAAGTTGTTAAAGCATGGACAATGGGATGCAAACTCATTTCCTCAATGACTGTATAAACCTGTACTGGTTGAGGCAACACCAGCTGATGTAACAAACACCCCATAAATTTCAATGTTTTAACAACACAGCAGTCTGTTTTTCACTTACACAGTGGTTGGGTGTACCTGATAAGCAGGCAGCCTTCTACAAGGATCCAGCCTCCTTTTATCTTTTGGCTCTGCCACATATGGTTTCCAAGGTTATCTCATTTATCTGCATCCAGCCTGCACAGAGGAAGGACCATGGAGGATTATCCCTTGGGAGGTTTTCATTTCCATTCACATTCAATTTCTCAGAACCCAGTGGCCACACCCAGCTGCAAAGGACGCTGACAAATGCAGTCTTGCTGTGCGCTGAAGAAGAGGAAATGGGCCTGGAGGCAGAGAGCCAGGCTGTATCTATAGAACACATGAATTTCAGAGAATCTTAATCTCACCCAATTCTTTTCTACCAACTCCAGAGAGGTGAAGGATGAAGAGGCTGAGGCTGAAGCCAAAGGATGGCTGAGTATGTCCTACCCGGCTCCCTGCTCCCACGCTTTGCCCTAACCTCAGTTGAACTCAAGCTGACACCAGGCTTGAAGAACAAGCATATTTCCCGCCCGAGGACTGAAGGAGTCCCACAGCTTCTCATCAGTAACTGTGCTTTTGGTCCCCTCTGATCTTCTGCCCTGCTTCTAAATACACGACCCTTTGGATTGAGCTCTGAACCATCATACCTACTAGCATTTATTGAGCACTAACTGTCTCCCAGGCACTGATGCTTAGTGGACTTTTTCCTGTTGTCCAAAAATTACCTAATCAAAGCCCGGAGTCAAAACTAAAAGTTCATGGAGCTTCTAAGAGTGGAGTCCAGCCACCTTCTGCAGTGCTGAGAGGTGACAATTCAGAGAACGGACCTGACTGTTCAGTAACCCCCACCCCCCATTCACCACCACAACTACAAGAAAACAGAGAGGAAGTGGTGGGGAGCATGGGGAAAATGCAAGTTCAGGAGACCTACGGACAGAGCTGCTGCTTCCTCTCTTCAAAGTCGAGGGAAAATGGCTTTAAGAGCATCCCCTGGAAGTTTGGAGGTTTCTTCCAGGAGAGACTGAGATGTCTCTTCCTGTGTGGGTATCTTCTTAGCCAGCAGATCTGCTGATCTGCCCTTGTGTTTACATGCCTCAACTCACCACACCTTGATGCAGCCAAAAGTTAAATCCAAGAAAAACTAAAATTCCAGGAAAAAGCATAAATCAGCTGGGGTGACTGGGAACTGCTGTCAGGATCTGCATTTTAAAGTGAAATGTCCAGTGCTTTCTCCTCCCTTCAGCCAATATCAATGCTCTTTGATCCATGCTTGCTTGGGGCGGGAGGAAAGTGAGTTGTACATGTGTACATACACATATCTCTTCATTTGAAATATTTTCAACAGGAGGATCTAGTTTTTTTTTAAATAAAATTTCCCCTTGAAAAAGTCCAATGTTTTCTTGGCAAAGCTAGAAAGAATATGATCTTTTCTCAAACTTTGTTAAGTACTTATTTTACTGCCTATAATTGACTAGCTATGAATGACTGAAAAATCCAGAGGCACAGTAGCTTACACAAGACATAAGATTTCTTCTGTCTCACATATGGAGTCTGAAAGTTGGTACAGGGTAGGTATGGTAACTTGGTGGCAGCAGGCTCACAAGGACAAGACTCAGACATTGTTGGCCCTCCCTGGGCTGTGTCCCTCGCCCCAAGGCCCAAGATGACAGCACCAGCATTCCAGGAAGCAGGACAGAGGAGACAAGAAGTGAGAACCAGTTGTCTGTTCGGAGGCAGGCACCTGACACTTCTGCTTACATCCCATTGGCCAGAACTGAGTCACGTGACCATATCTAGCTGCAAAGGAGCCTGGAGAAGGTGATCTTTATCTGAGCGGCCCTACCTGTCCAGGGACAAAGCCTGTTACTATGGGCAAAGGAGAGGGTGATTGTTGGAACATGAGCAGCAGTTCCTGCCAAACCACCGCGTCTCCACTGCCCGTCCCACACTGCTCGGTGCAAAGAAGAGACTCATTCATTTACTATTTATTCAGCCGATTGTTGTTGAATAAATGTTTGTTTAACTGAATTGCTGGGAGATGGAAGATAGGGTGGACTTAGGTGCAGATGGCAGAGGACCCAGACCTACTTCAGAAACTCAGGAGGGATCAGCTAAGATCCCTCCTCCCAAGAGAGAACTGTCATCTTCCTGCCTAATTCCGTGTCAGAGGGCTTCCCGCGTGGCACTAGTGGTAAAGAGCCCCCTGCAGTCCATAGAGCTGCAGAGTCAGACACAACTGAAGCGACTTAGCACACATGTACATACATGAGCCCATGTCAGAAGGTCCTCACCTGGGGTTCAGTGTCTCCGACTGCACAACGGGGTAGGGGACATATAGCTGAACCACCTGCTGTCCAGGCCTTCCCTCTAAAAAACCTCGCTGAGTCTGCATTTCCCAATGAATCAAGGGCAAGAGACCAAGCACTGACCAGAGGGACTCAGAGTCAATAAGAGATCAAAGATAGGGAAGGCTCCTTCCCTGTGATGATCTTCATCCCTCAAAAGCCCCTTGGCACTGGATCCTGTCCAGAGGAGCCTGGTGGGCTATAGTCCACGGGGTCACAAAGAGTCGGACACGACTGAGCGACTAACACTTTCACTGGATCCTGCTTAGCCAACCAGCTGGATCCCGGTCAGCACTAGTGCCCTCCCCACGGCTGGGAAGAAAGTGGAGGATGAAATTGCAGAACTGGCCACAATGAGGCATCTGTCATTGGAAATTACCCCCAAGCCAAAGACGTGCCAGGCGGCCAATGGCAGCAGACTGCCTGTCAGCATGTGGTTTCCTGCGGGAACTATTAAAAACGGTGGCTTCAGGGTCCATGAGGGACACACTGGGGAGGGCAGAGTGAGGCTTCTGCAAAGAGAGGCCTGACTGTCTGTTCCAGAAACTTCTTTCTGAGGAAGAATGATGCTTGGGTGAGAATTCACCCAAGGATGTCATTTTTTTTTTTTTCAGTCTTCAAATGGTTTTAGGGACTTTGCACAGCAAATCCACCAAAAACATGAAGCTTTTCAAGACGTCTTGGGACATTTCCTCAAGATTAACAAAATAACTTCGGGGAAAGAAAAACCGGATGTGGGCATAAACAGACACTACTCTGAATAATATATAGTAACATTATCTACTTCTCTGGGGACTGGGAGTTAGCTGTTTTAGTCAATATTTGATCCTTATTGGGAAGAGGTCTTTGAGAGAAAGAAGTTAAGCATTGGAAGAGCTCCCAGACTACTTGGAGGTCTGAAATCAATCATGTGAGCTTCAGTGGAGAAACAGACCTGGCTATCAATTCAGGGGAGTAGAAGACAGCCCTAGAAGCTGCGTGGTGATCAGAGCTATTGGAGACTCCCCAGAAGAAAGAAATTTTTAGTGGAGAATATATCTATGGAGGGTTTCCCAGGTGGTGCTAGTGGTAAAGAAGCTGCCTGCCAATGCAGGAGACGTAAGAGAAATGGGTTCCACCCCTAGGTCAGGAAAATCCCCTGGCGGAGAGCATGGCAACCTACTCCAGTATTCTTGCCTGGAGAATCCCATGGACAGAGGAGCCTGGCGGGCTACAGTCCATACGGTTGCAAAGAGTCAGACATGACTGAAGTGACTTCACACGTACGCACACATACCTATGGAATGTTTGTCCAATCACAGCCCTGGGTGTGCGGACACGGTCACAGCAACTCTAAAACAGAGAGGATGAGAGGCCACTTAATGCCTGCTGATGGTGGTCCAGGAGCATCCTCCAGTCCCAGCCAGCCAGCAGTTCTCCTTCTGCCAGGACACTAGAATTTCCATCCAACTTCCTCAGCCATTCCGAGCCTGGTGAGGGTTTTGATTTTCTATCTGAAAATGTGTGGTTTGAAAAATGTGTGTTGGGTACACTGTCGCAGAACAAATAGAATTGGGATTTATGTTTCACAACTTCCATGGTTGGTTTGAGGTTTTTTCCTACTTGTCTTCGACAGTCCTATCACATTGCTGACAGTGACATTTTTTTTCTTTCTGGGAAGTTGAGGAGAGGCAGAGGGCAGGTTTTTCCCCTCTTTCTCTGCTAAGCCTGGCTTGGGAGTATGTGTGTACCATTTATGGACCCATGCATTTATGTCTCTTGTTGAGAGAATATTTGCATGTATGTGCCCAAAGTGTGGGTGTGTAGAGTTCTAGGCTGCAGTGTGTGTGCATGTTTATATGCTGCTGCTGCTGCTAAGTCACTTCAGTCGTGTCTGACTCTGTGAGACCCCCATAGACGGCAGCCCACCAGGCTCCCCCGTCCCTGGGGTTCTCCAGGCAAGAACACTGGAGCGGGTTGCCATTGCCTTCTCCAGTTTATATGCTAAATGTGGTCATATGTGTTTGGATATGTTTCTGAGATTGTGGTGGTCATGGTAGGTGTGTGTATCTACAATGTAAACAATTAGCCGACAAGACGTTATTCTAAGTCAGTGTCATTAATGACCAAACATTTCTACTAACAGTGTCCTACACTGATGTGCCCTGAGTCTGCCAGAAGCGGAAGAGAGGGATTGTTCGCTGAGCCCACATTCCCGTTTTTCAATTAATTTCACATGTGTGTTTGCCAATGTGGTACTTCAATTAAACAGGTGAAGAAAATACTCCAGATTATTAATCAAGGTCTATTTCTTCACTTTGTGCTGCAGAGTCTTCATCAGGAAATGCTGTTAGACATGACATCAATCCCAATAGTTTAATTCCTTTTTCATTACTAAAGCAGATTTACAATTTTGGAGTCAGGGTGTTGGTGTGGATATTTTTTTTCCCGTTAGAAAATTCATCTGTATCCTAGAATCAGCTTGTAGCTCAATGTAAATTCAGTGTAGAATTTAGTCAGTTATTAAGTGGATTTAAGTGGCTGAACCCTGGTGTAATCTGACCAGCAATGCATGAAGGAAGGAGTTGGAGGTGTAAAAAATGTCAAATAGCTTTTTCAGATGCATTAAACTATTAATAAAGATAAAACGATCTTTATGTTTGGGGTTTAGAACATCTCTTTTATGATATCGAGAAGCCACTTTGATTCACGATTCGTTGGCTTCAAGGTCTGGTGTCATTACTCAGAAGGTGTCAGGAGGAAAAGGGAGACAAGCGCCTCGGCAGGGAAAAGAGGTGGAAAAAGACACCAAGCTTAAGGCCAGCTGGGCTGGATGCAGAGAGGTGCCCGTGAAGACACGCGGTAAAGGCAGCAGCTGACGGTGTCCCTGTCCCTTGAAGCCCTCTGGAGGAGCCCACTTGGTCCTGAGATGCGCCTTCCTGGGGCCCTTCCGGGGTGTCCTGGCCCCCATGCAGAGGGGCAGCCTGAGGGAGTGTGAGGGCCACACGTGGGATACTCCAGACCCTCGTTTGTCCCCTAACCCACCAGCTCATCTCTTTCCTCTACTCTGCCCTGCATCCTAGGAGGTGGTCACTGCGGCCCACATCACACAGAACCCTGGCCCCTGGGAGGCACCAGCCAGGGCCTGGAGGGAGAGGAGCGTGACTTCATCCGAGAATTCAGCCCCCACTCCTCCTCACCTCACCCTAGGTCTGCATGGCTGCCTTTAGAGTTACATCCTCCTACAGCCCCTCTTCCATGGTTCCAGCTCTTTCTCTGGGTTCTGGCAATGACACTCTCCTCCCCAGCCCACCTTCCCTCAGTCCAGGGTTATGAGATCCCCACTGAGGCCTGCCATCCACATCAGTCTCCTCTGTGACGGTCACACCTCTGCGTGGAGTCTTGTCACTAAACTCTTCCAGGTGGGACTCTAAGTGGGCTGGCCATGTTCTCCTGGGAGCTGAAGGATTCAGAGGAGCCTTCCGATGAGAATCAGACTCTGACCCTCCCAGAACACATCAGCAGAGTGCGGAAGAGGGGAGCCCGGAAGAAGGAGCCCTGGCACAACACAGCTGTTGTGTGAGGAACACCAGAGACAGACTCCGCAGATGGAGCTCGTGTTCCAACGACGCTTCCGACAAGCCCGGCTGCGTCCTTTCTGTCCTAGGCAGGCCCTGCCCTCGTGGCGTTTACAGTCCAGGGGGATGGAAATAAACAGACTGACCCCATGTATCCAGCGCTATTGAAGGCAGGCACGTAGCGCTGGAGGGTGGGCAGCGGTGGAACCCCGCACCCTCCCCGCCACCCCTTCCCAAGCCCTACCTAGAGGCTCTGCCCTATTCTGTGAGGGGCAGAACGAAGCCCCTCTGAGGCTACAGCAGGGCCTCTGGGGCAGGGTGTAGACAGCCAGGTTCACATTCTGAAAAGGACCCTTCGTCTCCCAGGTGAGAGACAGAAGTGACTAGAAGCTGGGGGACTCCCTCAGAGGAACCAAGGTGAGACAAGTAGGCCGACATGATCTCATTTGAAACCCTCCTTTCCAGAGGGGGACACGACGCCCAGAGGACAGACCTCAGTCGGGTCACACAGGGAGGCAGCGCCCAGGGTCCAGGCTGCAGAAATCAGAGCCAGAGAGAGAAGCCGAGTCTGGAAACCCCCTCATCCCCAGAAGAAGACCCCCTAGGAGGGGGTTTGGGGAGACAGGCTCTGAGGCCCTGGCCTTCCCGTATCCTTGCCTAGGGGTGGCTGGTCTTTAGACCAGAGGGGCCCTGCCCTGCCCCTCACCTGGGGCACCTCCGCCCAGCGCCAGGGGCTCAGCGCAGGTGACTGGCGCTTCCCACCGAAATCATGTGAATATTAAGCTAATCAAACCCGGGCCTGGGAGGGGCTGGGGCTGGGAAGGTGGCCCTAACGAGCAGCGGCGTGTCATCCCTCCAGCCTGTGCATCTTGCGCTGTCCCATTTGTCTGGCTGTAATCTACATTTCAAATGATTACATGGGAAGCTGAAGTGGTAGTGACAAGGATAAACGAAGCTTGTTAAACTAATAGCTGCACTAATGCCCAAATATGTGAACTTCCCGACGCAGGCCGCATCCCAGCCTGGCGGAGCTGTCAGCGCCGCTCCCCCGGGCTCCGCCGCCAGCCGCGGCCACATGATGAATGGCCCTGTCGACCAAACTCATCCGGGGCCCAATTAAACAGGCAGAAATGAACTGGAGCCGTCAGGCAACCGGGGGAGGGGGGAGGCTGAGCCAGACACGGGGGTTGGGGGGGGGGGTGTAGTTAAACCTTACACAGACGGGGAGAAGCAGAGGGAGGAAGAGAGGACAAGGGGCTGGGAGAGAGAGCGCGCAGAGAGCCGAGAAAAGGAGAGGTGGCCACAAAGAGAAGAGACGCCGGGGTGGGAGGGGAGGAGAGAGGCAGAGATGCCTAGAGACCGAGAGGGCAGAAACAGGCACGCCGAGAACGCACCGAGAGAGAGGCGGAGGGACGGAGAGACAGGAAGGGAGATAACACCCAGGATGACGGCACGGCAGGGAGGGCGGGGGGCTGGGTGGGGGAGGGGCTGGGTGGGGGAGGGGCGGGTCGAGAGAAAAGTGGGTGAGAAGGACGCGCGTCCCAGGCAAGTCAAGGCAGCTCTGCGGCGGCAGCGGGGGAAGTCGTTCTGTCAGAAAATGGTCATTTAATGGTTTGCCGAGCCCGCGACAGATATGTCATCTGAGTCGGCTCCGCGGCAGTCCCAGGGCATTTCATTTATTAATTACCAGCTTCCAGCCGGCTCCTTCCGTCCCCCTGCCTCGTGCCCATCAGCAGCTCAGCCCTCGGGCCAGACGCCCCGCAGGCGCCTCGCCCCATTTTCCAGAGGCAACGGCCAAGGCCAGAGTTCCGCACTGAGCAGGCCCAGGATCCAGGGCTCCGGCCACCCACAGAGGGTCCAGCCTTCCTGCCCCTGCCTGCTCCCCCAACCTCTCCCCACCCGCGCTGGGCGAGTCAGGCCTTGTGACCCCGCCACCTAAAGGAAAGGGGGAGGCCTAGAGGGACACCCTCTCCTTTTCTTTACCACACATTGCACTTTCTAGTTCACAAATATAAACGTGTATTGCTTGCATAATAATTTTGTCTTTTCTTTCCTTTCATTTCAACTCATTTTTATAGCCATCTGATCCATTCTTTTCCCCTCTCAGCAGTTCCTATGCTTTTAAAATTTGGACTCAAGGAGCTAGCCTCTATTTTTAAGGCTCCTCTCTTTTGGCTCCTTCCTTACCCATGAGAGGGCTTCCCTGGTGGCTCAGACGGTAAAGAATCCCCCTGCAATGCAGGTGACCTGGGTTCCATCCCTGGGTTGGGAAGATTCCCTGGGGAAGGAAATGGCGACTCGCTCCAGTATTCTTGCCTGGATAATCCTGTGGACAGAGGAGCTTGGCAGGCTACAGCCCGTGGGGTCGAGAAGAGTCGGACACGACTGAGTGATTAACAGTTTCATACTTTTCACTTTACATGAGAAATGCTCCCCCTGGAATGTTTAGTAAAACAGAAACCCACATTCATCCATCCTGTTGTTGTAAGCCCTCCGCTCCTGTCTTCACCTGGGCACCTGCTCCAGGCTCCTTCTCCTCCCACCCCCTGCCCCGCCCCCTCCACCAGCCTCCACCTACCTTCTGAACCCTTCTGGAGCTGCCAATAAGAAATGGAAAATACAGGGGCATCTCCCTGTCCCCAGAGAGTGTGGGACCCCTCAGGACCCCAAGCTCAAGAGACCTCACAGAGGAAGGACAGTTAAAATCCCTGCTCCACACAGTGCCTGTTCAGAAATTGCGACTCCAGTTGGAGTAGACTAGTTCTCTCAGTGGCCCAGGATAGGTAAATCATTGCTGAGGAAGAAGTGGGGGAACCAGGGGGTTTGTCTGAACCTCCTGCCTCCACTACTACTATCCGCAAAGTCTCCAAATGGCTCCCCACGAATTTCACATGCCCCACGTCTGCAGGTGAACTTACCTCCTTGTCCAAAGCTGTGGCCCTGGGTTCCCATCCCACCAGCAGCACCTGCTGTCCTCCCATTGGGTGCTATCCTACATCTGCTGGGTCACCAGATGCCACTCAGCCAGCCCTTCGGTCTTCCCACCTGTCTCCCCATCAGCTCCACATCCATCATCCCCCTTGGGTTCAGGTTCCTGATGAGCCTCACTGTCCTCCACACTACATCCCGGGGGGCCTTCCCCAGGGCTAACCTTCCGCCTTGCTCAATGTCCTTCAGAGGCGTCCCCTTGCCCTCGAGGCAGAGTTCAGACTCCTTTTCAGTCTTTAAGATCCTGCCATCTTTGCCCCTCATCTCCTGTCTCTGCTACTTGCTCAAGTCTCCAGCCATTCTGACTTTTCCTTTCCCCGTATGGTGACTAGGAGGCTCTTCTGTACCCCTGGCACCTGTAGGGAGGTGTCACAGGCAAATTGGACCCTTGAGGGGTCCAAGGAGGAGCATGAGCCCCGCATCACAGAAGTGTGCACAGAGACTGGAGGAGCGCTCTCCTGGCTGTCAGGGAGGAGTTCCAGCACAGGGCCGGGTCTCGGCTCAGGGACCTTTCAGATCTCCCGGCCCACGGTCTCTGTGACTCTGCGAACTGGCTTCTTAGAAACCACAGCTGGTGAATGCCCTCTTTGGAGCTCCCTGTCAGTGGAGCCACAGCCAGGCATTTCAGGAATACTGAACTTTAGTTTATTCTTAACCCCAGCATAAACCACACGCTCTTCAGTCCTCAGAGAGAAGCTGGTGGGGGCAGACCTCACATGCTCCCTGTGGGGTGTCTTGTACTTGTGGGAGCAATGAGTGTCCTGCAATGTGATTTAACTCAGAAAGAGTGGATCTTGCAGGAGGGGGCTATAGTCCATGAGTCTACCAGCAGATATCACCCTTCTTATTGTAGAGAGGACTTGTCTAAGAACGGAGTGAGCTGGGGGCAAGCTCAGAGCCAGAGACCAATCACCTGACTTCCCACCAAGGCTCTTCCCTCAAAATTACAGAGCCATCTCTTGGAGGAGCAACTGGACCTCTACTGAAAACAGAACTCCACAGCTTTCAGTAATCTTGTCATGTGGAAATTATTTACCATGCCTGTCTTCAAAAGTTCATTTATTTATTTATTTATTTTTCAAAAGTTCATTTAATAGCCAAAACGTGGGAACAACCTAAATGTTCATCGAGAGAGGAATGGATAAAGAAGATTTTGGTGTGTGTGTTTGTATATATATATATACACACACAATGGAATACTACCTAGCCATAAAAAGAACATAATAATGCCATCTGCAGCAACATAGATGCAACTAGAGATTGTCATACTAAGTGAAGTAAGTCAGAAAGAGAAAGACAAATACCATATGATATCACTTATATGTGGAATCTCAAATTTGGCATAGATCTATAAAACAGAAATAGACTCATAGACATAGAGAACAGACTTGCGATTGCCAAAGGGGAGGACAGTGGGAGAGGGAAGGACTGGGAGAGTGGGATTAGCAGATGTAAATTATTAATATAGGATGGATGAAAAGCAAGGTCTTACTGTATCACACAGGGAATTATATTCAATATCCTATGATAAACCATGATGGGAAAGAATATTTTAAAAAGACCTTTACTCTAGTGGTCCAGTAGTAAAGAATCCACCTGCCAATGTAGGGTACACGGGCTTGATCCCTGGTCTGAGAAGATTCCACATGCCTAAGCCTGTGGCCCACAACTGCTAGGTGTGTGCTGTAGAGGCTACGCTCTGCAACAAGAGAAGTCACAAGGAGAAACCTGTGCACTGCAACTAGAGAGTAGCCCCCGCTTGAGGCAACTAGAGAGAGCCTGCATGCAGCCATGAAGATTGTGCTGACAGCCAAACCAAATAAATAAATGAAAGTTAAGAAAGAGTAATGTCTATATTTTAAAAAGCTCATTAAAAATATGTATATAATAAAATTATTATAATTATTTTCTCCTTGAATGACCTGGCCTCCCAGCTTGCTAGGATGAATACAAACACTCTTCCATGGGTCGCTTGCCTTACAGTGGACAGCCAGAGAAACAGACCATAATGACTCTGGGTTATTTTTATCAACTCAGTTTTGCTTCCACTGGGGCTCTGCTCTCCTTCACTGTGTGTGATTTGGCAGGGGCTGCCAGTCGGTCTCCAGACAGGCCTGACCAACCACAGTACCTCTTCCCTCTGGCAGCAGGGATTGGTCCAAGAGATGGGTATGTGACTTACCAGGACCAATCTGAGTGCTTCCCTGTAATTTATATACTGACTCCCAGAAACTCCCTGTTTGTGCTGCAGTGTAAGGCTAGAACTTTCAAGAGTTCTTTTCTTCACCTGCATTAAAGGAAGCCAAACTGTAATGGGAGATAACGAGGCCAATAATATAAATGGAAGCAAATGCAAGAGATGGAGCAAGAAAGAGCATCCTGATGACTTGGATTAAGCCCTGGATTCAGCCATCCTGAAGACAGTGTCATTGCCTGTAAGTATGCAGTCTCATAGCTCAGTTAATCCTCTTTAGTTATTTTAGACTGAGTTGGGATTCTTTCCCTTGCACCTTAAAGGGTCCTAAAACTAATACAAGGTCTTTTCTCATATCAGCCTGTTTCACACACAGCTCTCTGCTCTGGGCCATTTTGGGTACAATGCTCATACACACATTTTCTTGCCACTAAAGAAATAAGTGCCAGCTGCAGGACCCTGTGTCCCTTATTCCCTGCCTGTCTTGTAGACGTGGTTTCTTCTTGTGGGCAGAGGAGAACTGACCGTTGAAACCTTTCTCTGAGCTCCAGGAGGCCAGAAGCTCTGAGATCCTTTTGGATTACATACAGTAGGAAGGAGCCCTTCTCACCTAAATTTTCTGATCACATCACTCTCCTATTCCAAAACCTTTGGTGACTGCCACAGTGGGGGAAGTCCAAACTCCTTAGCCTGGCATTCAAGGCTGTTCACAGTCTACCCTAGAGTCCTCATCCTCTACTATGTTCTACCTTTGGCAGCCTCCCTCAATCCCCTAGTAACAATGAAACTTGTTCTGGGACCTCCTCTAGCATGTTATCTGCCTCTCATTTGTGGCCCATCATGTAGTCTTTCTCACATTAAATGTATTTTCTCTCCTGCCTGACTTGTTCCCCTCCCCTATACCTCCCCCAGACCAAGTAATTCTTAATTTACCCTTCAGGTCTGAACTCAGAGGTCAGTTGCTAAAAGAAAACTTCCTTCGCAGAGACCTGCTGATAAACTCTGTTCCCCTTGGTTTTTTGTGCTCACAGAACTCTAAAATCTTCTTTAACTTTGCTTATCATATTAAAATATTTCCTACTGTAATGATTTAATGCCTGTTTCCTCCTTCTAGAAAATATGCTCCTATAATAGCCATGACTTTGTTTTGTACCTAGAATGGTATCTAGAACATCAATTGACATTAGTAGAATTAGTAGAAGCAATGACTGAATGGGTGAATGAATGAATGGATGAATGTGTCCTTTAGCTCCCCACTGACTGGAGCTCACTGCGACCAAGAAATATATCAGTAATTTTTGCATTCCTCCTAGTCCCTAGCATATGGTCAACACTAAGTGGTCAGTGAACATGAATTTAACAATCATAGATGCATAGTTTGTGGGAGTTCCTGAACTCTGCCTATAGGTATACATAAGCTAGGAACCTATGGTCTCAATACAATCTGGGCCAAGATGAAAAAATATTATTACTCACAGAGAACTTTCTCTAATCTAGGTACACTAGGGCTGCAGAAATAGCTGAAACAAGGCCCTCTGCCTTTGGGGAATATATAGTACAGTTGTCCTGGGTCAGTTGTTCTGATTCATCACCTCTCCAATGGGGTATGACATCATTCTCAAGTTTTATTGCTACAAGATGGGTTTTACTCAACTCCTCAGTAAACAAATAGCATTACACAAGTGAGTGTCATGCATACACACGCAAATCCAGAGTAAACAATAACCCCCAGCGTGTTGGAGTGTTTTATAGGGTGGCCATGGGAAAGCAAGCCAGGAGTCAGCTTTAAAAACAATATTTATTACAATTGGCATAGCAAAGGAGAAAATTGCCACTTAGATAGGATTTTACATTTTGCAAAGTGTTTTGTGATCAGCTCAATTTCTCCCAACAATTCTCGAGGACAAGTTGTTTTTGTCACTCCCATTTACAGGCAATGAGATGCTAGTGGGGAAAAGTGACAGAAAATGCTGTGCTTCTATTTCACAAAGCAGAGCCTGAAAGGAGAACTCCAACTTAACTGAATCAAGTAAACACTTTGTTTGAATGCCTACTATGTGCTGGGTGCTGGGCACTGGGGATCTGATTATGCACAAGATCTGAGGAAGACTCTGAGTTCTGACTCACTGCTTGTTTCTCTGGGAATATATAGCCTTTGTCTCACTTAGAGAAGAAAAACAATATATTCTTTTACATTGCTTCTACCTATTATTGCTTAGCCATCTCTCTTTGAAAACTTCATGCAAGTTGTAATTAGTCAGAATAAGGTAGATAATGCTGCTGTAACAAATTATCCCCAAACCCCAGTGCCTTAAAACAACAAATTTTACTTCTTCCTCAAGCCATATGTCCATTGTGGGTCAGAAGTAAGGGCTCTGTTAATTGTAGATATTCAGAGATACAAGAAGATGGAGTAACTTTCATCCTAAGCATCACTGGTTAATGTATGAGGAAACTGGTTATGCTAGAGGAAAAAGAGCGCTCTGGAGACTCTTGAATCAGTAGTAGTTCAATGTCCTGGTGCAGAACTGAAATGTATCATTTCAGCACTCACTTACTGGCTGAAACCAGTCACATGGCCCTACCTAACAAAAAGATGTCTGGGAAGTGAAATGCCAGTTTTTGCCCAAAGGTGGGAAGACCAAAGTACTTGGCAAACAGCACTAATAACTACTATCCAAGTTAAATTTCATGCCATGCCAAGGAGAAAAAAAAAGTAAAGCCAAATTTTTTAGTTTCTTCTTAGGTCTGGAAAAATACCAACTCTGTAGATAGAAGGGTTTTTACAGCTAATTATTTGTGCTTTTTATGAAGAAAGGCAAAACAAAACAAACAAACAAAAACTTGAGTCCTCTGCAAAGACTGACTTTTACCGAAAGTGAAGTGAAAGTGCCAGTGTCTGACTCTGTGTGACCCCCACGGACAGTCACCCACCAGGCTCCTCTGTCCATGGAACTCTCCAAACAAGAAAACTGGAGTGGGGGACTTCCCTGGTGGTCCAGTGGCTAAGACTCCACGCTCCCAATGCAGGGAGCCTGGGTTCGATCCCTGGTCAGGGAACTAGATCCCTCATAGCACAACTAAGGCCTGGCATAGCAAAATAAATCAGTTAAATAAATAAATACTTTTAAAAAAGCAACTGGAGTGGGTAGCCATCCCCTCTCCAAGGAATATCCCCAACCCAGGGATTGAACCCAGATCTCCCACATTTCAGGCAGATTCTTTTATTGTCTGAGCCACCAGGGAAGCCCAACTTTTACCAAAATTAAGATGCATTGAAGAGAAAATTCTAGCTCATGCAATAAGATAAGAAAAATAAATAAAAAGCATGCAGAGTGCAAAAAAAGAACTAAAATGTCTCTATTTGCAGATGCATGGCTGTGTATATAGGAGATCCTAAAGAATCTACAAAGAAAAAAAAGCTGCTAGAACTAATAAAAGAATTTAGGATATCACAATATACATAAAAATCAATTGTACTTCCATACATTAGAAGTGAATAACTAGAAAATGGTATTAAAAATAAACATATTTTACAATAGCATTTCAAAAGATCAAACACTTAAGGATAAATTTAACAAAACACGTCAAAGTCCTTTACACAGAAACTTTAAAACTATAACAATACTGAGAGAAATTTAAAAGACCTGAATAAATTGAGTAAATTAACACTTGAATGAAAAAAATAATAGTTTAGAAGACTAATAGGAATATTATTAAAATGTCAATTTTCTTCAATTGATCTAAAGATCCAATGTAATCCCAATCAAGATAATTTTGAATTTTATTTGGAAGGCAGTGGACTGACAATAGCCAAAATAATCTTGAAAATGAGTTACAAAATGAAAAGACTCCAGCCAGATTTTAAGATATACTATAAAACTATAAAAACCCAAATAGTGTGATTTTGGTAAAAGTATAGACATAAAAAAATTTGGAAACAGAGTAGAAGATCTAGACATGGGTCAACACATATATTGTCACTTGAGGAAAGGAAAATATCTTTGACAAGTGGTTTTGGAGGAACTGAACACCCATATGAAAAACAAAGCATCTTGACCTCATCTCTCATCATACATAAAAATAAATTCTAAATGGGTTAAAAACCTTAAAATGAAAACAGAAAAACACAGGAGAATATCTTTATGAACAAAGACTCCTTAGAAAGGACACAGAAAGCATAAAAATTTTTAAAAATGAGAAAATGAATTTGATCAAAAGTAAAACTGTGTTCATCGGAAAATTGCCATCAAGAAAATAAATAGGTAAGTCATAGTTCAGTTGGTAAAGAATCTGCCTGCAATGCAGGTGGTAAAGAACTGACCCCAGTTCAATTCTTGGGTGGGAAGATCTGCTGGAGAAGGGATAGGCTAACCACTCCATTATTCTTGGGCTTCCCAGGTGGCTCAGCTGGTAAAGAATGAGCTTGCAATGCAGGAGACCTGTATTAGATCCCTGGGTTGGAAAGATCCCCTGGAGAAGGGAACAGCTACCTACTCTGACCTGGAGAATTTCATGGTCTGTATAGTCCATGGGGTTACAAACAGTCGGACATGACTGAGCGACTTTCACTTTCTTTCAAGTCATAGAATGACAAGAAGATATTCACAACATGCTTATCTGATAAAAGATATATCCAGAATATATAAACTCCTACAACCCAATAATAAAGACAAGTAGCACAATTAAAAAAAAAAAAAAGACAAGACCTGAGTGGACACCTCACAAAAAAGATACACAAATGGCTGATGAGTACTTTAAAAGTCATTTAACATCATAAGTCATCAGGAAAATACAAATCAAACTCACAGTGAGATATTACTATACACTGTCTAGAATGGCTAAAATGATAAAGGCTGACAACACCAGATGCCAGAGGTGGAGAGCAATTGTGACTTGCACAGTTTGGAGTGTAATATGGAACAACCATTTTTGAAAAATATTTTTTGCAGTTTCTCCAAATGCTTAACATATATCTACCCAATGACTTATGGTATTCATCCAGGAGAAATTAAAACGTATGTCTGTAAAAGGCTACATCAAAAATTGTCATAGAAATTTTATAATAATCGTTAAAAACTAGAAACAACCTAAATATTTATTAACAGGAGAATGAATTGGTAAGCTGGGGTGTAGTCATACAGTGGAATATAACTCAATAAGATGAAGGAACAAGCTACATATAGATTCAACAACATGGATGAATCTCAAAAATATTATGATGAAGGACAGAAGCCAGACACAAAAAAGTGTATAATATATGATCCCACTTATTCTAGAATAAGCAAAACTGATCTATGGTAATAGAACCCAGATTAATTCTTGCCTAGAAATGTTTTTTCTTGATGTGCATTCATGAAAACTGATGGCATGGTACACTTAAGATCTAAGATCAAGGGGAAGAAGACACAGTGTTGGGGTCTAGCTCCACAAGAGAAAAAATTATTCTAAGCACACTTTTCCCCCAGAGCCTTCTGCTCCCCAGAGTCCAGTGAAGAGATGGCTGATCACATACCCATTCCACAGACTGGGGGATGAAGGCCAGGGGAGGTCACACAACTCGTCACACGCAGTGACAGAGCCAGGGCAAGCGCCCAAGGCTCTTGCTTGTTCACGTTGTCTGTCCCCAGTGCGTAGCATCTGGGAGAGCAGGATGGCCCAGTGGGTAAGTGTGGAGACTCTGGGGTCACAAAGACCAGGGTCAGTGTCTCCACCACTAGCTGGGTGACTCCGGGTTGCTGAAAATTTCTGGGCTTTAGTATTCTCATCTGTAAAATGGAAATGATAATCATAGTAGCTATCTCATCAGATTGCTGTAAGGACAATTTGAGAGGATACAGGGGAAACAGCACCACCTCTGGCCCACCATAAGTGCTCAGCAAACAGTGGTTATTATTGTTCACCCTGGAGACCCAGTTGGTGGCACGGCACCCAGCACCAATGGCTTGACACAACCATGAGTTTACATCTTGCAAGATAAAAAACATCTGGATCTTGTGCAGTGTTTGCCACCCCAAGGAGGACTGGAGGCCTAATTAAAATTGCTACTCTGTTTGCATTATCAAATGTCAGAGTTTTTTTTTTTTTTCTTCCCACAGAGCAAAGATTTTTCTTATCAAAAATCTATTCACTAAAATGCTAATGATCATCAGTGATTAGAAACTGCTGCTCAAATTTTGAAAGTTCCCAGTGGGCCTCTCAGACATGGCTTGTAACCTGTCAGTTGAAGAAATGTTCTCAACAAATCAAACTTTGCTGTATATGTTTAAAAAAAAAAAAAGATTTTATTTCCTTAACGCTTCACTGTGCGGGTCTAGGAGGGGCTTTTGCGTTAAGTGACAGAGACCACATTATTAGTTGTGGAGTCAGTTCTAATAGAAGTCTCTCAAGGCAAGATATTCTCAGATAGGCCCCCAAACTGCTTACAAAAGTCTGTCAAGCTTATCTTAATTTCAATTAGCATTTAGCTTGCCAAAGAGAAGCACAGTGAGCAATTTGCTTATATCACTTTTTGTCCTTCCGCTTCGTTTTCTTCTTCCCCTGCCTTCTTCTTCGGGAGGAAGCATCGACAAGGCTGTGGGCCTCAACAGGCAGCCAAGCATCCCAGTGCCACCAGCTGCCTGGGTGGTCAGACTCCAGTGGGCCCGGGGGCCTCCAGGGCTGGCTGCACACACCCCCAGCAGAGCCAGTCAGCCAACAAGGCGGTGGGTGGGTTCCTCCTGGGCTCTCGGTTGCCCTGCCCCATGTGGGCAGTCAGACACTGGAGGCCTTGCCTCTCACAGCACCCCGCACACTGCTCGAGCAGCCTCTTGGCCTCTCTGGGTTCGGGCAGTTTCCAAGGTATAGACTGGACTGTGTGGAACAGTCTCTGTGGACACAAGTAGACGTCTGGTACCCATGTACCTGATAACTGGAAGACAGCCCAGCTGGAGGGCGTGAAGTCAAAGGCATGTGGTCCTCAGTGGTGTTCAGAACAGTTTCGAGTGGCCTCGGCTCGCCCACTGATTCATACAACAAATACATACTGAGCTCCTATCAGCGCGTTGTGCTGGGAGCTGGTGATAGAGCAGTGAACCAAACGGACACTGTGTTGTCCTTGCTCTCCTGAACCTTACAATTTGGTGGAGGAGACAATAAGCAATTAGGCAAATACAGAAATGGAGCAATTACAGACTCATTAGTGTTTCAAAGTAAATAAACAGACTTGTGATTGATAGAGCTTAAAGTCTGGTTCCTGAACCAACAGCATAGATATCACCTGGGAACTTGTTAGAAATTCAGATTCCCAAGATCCACCCCAGCTATACGGACTCAGAACTTTCCAGATGGAGCCGAGCAATCTGTGTCTAAAGCCCACTGAGAGACTCTGATCCAGGCTCAAGTTTAAAGATCCGGATATAGAATGGTGGGGTGAGGGAGGGGCCTCTTGATTGAGGGTGGTTAAGAGGCGGGTCTGTGGAAGAAATGCTCAAGGCTCAGGCCATAGGGATGAGGAGGAGCCATGTGAGGAGCCAGAGGAAAAGCATCCCTGGCTGTGTGCACTTGGGCCTCAGTCTTCTCATCTGTGACTTGGGAATCACGATAGTTCTACCACCACAGACTTGTGATGGGGCTTCCCAGGCGGCTTGACGGTAAAGAACCTGCCTGCCAACGCAGGACATACAAGAGACTCGGACTGGGTCCCTGGGTCAGGAAGATCCCCTGGAGGAGGAAATGGCAACCCACTCCGGTATTCTTATCCGGAGAAGTCCATGGACAGGGGAGCTACAGTCCGTGGGGCCGCAAGGAGTCGGACACGACTGAGCAGCTAAGCCGTGAGCCCGAGAGTTGGGATGAAGATTCAGCAGGTAAAGGCTTGGCACAGACTTTGCCAAAATGTAAACTCCAGGAGCTGAGACAACGTTGTCAAGAATTAGACTCCAATTTAAAAAAATAATACATAAAATACTTATCTTGGAAAAAAAAAAAAAAGGCATCATCAGTGATGGCGTTCATCATTCAGAGTGTGATACCACCAGGCCCCAGTTCTTGGGCCACTACCCTGAGAAGGTGGCGAGGTCTGTTAGAAGCCTGCAGGCCAGCCCAGGCCCCGTCCCCCCAGGATCTGCTCTGAAGCAGCATTGGAGTCAGGGCCGTAGGTGGGAGACGCAAAGCCTGGAGGTGGCTGCATTCTAGGGGAAGACTGGACAGTTCCCACCTAGAACCCCACCCGTAACCCCACTGCCTTTTCTCTATTTGCAAGAAGAACTCTGAAGTAGTAGGGCTTCTGTTCACTTAAGCAGCACAGACACTAGTAGGTCTTCCCAACAAAAAGAAGCAGGACACTTGGTTGAAAATCAGAGAAGTCCCCTCATCCAGCCAGACAGTAGCTGTGCCTGGGATCTCGCCTGAGCCTATTGGATGCACAATCTCTGACCTTGGGGGCTTGGGACCTCATGGAGGATATGGCACATAAGCAGCTACTGGAAATACCAGGTAGAAAGCACTCTCAGGGAGGCGCTGGGTGTTCAGAGGGAGATTGATTCCTGCTGGGGGACTGGGGACACCTTCCTGGATGTACCTTCCCTTGGGGACATCCATCATTTCTTGCAGGAGCTTCCAAGTCTAAAGAGCTTATTATTCCCTCCTGTGCCACTTTGCTCTTGGGACTGTAAATCAAAAATTCCATCTCAGAGAAATCCTTGATTCTTGAGCAGAGGAGAGAGAGAGAAACTCGAAGTTGGTTTAACCTCCTTGACAGCCTGTTTGAAGGACAAGATGTCTTGAGAGCCCCCACCATGTTTCAGAACTGGAAAGTCCTTAGGGAATATCTAAACCAATAGTCCCATCATAGAGACGAGGAACTGAGGCCAGAGAAGGAAGGGTAGTTGGCAAGGCTACATGTGGATTCAGGGAAGAGCTGGGGCTGGCATCCTGGCCCTGTGCCCTCTACCCCCATGAGAGTAAGAGCTGAGGAGAGAGGGGGTTTGCCTACAAGCACTGGTCTGAACTTGCTACCAGGAGCTCCTGGTTCTTTTGTATTAGGTCCTTTTTGCTCATCAGTTACCACCAATTTCTTGTCCGTGCATCCAGAACTCATGTCCC
The DNA here is from genome assembly GCF_019320065.1 of Cervus canadensis. NCBI lineage: Eukaryota > Metazoa > Chordata > Mammalia > Artiodactyla > Cervidae > Cervus > Cervus canadensis. Next base: position 12,538,259 of record NC_057399.1, read on the forward strand.
TGCCCAAGTAGAACTGCCTCCTGCCCCAGGGGACCCGGACAATAGCCCAGGAGCTGAGGCGGGGACCACATCGCATCCATATGGTTCCTTCCGGTTTCACTGTTTCATAGCCTGTGACTACTTCCTTCCGCTTGCCCTGGGCTTCAGCCCCAAGGGCCTGGTCCTTTTTTTTTTGGAGGGGGTCACTTGGTTTCTACTGCCAGCTTGCCCCCTCCCTCCTGACTCCCAAGCTCATCTGTCTTTTGTTCCTGTCAGTCTCCCCTGCCCACAGCACCTGCTTATCAGCTAGGTCCTCGGCCTTTGCCTAGCTCTCCCGGCCCAACGAACAAGTGAGCTGCCCCCTGCCCCCAATCTCCAACAACCTCTCATTCTCTAAGGATTGCGCCAAGAAGAATAAAACCCTACAGAGCATTAAGAAAAACTACCAAATTCAGCATTGCTCTAAAAGTCAGCTACATTAATAAAGCTAGAAAAGGAAAACATAAAAATGCAGGTTTGCCTAGTGAAAATTACACTACTTAGAGTCAATAAAGTGAACTTAGGTTAGTTGATCACCCAGGTAACAACAGTTATTTGCATCATTATCATGTGTCAGAGTAGCTTTGCTGTGAGCTTAATCTGATGATCCCACTGCGCTCTGGTAAAGTATCCTGGGCCTTCACATGTACCTCTCATGGAGCTTTGTCATCTGCCCCCAGTGTTAAGTACAGGTATGTACCTCTCATGGAGCTTTGTCATCCGCCCCCAGGGTTAAGTACAGGTATGTACCTCTCATGGAGCTTTGTCATCTGCTCCCAGTGTTAAGTACAGGTATGTACCTCTCATGGAGCTTTGTCATCTGCCCCCAGTGTTAAGTACAGGTATGTACCTCTCATGGAGCTTTGTCATCTGCCCCCAGTGTTAAGTACAGGTATGTACCTCTCATGGAGCTTTGTCATCTGCCCCCAGTGTTAAGTACAGGTATGTACCTCTCATGGAGCTTTGTCATCTGCCCCAGTGTTAAGTACAGGTATGTACCTCTCATGGAGCTTTGTCATCCGCCCCCAGGGTTAAGTACAGGAGGGGTATATTAGCGGAATGCTTTATGCCGTACTCAGATGTCATGACTGTTGTAATGTTCATAAAATCGTCATGTGAAAGGATCACCTGGGCCATCTAAGTCAACGGAAGGAGTCGTACCGATCACTCCCTGGGAGAGGTCATCCAGTCTTTCCTTGAGGGGATCTGGTGATGAGAGCTTTCTGATACTGATGGTGTTAGTTGCTCAGTCATGTCTGACTCTTTGTGACCCCATGGACTGTAGCCCGTCATGCTCCTCTGTCCATGGAATTCTCCAGGCGGGAATACTGGAGTGGAGTGCCATTCCCTTCTCCAGGGGATCTTCCCAACCCACCAGGGATAGAACTTGGGTCTCCTGCATTGCAGGTGGATTCTTTACCATCTGAACCATGCAAGCCCAACAGGACTTACTGCCTACAAGGAATTCTGTTTGATCTTTAAACCACATGAGTTGAGGAAGATCTTTCTTAGATGGAGTCCAAATCTGCCTCTTTGTGACTTATACCATTGATCCTGGTTCTGTTGACCTAGAAGTTAGTGAAAAACTTCCTTATCATTGTCCTCCATAAGCCGGTCCCTATGGTGGTTAAAGACATCAAGATTGCTAGACTCCAGGAGACAGAAGGTACAGTGAAGAAGAGCCTCAATCTGGGTTCAAGTGCTGATTCTAGCACCTATTGGCTAGGGTAACATTGAGAGAATCGCATAACCTCTCTATTCCTAGGTTTCCTCCACTGTAAAATGGGGATAATATTATCTGTCTCACAGGCTATTGAGAGGACCAATGAGCTAATACATGTAGGCATGGACGACCGTGCCTGGCACATAACAAGCTCCATATACATGTTAGCTACCATTATTTTTTTAGTTTCAGAGACAAAATACTCTCCATGTATTCCCCACTTTCCCCTTAAAGGTGATTAAAAATGACTTCATATGGAAGCAAGTCAGAGTCCTGAGTTTCTCAGATCAGGTACAGGAAAGAATAGAGGGTTGTTATGAACATTAAGTGAGTTGTTTCAAGTTAAGTACGCAGCGCGGTTGCTTAGCACATAGGCTCAGTAAATATTTGCAATTAGGGTTATTGGTGCTTATTCAACTATTCTGAAATAGAGAAGAGAGATTGTTAGATGATACACATGTCTCGGATCTAACTGACTTTTGAATAACTTAGATGTGTACCTAAGTGAAATGTCTTAAATAAAGATTAGGCAAGTGTGCAGAAAACCGCTCTAATTACTCAGCTCGTGCAGACACACTCGTCTTTGGAGACTCGCAAAGTCTCAGTTACCGTTTCCCCCAGGTATCGTGCTTCACGGTGATGAAAGGGAACTGATTCTTGGAACAGAAATGCTATTTCCTCGGGGCCTCCAAGGCGTTTGAAATGCATGGTCTTGGAGAGCAGGCCTGAGGCTGCCTCGGAGAACACCCAGCTCAGCCCTGAGACTTACGGAGGCAGGAAAGCCTTTCTCAAGCGGGAGCTCCAGGAGCACTAGGGGCTCCTGGGGTCCCAAACAAGGCCAGAACTCCAGCTCCAGCTGTTCCAGGCACAGCTGCTTTTTCAGGGCAAATGAACCATGCTGTCTAGGAAACTCCAAAAGCAACAAATGCTTTCTTTATTTCCCTTTGGACCCAAAGGTGTTTTTTTTTGTTCTTGTTTTTTACCCCAGCTCTCATTGTCTGAGGGCAACTAGACCCTGGTGTGCATTCTCTCATTAGGCTCATGATAACCACCTCAGGTTGGTAGTTTTGTTCCCATCTTACAGATAAGGAAATTGAGACTCAGTGTGTGTAAACCTTTCAGCACCATTCCAGTTCTCACTTCCCCACACCCTGTGAAGATAGACACGGCCAGACAAGCTCTGGCCAAAGAAACCAGAGTGAAAGTGAGGCAACTCATTTAAGTGAGTTGCAATGCTCTCTCCACAGTGCCTTAGTCATTGCAGAAGACGTAATGAAAAGAAGCCTCCATCAACACAGTTTCTGTAGTTACTATTGATATTAAGGTACCTGTGAAAGGTAACATGAGCAAGAGATAAACCTCTGTTATTTACAACCACTTAGATTTCAGAGCTGTTTGTCACTGCAGCATACCCTAGACTATCCTGACTGATGTATAAATATTAAATAATGTGCATACAGTTAGACAGCCCCAAAATTGGAATAGGAAGCTAGTCTGTCTAATTTCAAAGATTATGCTCCAACCACTGCATGATTGCGCTGCCCCTTTCTTCCTGTCTGCCTGGTTCTCTGCCTCACTGCCTGCCCATCCCAGGCTGCAGGATGGATAACTGTGCTCCAAGGGTAAATTGTCCGACTCCACTCTGACTGGCTTCCCAGGTGGTGTTAGTAGTAAAGAACCTGCCTGCCAATGCTGGAGATGCTGGAGATACGGGTTCAATCCCTGGGTCAGGAAGATCCCTTGGAGGAAGGCATGGCAACCCACTCCAGAATTCTTGCCTGGAGAATCCCATGGACAGAGAAGCCTGGCGGGCTACAGTCCGTAGGGTCACAAAGAGTCAGACACAATTGAAGTGACCTAGAATGCATGCCCTCTGACTGGAAGGAAGCACTTCCCTGCCCTCCGGAAATTCTCCTGGGTCACCCATGTTTGTTTATTTGTTTTAACAAAGATAGGCTAGGTCCAAGATTGAGTGAGGGAGTGAATGGAGTCCCCTCCCATACCGTTCCCTGGCCACACTATTCTGTCTGTTGCCCCCTCCCATCCTGAGGGTTCCTTCCCCTTAAAACTCCAACCCCACTAGGTTCCTCGCTTTACTGAAACCATCTTATGTCTTCCCACTGCCCTCAGGAGAAAGCCCGGGCATACAAGGACACTAAGAGTCGGTTCCTGTTTCCTTTCCGTTTTACGCCTGTCTTTCCTCTGGTAGCTCAGCTGGTAAAGAATTCGCCTGCAATGCAGCAGACCCTGGTTTGATTCCTGGGTTGGGAAGAGCCGCTGGAGAAGAGATAGGCTCTCCACTTCAGTGTTCTGGGGCTTCCCTGGTGGCTCAGCTGGTAAAGAGTCTGCCTGCAATGTGGGAGACCTGGGCTCGATCCCTGGATTGGGAAGATGCCCTGGAGAAGGGAAAAGCTACCCATTCCAGTTTTCTGGCCTGGAGAATTTCATGGACTGTATAGTCCATGGGGTGGCAAAGAGTCAGACCCGACTGAGCGACTTTCACTTTCCTCTGCACAAGACCCTGGTGCTGGCCGCTATCTGTAAGAAAGCTTATCACCCAGACCTCTGAGGCACAACCTATAGGAATCCCCTCCCCACTGACCCTTTCCATCTTCTTCTGCCAGTCACACACACATACATGCACACACACATCAGCTGCTCCTGCCTCCACCCCCCAGTCCCTCGTAACACCTCCCATCACTGCATGAATAGCTTTGTGTCATCCTTGTCTATGCATGCTCTGTCTCGCCCCAGACTGAGGCTCTCAGGGCAGGGATCATAACTGACTTCTTTCTGCATCCCCAGAAAACCCCACAATGCCAGACCCAGAGTGGGGGCTTCTGACATTGCAGAAGAGGATGTTTAAATGGCAGCCACCCAAGGCCTGAGCTTCCACGGCAGACCAAAAGGGCATTTTTCAGTGTCCCTTCCACCTCCCTTGAACAAGATCCAGCTGAAACAAAAACAAACAAAACGTGCTCTTTCTTCTAAGCCCCAGACTGGTTCTCCCCCGGCGCGATGCTTTCGAACATCATCTGCTTTCCCACTTCAAGGTCTATCTATCATGTTCACCAGAATCTGTCCCTGCGGGGCTGCGGCATGAGAATCGTCAACATTTAACACAATCAGAGCTTGTTCCGTTGTGGGGAGGTGGGGGCGGGAGGCTGGCAGGGCTGAGCCCTGCTTGTCTTCTCGACTGAGCACAAACGCCTACAGACGGAATTCTCCCATGAGACCCTCCTCCTCCTTCCCTCTGTCCTCTTTGCCTTTTATCAGGGAGGAAGGGCAGGACCGATGCAAACCCTGGCCCCATCCAAGGGCTCACCTCTCCCACCCTGGCCATCTGTCCTGGCCTCATTTAAGTGTTCTTACCTACCTACCACTCTGCAGCAGCCAGTGGCCAGGGAGGGAATATAGGTCGTTTACACTTCTTCGTGCCTTTTGTAGCAACTGTTGTACCTGAGCATTCAATTTCTATAAGAGCAGCTCATGGTGGAAAAACCCTAACTTAAAGAATCCCCGTGGAACTTCAGGCAGAAAGGCATGCACAGTAGTGGGGAGAGACGGGAAAGAGAAGATGGCAAATGGATCTGTGAAGTTTTAAATAACATTTACATTTAGGATCTCCTTTCCTGTAAGTTTCTAGCTTCAGGCCTTATGGGCCAGGGCAAGAGTGACAAGTTGAGTGCTGGAGGTCCAGTTCAAGATTTCTCTATGGCAGCGTCCATGTCCAAGGAAAGGATTACTTGACCATGCCCAGGGGTGTGCTCAGGGCAATTAGTTTAAGTGTTGTGAAACACGTAAACAGGAAGGATTGAGAGAAACAGTGGCTGTTTCTCAGAATTCCCCTTCTCCTGCTCTTTGTCTGTCCTGGGTGGACGTGCTGCCAGTCTGCCTCAGTGTTACTCCCACGTCACTGGGCTGTGGACAGGGGTAGCCGTCGATGTCCTGGTTGGCCCTCTGTCAATGTCCCCCAGCCTGGGACTGACATACCTTTTCAGAGCTGCCCCTTGCAGGCGCCTGATTTGGGAGCACATTAAAGAGCAAGGCAGTGATTAGCCATGGACAGTTCCCAACTCACCGCAAAAACAACCAAGTTCCATTCATTCGGCTCCAGGCGGCCCTGAACACCCCTGGGCCTTTGAGAAAGGGTGACTTCCCCCAAACCACCTGGTAACATGCTGCCTGATTGAGCAGAATTCATTTTTCCTCCTGAATACAGAGACAAGTACTTACAAATTGAATGAAATTGATGCAAGTGAAGTTATTCAATTTCCAGTGGCCTTACCCAGAGCCTTTAGCATGCTTCTCACAAATAATATTTGTTTTCTCCCTGCACAAATGTAAAAGCATTTCCAGCACTCTGAAAGCCCCTCTTTTGGGTATTTGCACTCAATTCCATTTCTGTAAGCATGGACTGAGGCATTCCTAGCTGGTCCTGATTCTGGGCGATTGGCTCACCTTCCAGAGTGCTTACTATGTGGCAGGCATTTTCACATGTATGATCTCCTTTAATCCCTGTGAGAACACCCTGAGGGCCATCTTACCCCCACTTTGCAGATTAGGAAACTGAGACCCAGAGAGGTGAGGTGGCTTGCCCAAGGACAAACAGCCAGTCAGAGGTGGACCTTTCTCCAAATTCATGTCTTTACATAAGGGCTTCGTCATTCATGAGACTGCAGTTCAGAGTATTAGCCAGTTCCAACTTGACCTGATAAGGCGTTGGCAAACCCCATCCCAGGCGCTGGCAGGAAACTTTGGTGAATGAATAAGTGGATAATTGAGTGAAGTGTTGCCACTGCGGACAAGGCTCTCTGATCCTCCTCTCTGATGTTGCATCATTCTACTTCTCTGACCCTGCCCTCAAAGCCCGGTACCCACCCTCCCAAGTCACATCCCTCACCCCACGGCCACATGTGGTTTTCACAGGCACATGGGAACCACACATCAATAGTTCCTTAAGGACAAAAACCTCTGAAGAACTGTCTTACCTCCTTGGAAGGCTCGGTTCTGCATGTGTTGAATGGCGGTGCCCAACCATAGAGGAAAAATGATTTCAGCTCAATCAGCCAGCCTGTTACCAGGTGGTTTGGGGGAAGCTGCCCTTTCTCAAAGGCCCAGGGGTGTCCAGTTGGCGTGGCAATGCTCCACAGCCATGGCAAGCTCCTCCGATTGTGACCTCGACCATCTTTTCGACAGCGTCGGGCGGCAGGAATCCTGGGAAGGACTCCCCTTTGAACAAAGGGGGAACCAGACTCAAACAGGGAGATGACAGCAGACCTGGGCTCAGGTTTCCTGACGCCCAGCCCACTGCTCGTTCCTCTGTACCTCCCCTGACTCACCTTCTTCTCTGACTACCGAAATAGTGGAGACTCACCCTCGACCCTGGTTTACAAGGAGGTTTTGTTTTGAGTGAGTAGGAAAGAGTTCATGATTGATTAGTAATGTCTGCTATGACTGAAGATAAGAGTGACGTCAGAGGTGGAGTATATTTATGGATCCTTCCCCAAACTCATGTGGCTTTTTTTTCTTCAAAACACAACAGTTTTGAAGTGATTTCCTTCTTCCTGTCTCCCGCTCTAAAAATTTCTGACCTAATGGCTAGAACTTGGGAAATTTCACCTTAATGTTATCTGGGAGGGAAGGGTTTGATAAACAATTTAACATAGACTTCAAGATTGCAAGGGGAGTGTTTAATTTGCTCAAGAGACCCACTGTCCTCAAGGACTCCAGTCCATTAGCTTTTGTCCAACTAATGACAAGTGAGTTTTCTATATTCATTAAAGCAGACTTGGGATTTGGCTAGAGGGGCAGTGAACTGGAGAGGAAATAGCAGTGGACTCAAGAGAAATGTTCCTGATTACTTGCTGTACGTTTTGAAAAAGAATAAAATGGTGTTTTCCTAAAATCCCTTTAAGTCAAGCTTTTCCCTGATATGGGCAGGTGTACCTTCCAGTGGAAACCCGGGGAATGCCCAAAGGAGCCTTCGGGTCAGTGCAAGCCAGCTCTGGTCATTTCACCAGCCACTACCCATCCGCTCCCATGGGGCTGTACTGGCAGAGACAGAGATGGGAGGGGTCCAGCTGCCCCCAGAGGGCCCACAGTCTAAGGGGGCCGCTGCAGGTGGGAGTAGTGAGGGGCAGCACCTGTGAGTCACTGGCACTGTTGCTCTGAGCTTCTCCTGCCCTGGCTTCAGAATTCCACTGATCTCAGCACAGCATTCACAGGGATGCTGTGAGATGCCAGGAGTCTGGAAAAAGACGAAAGAGTTTCCCTTGCACCTCCTGCTCTGCCCCTGCACTTTCGTTTCAGCCACCCCATGAGTGATGGACTTTGGGCTGCTTCCTGGTCCCCTGCTGGGAATAACTCCCCAAATGCCATGGAATAAGGTCAGGAGGGTTTTGAAGCAGCTGCTAGTCAAATGGAATCTCTCTGTCAATTAGGAAAGAGCCCTATTCTGGCAGAAGACGATGGCTCACTCGAAATCGGTGATTGGAGAAAGTTTAGTGAAAAGATGGTTTACCGAGGTGAGGCCAGAGTTAAGAAAAACCAGCGAAGGATGGTGAAACACCTGAGCAACAGAGGGGAGCCACTAACTACACATAGGCCTGGAGGGACATCAGGAGAAAGCGGGTATGGAGACCCACACGAGCCACGTCTATAGTAACGGGCACCACATAGCAACAGAGAACCTTGACCAAAGGGTCATGGCCACTGCCAAGCCAACAAAGAGGGAAAGGAGGGAATAAATACCCCACCTCTCTGCCCATCAGCTGGCCTTGTCTCCTGCTGTTGCCTCCCGTTGGCTAAAGAGGAAGCCAGAGAGGAGAAAGTCTGGTGGAGGTGGCCCCCAGGGCACAGAGAAGGGGACGGGGCAGAGAGAAGAGCTGGGGGCAAACAGAAATGGCCAGCAAGTACCCCTTCCTCCAGACTTTTGCTGCCATCTGCCGGGATGTCATGATAAACATTCTAAGCTATGATTACTGTATGGATGGCAGCCCTAAAGATGGTCTGTAGTAGCCTTGCTGCAATCAGACCTGATCCCAGGTTTCACTCTCCCCAGCACACAGTCCACACTCTGGCTCCCCAAGCGCCCTGAACAGAAGTCCCGACTCCCCAGCCTTTGCCCACATGGCTCCCTCCTCTGCAATCCTCCGCATCTCAGACACATCTAATCTAGGAAGCACAGGGGAAATGCCACCTCCTCCCTGAAGCCTGCCCAGTCCCACCAATGGGAAGCCACATCTGCTTCCTCAGGGGTCCTCACAGAGCACCCCCGTACCTCTCCCTCCGCGAGTTAAAACCTTGATGACTCACGAGTGGGCCACGGTTCTGTTTTCAACTCTCCGGCTCTCTGTGTTTCTTCTCTCTTGTCTCTCTTTGAGCTCCCCCTGCCCCTCTCTCTCTCTGATCTCTCTTTCTCTCCTATACACCCTAAGCTCCTCTTAGGGAGTAGATAGTTCAGCTTGTTCATCCCTGAATTCACCCAAGTCCCCTCAAACAGCCAACTCTGTCCCTGGAGAAAGCAGCCAAGACCACTGGCCACATGCACAGTGATGAGATGGAGGAGCCCCAGGCTTCAGAGGTGGGAATCCTGGCTCCATCCCACTCAGCCTTTCATTTTGGACAGATCACCTCACATATCTGAACCTGTCCCCCATCTATCTATCTTCTTGTGGGAATAGTTATCTGTACCTTGGAGCTGCCGTGAGAATTCATGGAGTCTGTGTAGATGGCACTCACTAAACGAGAGCGTCCTTTTCACATCCTGAAACACTGGGTTTTCCTCAAGGGAATATCATGTCCTAATTCAGCCCGGGGCTCAGAGGGGCCTGGCGCTCCAGGGGTGGGCGGCGTAGTGCACAGTTCAGGAGTGCATCTCCTGGGCAGTCCCCGTGTGGCCTTGGGCAAGTTACTTGGCCTCTCTGTGTTCTGTTTCCTCATCTTTAAAGCAAATAATAGTCAGCATGGAGGTGTTCCTAGCTAATATCCATGCAGGGCTTACTGGGAAACAGACACTGTCGCCTCCAAGAGGAAGCCTTACACATCAGTGCACGATCTGTCCTCTCTTCCTCTGTCAAGAGACCGCAGTGTTCCACATAACGGCTGTTCTGTCGGTCTCTGACCCCAGGGTGACGATGGCAATAGCACAGGCCAGTGCCCTTGCTGATCCAGGAGGGACTCATGGTGTGACTGAGGCCACGTTAAACCACTGAGATCTGGGAGGCACTTGTTACCACAGCATAACTTAGCTGATCCTGACTAATACCCGTGGGATCTGTTATGGTCCCCATTTTATAGTGAGGAAGCAGCAGTGTCTGCGTCATGGACAAGCCTGACTATTACTCAGGTTTGTTCATGCAAATTGGCCTGTGATAAGCCTTTATTAGATGCTAGCTATCATAGATGCAGACACAGGCACACACACAGACATGGGCTCAGCTCTGGGCCAGCACGGGTTTCCAGGGGACAGCTCAGAGCGGCCCCAGACCGTCGGCCGGGAAGGAAGGCCAGAGTCTCCATGAGCACACGGCCGCCGCTCCACCACAGGCTAGAGCCTGGAGATCAGCAAGCTCAGCAAATACCAGCCCTCCTCTTGGTTCCTCCCGTCTGTCTGGCCATCGACCTTGACTCACTAGCAATTGCTCCTGGCTGCGTGTGAGCTGGCAGCCATGGATTTTCTTTCCTTCTGGGTTAAATTTCTGGCTATCAGTAGGTGATGTTCTGTCACCTCCTGCTCACCTGCATCCGGCAGAGCCTGGGAGAGCTGGAAGGCTGACGGGGACTATAGCAGCCGGGGAGGGGACCCTCAGGCACCTTCTCAGGCCCATATTCTCTGATCACCTGCATCATGTCCTAATCATTCCTGAGTGACAAAGTGTAACGTGGAGCGTTACATTTGGACAACGCTCCCCAGCTCAGATGGAAAACATCTTCCTTCTCTTTGTATACTCAACCCTCACTGGCCCTTGGGCACTAATGTAGGCTGACTTTGCTGCCCCAACCAACTCACAAATTCAGTAAAGACAGCAACAATAATGGCTGAGCTTTTGAATGTGTATTCTGTGCCAGGCCTATGCTAGGCACTTTGCAAGTTTTATCCCTTTTAATCCTCCCCACAACTATATGAGATAGGGGTCAGGTACCATCATTTTATAGATGAAGAAATTGAGGCTCAGAGAGATTGTAACAGGACCAAAGACACAGAAAATGATGAAGCCAGGATTCATAGCCGGGTCAGTCTGGTTCCAGAGCCCCAGAGCAGAGAGGCAAGCTGGGATCTGGTTTACTCCTCCTAAACAGCCTTGTAAGTAGGTCTTAGAACCCCCATAATGTAAATGATGTTGCTGAGGACCAGAGACAGATATCCACAAGGTCACACGGCAAGCAGCAGCATCAAATCCCCCCTGTACAAGAATCACTTGTCATGGGAAGTGGAGACAGCCCCGTAATGTAGAAGGGCACCATCGACCAGTAAGTGGGACCTAAACAGGGCTTTGAAGGGAGCACAGAAGAGGGGTAATCAAGGGAGCCTTTCCAGAGGAGATGGCATTTGAATAAAAACAGGAGAGAAGACTGGTCCAAAGGCTGTGTGCTATTATACTGGGGCCCAAGGTTTGGGGATCAAAGTAGCCTGAGGCTGGGATTGTCTGCACTGGTTGTAGGCTGCTAGGATAGTCCCCCCGCTCCCTTGCCGCCACCCCCACCCCACCATTGAGTAAATTTCTCCTTCGTTTCAGTTGAGATACTCAGATCCCTCCAATGGGAGGGAAAGGTTTGACCGAAACTCTGATTCCCTATTCCCAGACCATTCAGAGGCTAGCCAGGCTAGACTGGGAGTACTGGTGGCCAGCAAGGACACACACAGGGGACACACCTATAGGATCTGGACAAATTTTCGAGCCACGTCCAATTTCTTCACCATGTCTAGATCTGTCTTTTTGCATTTGTAATTCCAGCTTCATTTATCTCATACCCACCTGTCCCCATCTGGAAGGAAATCTAGTGAAAGTAAGAAGGGAATAAAATAATAGGAACTTTTTAGCCTGGAGTAGTCTTTAAATGCTCTCTTTGCCCATCAGACTGGTATTTAAATGAAGGAGGGGTCTGGGGTGGGCAGAGGGCATTGTTAACAACTGCCTCAGTGTGGCAGCAGGAGACAAGAGGAATAGACTTGGAGAATGTTTTCCCGATTATGCTGAAGTGGTGAAAAACAGCGGTCCCCAAATGGAAGTAACGATGCTCAGAACCTCTCCGTGGATCCTGCAGGCAGCAGCTGAAACTGCCTCACTTCTTTTCTAACAGGACTGAATTAATTCGGGGACTGCACGACTCTTGTACTCCCATTTCGATTACAGACAGACCTAGTTTTTGCAGAACTCATTAACTAGCAAGTCTGCAGGGACCTGGGCTTTCAAGCCTTGCTGGACAGGCCCCTGAGCCAGGTTCCAAGGAATCCGGGCTCCCGGAGTGTAGGCAAGGCCTGTGCGGAAGGTTGGGACTCAGGGGGAAGCTCTTGCTGCTCTTGATGAGTCTGAAGATCAGTGTGCGGAGGAGGCAGGAGGCAGCGCCTCGACTGCCTGCGTTTCACCAGCAGTCGGGCCGTGACCGCCAGGACTCAGCTCTGGGGGCAGCCGAACATTGACGATTTGAGTTCTGAATTTCCTGTGAAAGGTCACCCTCCAGTAAGAACTTATCTTGTCAGCAGCAGGAGGAGGACACTGAAACCCCAAATGGAGACATGTGGATGTGTTCCAACGCTGCCTGGTCCTCAGGCTCACCTCTAGGACTCCCTTCTCCAAGAAACCTAGAACCTTCCAGCTGGTCAGAACATCTCTCCTGTTTCTGTCCCTATCTCAAGACATTCAGCCCTTCATGCCTGTGAAACAGGTATTCGCATTCATTTCCTTAAAAAAAATTTTTTTGGCTGCACCTCATAGCTTGTGGGACTTTAGTTCCCAGACCAGGGATCAAACCTGAGTCCCCTGCATTGGAAGGCAAAGTCTTAACCCCTGGACGGCTGGGGCCGTCTCTCCATCCATTTCTCATCTCCCCTGATGAGCTATGAGGCCCCAAACAAGTTCTTTGATTCTTTGTATGCCCAGCCTTGGGCATCCCTGGTGGTTTAGTGGTTAAAAGAAAAAAATCTGCCTGCCAATGCAGGAGATGTGGGTTCAATCCCTGGGTTAGGAAGACCCCCTGGAGAAGGAAATGGCACCTCACTCTAGTATTCTTGCCTGGGAAATGGACAGAGGAGACTGGTAAGCCACAGTCCGTGGGATGGCAAAGAATCAGACACAGCTTAGTGACTAAACAACAACAATGCCCAGCCTCACACATAGCATGTTCCATGGTTGCTCACTGAATACAAGAACAAATAAATGAATAAACAGTGGCTGCAAACAAACAAAAAAAAAAGTAAAAGGAGTACAATATTTCATGGAAATGTTTCCCACAGGATAATTAATACTGAAAGATGAATGAAGATAACCCAGTTGAGGGATGACATAACTTACACGTTCTAGGCAGGGTTAGAGCCATGTAGAGGCAGGTTCCCCGAAGGAGTAGCAGAGCATCACAGCTAACCCAGACTCTGGAGCCAGATTGTTTAGTTTATTTCCTAACTGTGAACTTAGCACTCTGTGAATTTGGCCAAGACAGATATCTTGCTCTGCCTTAGTTGCCCATCTGTGAAATGGGGGTGATAAAAAGTACGTACTTCACAGGATTGTTATCCATGAGGTGCTTAAAGTGTGCTTAGCACAGAGTGATGAGCAATTACCCCCACTCCTCCCTGACCCACCTGGAGCTGGCTTTTCTGTGTCCCACTCTCTTGCACCACATACACCTCACTGCTCGTCTCTGCAACCAAGCTGTGCTGGGTCTATGGAGACCCCTGTTGACCGAGATGTGGAACAGTCTGACCTCTGCAGTTTCAGCACCTCCATTATTTAACCCCGTGTGAGAATACTGCATATATCAACCACCCCCTTCTTCTCATCTCTTATTGCTCACAACTCGGTTTATGCCACCTCAGATGCCCTCTCATACATAAACATGCATCCTCCCTGTCTTTTATTCAGTTAGTTTTAATTAAACTTTTTCCTTTGTCTCTACTAGCTTTTGTTCTCCCAGTCCTACCTTGTTTTGTTCTACCTGAGAGCACCAAGTGTATTGTGGCTGATGAACTTAATAGTAATGTTATGCTGCACTGTCCAATATAGTAACCACTAATCACAAGTGATTACCTACATTTAAAATTTAATTCAGAATCCCAGTTTGAAAAAATAAAAAATAAAAATAAAATTTAATTCATTAAAATGAAATAAAATTAAAAATCCAGTTCCTCTGATGCACTACCCACACTTCAAGTGTTTGATAGCTACCTGTGACTAGTAGTCACTGTATTGGATATAGAACATTTCCATTATTTGTAGAAAGTTCTATTATACGTTGCTGCTCTATATCCCTCTAAATAAGGCAGAAATATAATTACAGCTTCTAAAAGGAAGAGACACAATAATGAACTTTTTTCCCTTATCTCTCTCTGGATGCACAACTGGCAAGGGGACAGCTATCCTGTGTGAGGACCCCACCTGCCCCTGCTCCCAGGTGACTGGACCAGGGGCTGACGTCTTATGTAAGTGGATCCAGCAGGTTCTCTCACCTGAGACTTTGGAATCTGGACTCCCTAGTGCTGACCAATTAGCACAGGGAATAGGAAGGACTTGGAGGCGAGGGCTGAAGCTACCATTTTATCAAGGCCTCGATGAGTCACATGTAACCAGAGAAACAAGCAGACAAGTCAATCTGCAGAGCCAGAAAAATGAATTAGGAGTCCAAGAGACAAAAAATTAAGAAACCAAACATTCTACAGTGGAGGGCTAAGGGGGTAGCTGGTAAAGCAGAAAAAGTAGAGGCCTGAGGTCTTGCCACTTCCTGCAGGGCCAGTCCGTCTGTACTTTCTGTAACTGGGTGCCCGGCCAGTCCTCAGTCCCTTCCTTTGACCTGGGCTCCAAGTGGGTTTCCATACCTTGTCTTGCAGGAGTTCCTGACCAGGTTCTTGGGATCTCAAAACAGGGCTCTGACAAGGTAAGTTTGTCTTTACCATCCTGCTCCCAGGATTAATTTGTGTAAACACCGTACGATGGCCTGAGGGACACAGTGAGGGCAACTGCATGCACAGGGGGACTCAGCGGTTGTTATTGAGCACGGCCTGGGTTTCTCCGGCGTGCCAGGCCCTGAAGAAAGGACAGAGCCGTGTCCATCCTCTTCCATCTCCGGATGCTATAACCAGACTTCAGGGCTCTGCTCAGTGCCGCCGCTTCCTGAAAGTCTTCCCAGATCTACACACACACACAGCACCCTCAGCTAGAAGTGAGATTGCTTTCTCCAAACCCAAGCAGATGATGACTACTTTGGGTTGAATTATGTGACAAACATTTAGACTGCATTTTGGTCTCCAACATATCTAACCTGGCATGTGTGCTCATCCGAAGCTCTGCAGTGAAAAAACAGGTCTCCAGAATGCTCTGGAGTGCAGCTGGGCACAACTCCTCACTTTGTAGAAGCGGACAAGCGCCGAGAGAAGTAGCTGATAGAGGTACCCTCACTTTCTGCCGCCACAATCCAATCAATCTCACTTTACCTGGAAGTCATCCCAGCTACCCTGTTATAATAAACATCTCCCACCTCCCAATGCCCTCCTAGCTCTTTGAGATGTTATTCTGAGCAATGGTGGTGAAGGAGGGCATCCCAGTAAAGAAGTAAGGAGAAGCCCCTGTGGGGTGTGGATGGCAGGTTTCTATGGGGATTGCCTGAGTGAGGGTTTGGATCAGTTTCACTGGTTTGACTCACTGGCTTACTGAAGCGCTTGATGGATATAATGACCTGCATGTTTGGACCTCTCATGAGTAGAATTCAGGTATCTGTCCTGAATGTCCATGGAACAGCTGAGGGATGGTTCATCATGACCTCCAAGAGGATGAGTTCTCCATCAGCTCTTTAGGTCTAAGCTGTCCTAATCAAGAACATCACACTAAGGATCAAAAGTTCATCACCAAACAATTATAACAATTTTTGCTATAATGGAGACCGGACCAACTTCTGATTCCCAAGACATACCCATTAGTCACTCAGTCATGTCTAACTCTTTGTGACCCCATGGACTGTAGCCCTCCAGGCTCCTCTGTCCGTGGAGTTCTCTAGGCAAGAATTCTGGAGTGAGTTGCCATTTCCTCCTCCAGGGTTTCTTCCCAACCCAGGGATCAAACCTGTGCATACTGATTTCTTTCCCGTCTGAGCCACTAGCGAAGCCCCTACATGTAAACTATATTCCAATATCACGGAAACACTAACGCCGCCTAAGTTTTGGCCCCCTTTTCTAGATCAGGGATGGTATGTATGTTCCATTTCACCTGTGCTTATTGTTTGGTGGCAGTTGCTTAAAGCCTGTGTTGAGAAGGATTCTGAGGCCCAGAGTAAAGTGCTAATGAATGACTTGGATTTCACACAGTGAAAGTTAGGACACTGAGGAAGGTCACTCCAGGCAAAGGCTCAGTCACCTAGTTCATCCATGGGAACACCCACACCAAGGGAGCATTTGACTCCTGATCCAAAAATGACCACACACTTGAGTGTCCGGGTACCTTGCAGTGACAACAGCTGGGAAACTTGGCGTGAGAGCATTTGGACATGAGGGGCATGCTTCGAGGGCGGCGGTGGCCCAGAGGCCCCTGTCAGCTATGACGGCAGGGAACCCTGAGGAGAGACAGCTGCAGGGCGCTTCTGCAAGGTCACCGTGATCCCCCGCCTGCTAGTGGCTCCCTCTTCTCACTCGGGGGGGGGCAAGCTCGTGCCGGCCTCATCAAGAAACTCAATGTTCATTAAGGCTGTGATTCCCAGCCTGGCAGCCAGTGCCAACGTGTGGTCCCCTAAGCCTCTCACATGTCTGTGTATCCATCCATCCCAGAGACTGCCCGGGTCCCCAGACCAAAGGAAGCCCTGGGGCGCGGCCTGGGGGCACTCCCCCAGAAGTCTCCAGCACCAGGGGGTGGGGTGGGGGTCCGGCCTGCGGCCCCACGGTGCTCTCCACTCCCACCACTCCCGCACCTGCAGGCGGACCCCTGACTCCTGGATTTGAATAAAATAAAAACTGACAGTGTGGAGCCATGTTCAGGGCTGAGCTACAAAGGCTTCGCGCAATTATCTTTGTCAGAATTCATTTTGTCAGCGCCCCTCTCCTCTTCAGGTTGCACGCTACTAATATCTTTCAAAAGTTTGAGGAGACAGAGTAAAACGAGGGCAGGACAGTGAGCATCTCCACATTAGGACAAGCTGGACGCAGAGCAGGCTGGGGCAAAGCGTGTGAACCTGGAGGAGTGACGGGGAGCGGAGCCTCCAGTGCTGCAGAAAGTCCCAGAACAAGCGGTGGGAAGGGGCCTCACGGGCCACTTGTCCCTATCAAGCCCCCACCCCCCAGTTCACGGACAGGGCCTCTTCCTAGTTTCAAGCGCAGTGACATGCCAGGGGGCACCCCCTGCCGTGTCCCCCCAGCCTCTGGCCCAGAACAGGCCCGAAGAGAGCAGTCCTGGTCTCAGCCACACAGAGGTTATCCCCACTATCCTCTGCATCCCTCACACGTGTGTACAGCCCCCGCTGACGGAGACTGCGGGCAAGTGACCGCAAAGTGATCGACACAGCCCATGCTTCTGCCCCGCCCTGCAGACCTGAGTGTCCACATGCCCTGGCCTTGCCTTCTTGGAGGCCTGACGGGATCTTGAACTTCACGCGTGGAGGGCGGGGCACCTGGTCTCCCCAAGCCGTTCCCATACCCGGGCTTTCCTGTGTCAGGGAATTGCAGCTCTGTCCCTTTGAGTTGCTCGCTCTAAATATCCCCAGGATCTTCCTTGCTTCCTTGATTTCTCCCAAACCCCACACTGAGTTAGTCAGCAAACAGGATCAGCTCTGCTTTCACAATCCACCCAGTATAACCTGAAGTCAGGAAGGTTGATTCCCCCACTGTATCAGCCTAGAGGGGTGGGGTGGGGAGGGAGATGGGAGGGAGGTTCAAAAGGGAGGGGACAGATGTATGCCTATGGCTGATCATGTTGAGGTTTGACAGAAAACACCAAAATTCTGTAAAGCAATTATCTTCCAGTAAAGAAATAAATTTTTTAAAAAATCCATTCAGAATCGGACCACCTCTGATGTCACCACTGCGGCCACCCCATCGGGGCCCCCTCCAGCCCTGGAGAGTGTGCTCCCCGTCGCTCCCTGTGGCCTCAAGATCCACAGTTTCCTTCCCACACAGCAGCCTGAGGGAATCCTTAAAAGCCTAAGCCCAGTTATGTCAGTCTTCTCAAACCCGCCAACGTCTCCCTGTGCCTCTCAAAGTAACAGCCAGGTCTTCTCCTCGGTCTCCAAGATTTGGCCCCCAAACAGCCCTCAGGAGTAAGGGGACCATCCCCTGCATGTGGGGGCAGCGCCAGCCCACCACCCTCACCGCCTCCAGGACGGCCTCCACTAAGAAAGTTCCCTCCCCTCGGGTCCCAGCCCCTTCCCAGTGTGCCTGCACCCAATGCCGGGTCAACACGGGGCTGGAAGGTCCTGTCCTGCCCCAGCTCAGGGCACCTGTGAAAGGTGAGCGCGCCTCCACACCTCCTGCATTGGAGGGCTCCCAGGGGACCGTCACTGTTCCCCTCCTACCCCCTCCCACAGGTGTTGCTACCGAGAGCCCCTCCCAGTAAAACTTCTGCCCACAGATCTGTCTCAGAGTCTGCTTCCTGAGGAGCCCAGTCTGTGACAGAGATCCTGGGACTCCTGGTCCCCTTTTCCTCTCTGACCTCAATTCCGCACCCCTCCTCCCTCACGCCCTCTGCTCAGCCCCTGGCCTCCTTGGTCTTCCTTGAATACAGCAGAACTGCTCCTGCCTCAGGGCCTCTGTCCTTGCTCTTCTCTCCACCTGGGAGGCTCTGCCCCTATATCCACACCCCTCCTTCATGGCTTTACTCAAACATCACCTTCTCAAGGATCATCACCTCTCTGACCATCCCGCCTGCAAATGCAAAAGACCTGACACTTCCTATCTCCTTCCCTGCTTTGTCTTTTAAAAATATTTAATATTTGGCTGCACCAGATCTTAGTTGTAGCACGCAGGATCTAGTTCCCCAACCAGGGTTCAAACCTGGGCCCCCTGCACTGGGAGTTCGGAGTCTTAGCTGCTGGGCCACCAGGGAAGTCACCTCCCCAACTTGCTTTGTTTTTCTTCTTAGTCCTTAACACTATCTAATGCACCATACACTGTGTTTTGTTCATTGTTTCCCTCAACTAGAGCATAATCTCCATGAAGGCAGGGATTTTTGTCTGTTTTGTTCAATGTGCCTAGAACAGTGCCTGGCACGCAATAATATGTGTTGACAGAATGGAATAAACTCAGTGTTGTGAAATCTATCTATCCATCCATTCTTCAAGCATTTATTTCTCTGGACACATCAGACAAAGTATTGTCAGAAACTCACAAAAACACCACGATCCTCTCTCCACCAGTGGGTTTCTTGTCTGGGAAGAACTGGAACACTGGGCTGAGAGGACTCAGAGGAGCTGAAGATCCCTGCCAGCTGAGAATGGGCCACAGTGGGGGCTTTCTCGAAGAGGGGCTTGGCTCTGTCCCTGGTAGGACAGGGAGCACTTGGACAAGGGAAAATGGAGGGAGGACATCCGGGCAGAGGGAGGGTGGGATTGAAGGTGTGGACCTGGGTGTGGGTTGTTAAGGCCAGCTTGAAGAGGACAGAGCTTTGGGGAACAGTGGGAGAGATTCCTGGGAAGGTCAGTGGGGTCAGCAGATGAAGATGTTGGACTTCTGTTCTGCCCTGTGGACAAGGGCAGACCACCCCCCACCCCCGGCCACTGCAACATGTCTGGGCAAAAGACTAATGTGATCGTAAATGGTCCATTTCACCGGCTGACCGTGTAGTCATCCAAAGATAGAGGAGAGGACCCAGAAGGACCATCGCAAGCAGGTTGTGTGAAACGAACTCTAGTGTGGGTGTCTAGAGAGCTGGGCTCCAGGCCCGTGT
The DNA here is from genome assembly GCF_019320065.1 of Cervus canadensis. Lineage (NCBI taxonomy): Eukaryota > Metazoa > Chordata > Mammalia > Artiodactyla > Cervidae > Cervus > Cervus canadensis. The sequence continues at coordinate 12,558,077 of NC_057399.1, forward strand.
CACTGCTAATTACACAGGTGGTGTTTAGTCACACGAAACCACATTTCCTCCCGCTTGGAACCTGTCATCGAATCTCAGAACCACTGAGCTGCCAGGTGACCTCAGAGGTCACCCAGTCCAGGTGGGAAATCAATTTACTGAGCTGAGAGTGTTTTTAAAATGAAATAGAAGAGAAAGGCAATGTCAGAGTGCATCACTTGTGGTAAAGGTAAAATTGCTTTGTGAAACTTTTGTTAAGGGTTGTGTGTGTGTGATGGTTCAAAATATAAATCCGCCTCCGAGGGTCACAGTAATAAACACTTGAAAGTCACTGCTTCTGTCCCTTCCCTCCACACTGTGTGGACTGCCTTTACAGAATTCCCAATAAAATGCCTGGCCTCTCTTGCTCACCTCTGGGAGCAGGATGCTCCCCTCTCCGAAGGCAAAAGCCCTTCCATTGTTGACTGCTCTGTGCATTGGAAGCATTTCTTCATCTCAAATTGTCTCTTGTTCTCCTGCCCACTGGTCTTCCCTAGCTTTCTCCCCCAAACAAACCTAATCCTACCTTAGAAACAGCAGCAAGCTAGTTGAAAACAGCTCTACAAACCTCCCAGGTGGCGCTAGTGGTAAAGTTCAATTCAGTTCAGTCGCTCAGTCATGTCCGATTCTTTGTGACCCCATAGATTGCAGCACACCAGGCTTCCCTGTCCATCACCAACTCCCAGAGCTTACTTAAACTCATGTCCATCAAGTCGGTGATGTCTTCTAACCACCTCATCCTCTGTCATCCCCTTCTCCTCCCAACTTCAATCTTTCCCAGCATCAGGGTCTTTTCAAATGAGTCAGTTCTTCACATCAAGTGGCCAAAGTATTGCAGTTTCAGCTTCAGCATCAGTCCTTCCAATGAATATTCAGGACTGATTTCCTTTAGGATGGACTGGTTGGATTTCCTTGCTGTCCAAGGGACTCTCAAGAGTCTTCTCCAGCACCACAGTTCAAAAGCATCAATTCTTTGGCGCTCAGCTTTCCTCACAGTCCAACTTTCACATCCATGCATGACTACTGGAAAAACCATAGCTTCGACTAGATGGACCTTTGTTGACAAAATAGCCTCTGCTTTTTAATATGCTGTCTAGGTTGGTTATAGCTTTTCTTTCAAGGAGCAAGCATCTTTTAATTTCATGGTGGAGTAGAAGGACGTGTGTTCCTCTTCTCCTGCAAGAACTCCAAAACTACGACTTGCTGCTGAACAATCATCGACTGGAGAATGTTGGATCCCACCAAAAAAAGATATCCCACATCCAAGGACAAAGGAGAAGCCCCAGCAAGGCGTAAGAGGGGCAAAATCACATTTAGAATCAAACTCCTTACCCACCAGAGACGCACAGAGGGCTCAAACAAACCTTGCGCACACCAGGACCCAGAGACCCCACAGAGACTGAGCCGGAACTGTGTCTGAGCGTCTCCTGAGGAGGTGCGGGTCAGCAGTGGCCTGCTGCAGGGGCAGGGGCTCTGGGTGCAGCAGACCTGGGTATGGCATAAGCCCTCTTGGAGGAGGTCACCATTAACCCCACCATAGAGCCGCCAGGACTTACACAGGACTGGGGGAACAGACCCTTGGAGGGCACAAACAGAAACTTGTGCACCAGGACCCAGGAGAAAGGAGCAGTGACCCCACAGAGACTGACCCAGACTTGCCTGTGAGTGTCCAGGAGTCTCTGGTGGAGGTGTGGGTCGGCGGTGGCCCGTTGCAGAGCTGGGGGCACTGAGGGTAGCAGTGTGTGCATGGGACCTTTTGAAGGAGGTCATTATTATCTTCATTACCTCCACCATACTTTGGCCTCAGGTCAAACAACAGGAAGGGAACACAGCCCCGACCATCAACAGAAAATTGGATTAAAGATTTATTGAGCATGGCCCCACCCATCAGAACAAGACCCAGTTTCCCCCTCAGTCAGTCTCTCCCATCAGGAAGCTTCCAAAAGCCTCTTATCCTTCTCCATCAGAGGGCAGACAGAATGAAAACCACAATCACAGAAAACTGACCAAACTCATCACATGGACAAAAGCCTTGTCTAACTCAATGAAACTATGAGCCATGCCGTGTAGGGCCACCCAAGATGAACAGGTCATGGTGGAGAGTTCTGACAAAACGTGGTCTACCAGAGAAGGGAATGGCAAACCACTTTAGTATTCTGGCCTTGAGAACCCCATGGACAGCATGAAAAGGCAAAAAGATAGGACACTGAAAGATGAACTCCTCACGTCTATAGGTGCCCAATATGCTACGGGAGATCAGTGGAGAAACAACTCCAGAAAGAATGAAGAGACGAAGCCAAAGCAAAAACAACACCCACTTGTGGATGTGACAGGTGATGGCAGTAAAGTCCAATGCTGTAAAGAGCAATCTTGCAAAGGAACCTGGAATGTTAGGTCCATGAGTCGAGGCAAACTGTAAGTGGTCAAACAGGAGACAGCAAGAGTGAGTATCGACATTTTAGAAATCAGTGAACTAAATGGAATGTGTTAACTTAACTCAGATGACCTTTATAGCTACTACTGTGGGCAAGGATCCCTTAGAAGAAATGGAGTGGCCATCATAGTAAACAAGAGTCCAAAATGCAGGACTTGGATGCAATCTCAAAAATGGCAGAATGATCTCTGTTTGTTTTCAAGGCAAACCATTCAGCATCACAGTAATTCAAGTCTACGCCTCCACCAGTAATGCTAAAGAAGCTGAAATTGAACTGTTCTATGAAGTGGTAAAGAACCTGCCTTCGATGCAGGAGACAAAAGAGGCGCAGGTTCAATCTCTTGGTCAGGAAGATCCGCTGGAGGAAGACATGGAAACTCACTCCAGGATTCTTGCCTGGAGAGTTCCACAGACAAAGCAGCCTGGCGGGCTACAGTCCACAGTGTTGCAGAGTCAGACATAACTAAAGCGACGTAGCAAGCACAACAAGCCTCTTAGCCAAGGTCTTTGGAGGTTTTAGATTCATCCACTTCTCTTACCTGCCCAGCACCCCTTCCCCAGGAAGCAAGACCCAGGTCTCCAATCTGGGCTACCACCTCTGCCCAACCTAGAAGCTTAAGGGGGCCTGACCCCAGCCCCTGACTCTAATGATAGCTAATGGGAGCACTACAGTGCCCTTGTTCATGGGGACTGGCTCCAGAGTGGTTACATGGTCTAAGTGACACAATAAAAGGCAAACAGGTTTCACTGGCAGTCTAGTGGTTAAGACTCTGGACTTCCACTGAAGGGGGCATGGGTTCAATCCCTGGTTGAGGAACTAAGATCTGGCATGCTGTGCCAAGCAACTGAAAAAAAAAAAGACAATCAGGGACTTTTGCTGAAACTGTTAGAAAAGATGGAACAAGACGAAGACAGTGAACTCTAAGCCCAGAACTGCAGTGACCATCTCTGCCAAAGCCTAGGGAAGATCTGCCAGGGGCATGAAGCCAACATAGAGGAGAGTAAATGATATGAGGAGAAAGGGGGAGAGAGAGAGAGAAGCAGAGGGGGGGTGCAGGGGGAATAATAGCTGCTCTCAGGGGCTGAATAGTGTTTCCCAAAAAATTATATCAAATACTAACTCTGTATCCAAGAATGTGATTTGTGTGGAAACAGTGTCCTTACAGAGGTAATTAAGTTAAGATGAGGACATTTGAGTGAGTCCTAATCCAATATGACTGGTGTCCTTATAAAAAGGGGAAATTTGGACACAGAGAAAACACAGACAGAGGGGAAATGCTGTGATGACACACAGGGACGATGCTTGTGATGCCCTCAGAGGACAGGGGACTATAGTGATGCATCTGCAAGCCCTGCAAGCCCAGAGGTGGCCAGCAAACCGCCAGGAGCTAGGAACAGGCAAGGAAGGACTCCTCCATAGATTTCAGCGTGAACATGGCCGTGCTGACGACTTGACTTCAGACTTCTGGCCCCCAGAACTCCAGAGACTGTATGTTCCTATTGTTTTAAGTCACACATTTTGTGACGCTTTGTTACAGCAGCACTTACACTTATATAATCTTTATTACATGTTCCGCACGGATCTTAGTACTTCACACATGTCAGCTCATTTAATAGTCACAGTAGCCCTATAAAGGTCTTACTATTATCTCCATTTTACTATTGAGGAAATTGAGGCACAGATGTTAAATAACTTACCCAAGGTCACATAACTTATCCGAAGTGAGGCCAGGATCCAAATGCAGTCAGCATCTGACCCCTAGAAAATACTGCCTGTCAAGGGAGAGGGCACCCTGATGACGCTGTTGAAGCTCTGGATCCACAGCCAGGGGCCAGCTACGGGAGCCAACACGCACCCATGTTTTTGCCTAAGCCCTTTGGTTTGGGTTTCCGTCACTAACCAGCCCACACCACAGGCATCCCGGCTCTGCCGGCCTTGCTCGACAGCATGGTTCCCAGACACTTGGTCATCTTACCCTCTCCCTTATCCCTCCCCTGAATACACTGCCACTGGGGGATGTCCTTCATTTCTTGCCTTGTTACAAACTACGTTTCTTAAAAATGACACTCTGGCTCTCTGGATGGTTCTCATGAACCAGAAGGCAGGGAGTTGCTAGCAAGGAACAGCAAGAGTGCTGAAGAGAGTTTTCTGAAAAATTCGTCAGGGAAATTCTCTTTCCTGAGTTTGGAGCAGAGAGAATGAGAAGAAGAAAAGAGGAATGAAGTCACACAGGCAAGCAGTTCACGTGTGACTTTAAAGAACTGGGTGTCGACAAAGCTGTGGAGGTTGATGGGAAAGATGTAATGGAGGGAGGAGGAAGAAGAGGTGGAGGAATGGGTACCTCTCTAACGCCCCCCTTTCCCACATGCCTCTCCAGGTCCCTAAAATCATTTCTCTCCAAGCATCTCTCTAATCTGGCCCTTTATCTCCCATGAGAAATCCCAGAGCTGACTGAGTCTCAAAAAGATTGTGAAAGTGCTCAAAAGGCAGGAAGGCTTCCCGATACAAGTGGGATGTTCCAGTCTGGAGCACCCTGGGCTGAGAACACCCGATCACACTCTAGAAAACCCAGAGGGCCAGAGCAGAGGCACAGGGAAATTGCCGTCAGCCCCCAATCTAGTGCCTAAAAGCACCCTGTAGAAGGTGAGAGACAAAGTTTCAAGCCAAAAAAAAAGGCCTACGAATAAAAAAATGAGTGATAAACTTTAATGACTGAGAATGTCATGCTGTCAAATTGCAACACGTTGAAAACAGATTTAGAGCGTTTCAGAGGCTTCTGGTGGAAGGAGCCTGCATGCAATGCTCAGCCATGTCCAACTCTGCGACCCCCTGGACTGTAGCCCACCAGGCTCCTTTGTCCATGGAATTCTCCAGGCAAGAATGCTGGAGTGGGTTGCCATTTCCTCCTCCAGGGGATCTTCCTGACCCAGGGATCAAAGCTGCGTCTTCTGCATTGGCAGGTGGATTTTTTACCCCTGAGCCAGCAGGGAAGCCCCCAGTGGAAGGAGACAGCTTGCTAATGCTTGTTGGCCTTGGCGGATGACAGACAGGGATGTATACAGACCTAAGCAAGCAAGGGGCAGGAAACTGGAAGGGAGGCCAGGAGACAGGAGACACGGGGCAGACGAGACAGCAGAAAGGGAAAGGGGAAGGCAAGATGAGAAGGGTTGGGTGGAAAGAGAACTCCCGGGGGCCTGGCAGAGTGACGGTACCACCACTGATGAGACCAGAGACGCCCAGACAAGAGATGGGCCCTGCAATCTAAGGGCACACCGAGGAGGCTGACGAATGCTATTAGCAAACAACTCTCTCAGTTGATATCTCTCAATAAACAGAATTTCACAAATGGCTTGATTTGAATTTCCAATACTTGATAGATTCCAAACCCAGAACAATTATTTCTGATGTAAAGGATCAATAAACTCTTCCCTGGGCTGAATCTCAAGGAAAAAGAGACACTTCCAATAGGGTTGCTAGGATTAAAACTCCTTCAAATGCCAAATAAACACCGACTTATCTCTTTTTAAAGAACTTTTTTGTAAGGCAAAGGTGAGCTTTGTAAGGAAAGGCAGGAGGGAAATTAATCTAACTTACTGTGACCTCCGCGGGTTGGGTCTGAATTCCATTTCCACATGGCCTGTGAAGATCGTTCACATCTTGCGCTCCATGAGTTGGTGTACTTAGCAAAGGTCGGGAGATAAGCAGAGGCTCTTTCTATTCCCGGATGTTATTCTGCCCCATGGCCCCCTTCCTGGCTCCCCGTGTCTCTGATGGAGCTCACTCATGCGGGCATGAGCCACCGGCGAGGCCTCATCCTGAAGACTCCTGAGAGCGATGGGCATTACCACCATCAGCACAGCCCCTGATGGCACAGGCTTCACGTGGTTCCTATGCACCAGGCCAGAGAGAACCGAACAGAAGCCCTCGCGTTTCTTATATGCCCAAGGAAAGAATCATGCCTATGTTTCAGGAAACCGTTTCACAGTGATTGGCTCCTCCAGCTAAAAGTCTAAGGATAGAGGAAGAGGAGGAGGGGAAAGAATAAGAGGAAGAAGAGGAAAGGGGAGGAAATACCAAGAGAAGACAGAATGACAGGAAAGCCTCACAGCCCCCCAAACAGAGTTCCTATGTTGGTTTCACCCATGGTGAGGTTCACATTCATGCGGGTCCAGAGCTCCTCTGTCTACATTACTGTATTCCTTCTTTCACCTTCAGCGTGAGATCAGAAGTCACACCTTTCAGAAGATGGCAGGAGCCAAGGGGAAAGACACAGCTCATGTTGGATAATAACACACTCGTCTTCCTTCTTGGGCTTCCCTGGTGGCTCAGCTGGGAAAGAATCTGCCTGCAGGATCCTCTATGACCCACCTCCCAGAATGTTGGAAATAAAAGCAAAAATAAACAAATGGGACCTAATGAAACTTAAAAGCTTTTGCACAACAAAGGAAACTATCAGCAAGGTGAAAAGACAGCCCTCAGATTAGGAGAAAATAATAGCAAATGAAGAAACAGACAAAGGATTAATCTCAAAAATATACAAGCAACTCCTGCAGCTCAATTCCAGAAAAATAAACGACCCAATCAAAAAGTGGGCCAAAGAACTAAGCAGACATTTCTCCAAAGAAGACATACAGATGGCTAACAAACACATGAAAAGATGCTCAACATCACTCATTATCAGAGAAATGCAAATCAAAACCACAATGAGGTACATTACACACAGTCAGGATGGCTGCTATCCAAAAGTCTACAAGCAATAAATGCTGGAGAGGGTGTGGAGAAAGGGAACCCTCTTACACTGTTGGTGGGAATGCAAACTAGTACAGCCACTATGGAGAACAGTGTGGAGATTTCTTTAAAAAACTGGAAATAGAACTGCCATATGACCCAGCAATCCCACTTCTGGGCATACACACTGAGGAAACCAGATCTGAAAGAGACACGTGCACCCCAATGTTCATCGCAGCACTGTTTATAATAGCCAGGACATGGAAGCAACCTAGATGCCCATCAGCAGACGAATGGATAAGAAAGCTGTGGTACATATACACCATGGAATATTACTCAGCCATTAAAAAGAATTCATTTGAATCAGTTCTAATGAGATGGATGAAACTGGAGCCCATTATACAGAGTGAAGTAAGCCAGAAAGATAAAGACCAATACAGTATACTAACGCATATATATGGAATTTAGAAAGATGGTAATGATAACCCTATATGCAAAACAGAAAAAGAGACACAAATGTACAGAACAGAATTTTGAACTCTGGGAGAAGGCGAAGGTGGGATGTTTCGAGAGAACAGCATCGAAACATGTATATTATCTAGGGTGAAATAGATGACCAGCCCAGGCTGGATGCATGAGACAAGTGCTTGGGCCTGGTGCACTGGGAAGACCCAGAGGAATCGGGTGGAGAGGGAGGTGGGAGGGGGGATCGGGATGGGAAATACATGTAAATCCATAGCTGATTCATGTCAATGTATGGCAAAAACCACTACAACACTGTAAAGTGATTAGCCTCCAACTAATAAAAATAAATGGAAAAAAAAATAAAAGAATCTGCCTGCAGTGCAGGAGACTTGGGTTCAATCCTGGTTGGGAAGATCCCCTAGAGAAGGGAATGGCTGCCCACCCTACTATTCTGCCTGGAGAATCCCACAGACACAGCTGAGTGACTTTCACTCTATTCACTCTATATTCCTTCTTTAGGAGCTGAGCACTCCTGAGCTGGGAACACACACCAATGAATTGGGTCTGACCTTGCCCCCAGGGAGTTTAAAATCAAGGTGAACCAGGCATATAAATCACTGACTGGTATGCATGGGCACTGGAGAAGCCTGTCACAGCCTCCCCACCCACCAACTTCCTGAGAGAACCTGTCACCAGCTTCAATCCAGGTGGGATAAACATGTTCCAGCTGTTTATGAACTGGAATTCTGCCTGTTCTCTTTCTTCCCCTCTCTTTCCCTCTCTCCTCCTTTCTCTGTCACTCACTACATTTCAGTTCAGTTCAGTTCAGTCGCTCAGTCGTGTCCGACTCTTTGCGACCCCATGAATCGCAGCACGCCAGGCCTCCCTGTCCATCACCAACTCCCGGAGTTTACTCAAACTCATGCCCATCGAGTCGGTGATGCCATCCAACCATCTCATCCTCTGTCGTCCCCTTCTCCTCCTGCCCCCAATCCCTCCCAGCATCAGGATCTTTTCCAATGAGTCAACTCTTCGCATCAGGTTGCCAAATTATTGGAGTTTCAGCTTCAGCATCAGTCCTTCCAATGAACACCCAGGACTGATTTCCTTTAGGAATGACTGGTTGGATCTCCTTGCAGTCCAAGGGATTCTCAAGAGTATTCTCCAACACCATAGTTCAGAAGCATCAGTTTTTCAGCACTCAGCTTTCTTCATAGTCCAACTCTCACATCCATACATGACTGCTAGAAAAACCATAGCCTTGACCAGATGGACCTTTGTTGGCAAAGTAATGTCTCTGCTTTTTAATACGCTATCTAGGTTGGTCATAACTTTCCTTCCAAGGAGTAAGCCTCTTTTAATTTCATGGCTGCAGTCACCATCTGCAGTGATTTTGGAGCCCCCAAAAATAAAGTCTGACACTGTTTCCACTGTCTCCCCATCTACTTCCCATGAGGTGATGGGACCAGATGCCATGATCTTAGTTTTCTGAATGTTGAGCTTTAAGCCAACTTTTTCACTCTCCTCTTTCACTTTCATCAAGAGGCCTTTTAGTTCCTCTTCACTCTCTGCCATAAGGGTGGTGTCATCTGCATACCTGAGTTTATTGATATTTCTCCCTGCAATCTTGATTCCAGCTTGTGCTTCTTCCAGCCCAGCGTTTCTCATGATGTACTCAGCATATAAGTTAATTAAGCAGCCTTGACATACTCCTTTTCCTATTTGGAACCAGTCTGTTTTTCCATGTCCAGTTCTAACTGTTGCTTCCTGACCTGCATACAGGTTTCTCAAGAGGCAGGTCAGGTGGTCTGGTATTCCCATCTCTTTCAGAATTTTTCACAGTTTATTGTGATCCACACAGTCGAAGGCTTTGGCGTAGTCAATAAAGCAGAAATAGATGTTTTTCTGGAACTCTCTTGCTTTATCGATGTTCCAGCGGATATTGGCAATTTGATCTCTGGTTCCTCTGCCTTTTCGAAAACCAGCTTGAACATATTAGAAGTTCATCTAACCATCTGTTGGGTTATGTTTTTTTCTAGTCTCCTCCCCCAGTACTGGTTTAGAAGTGGTACATCCTATTCCCAGTCTTTTAGTGTTGACCCTTTAAGCACTTAAAAACATATGTAAGGTTATACTTTTCTAACAGACTAAAGGGAATTGGTATCTTCATTTTCCTCCCTTCATATTCCCTGTGCTTCTCTAGAACTGAAGCTAGTTTTCAAACACAAAAGGGCATTGCAGTTCTGTTTCTGTTGATAGTTGTATGCAGGAGTAAGGAAGATGTGGGGAAAACAAAGGAACTGTTGGGGAGACAACCGGTGGGGTGGGGGGTTAGGGTCCAAAGCGCAGGACATGCGGAGCCAGTCACAGATCAGACACCCACTCTTCATGAGAGAGGGCCTTCAGCCCACCTCTACCCAAGCCCAGGCCACTGACAGCCTGGTGACTCAGTGAGGAAGACCCTTTGTCCAACTCACCATGGTGCTCCTCTTGGGGCGCAACCCCACCATGTGCCAGGGACTCCCATGCTATTTCTTTGGGGTGAACATGCACACAGGAGCACCCCGGGCTGGGAGAGCACGTTGACATCCCTGTTACATCCACACAAATGTTCCCAGCTCCCTCTTTTCCTTCCATTTGTTGCCTTTCCACCTTTCTGGGCCAAGAGTCTCACCAGTGACAAACTCCCTCAAGGGAAAGATGAACTGTGAGATGAGATGTGAAATCAGAAAAAAAATTTAGAACCAGAGCCTGTAGCCTTGGCAGAGGCCCTCATATCCCAGAAAGCCCTTCAGAGGAGCCCAAGGTTCCCCTACCTTGCCAGCCTCTCCACTTATATTTGCTATTCTTCTAGAATCAGCTATAAAAATGAATAGAATATTCTTCATTCTCTACCTAGGACACAGAGTGGTCTTTCAAAAATATAAATTGGATTATGTTCTTCCACTTTATAAAGCCCTTTTGGGGGCTTCCCATTTGTCCCTTAAAATAAAATCCAAATTCCTTGTGGTCTGGCTGCTGGTTGCTTCTCCCACTTGATGATATGCCATTCTCAACTGTCTATCCCACCCTAGCCCTCCAAGGCAGCCCATCGTTTCCTGGGAACCGCCAATCTCATTCCCAGTTCACACCCTTTGCAAATGCTGGTCCCACAGCCTTGAAAACTCATCTCCTGTGACTCTGGCTTGCCCCTGGCTTGCTGCTTCTCATCCTTCAATTTTCAACTTAAATATCGCCTCCTTGGAGAAGCCTCCTTCTCCAATCACCCATCAAAATTAAGCACTACCACCCATATACTTTCTTTTCACAGCACCATCTTTCCTTCTCTTTCTAGCACTTCCTTCAATGCCTGATTTCTTATCCATTTACTTGTTTTCTTATTTATGAACAGTCCTGCCCCACCAGGCTGCCAGTTCCCCTGAAAAGACCCTGTCTTCTTCACTACTGTTTCCCCAGCACCTCGGACAATCCCAGTACATACAGCCTACTCAATCACGATCTGTTAAATGAATGAATGGATTTCTTAAATATGCACTTATTGAGCATTCCAAGGCTGTGGTGAAGAACAAGTGAGATCACACTATGCAAATATGAATGGTTACCATCATCAGTATCATCCATGTTTCTAACGAGATAAACTTGGCAGAGGGCAGCACAAGCCCACACCAGTCAGTCTTGCCAGGCTGGTTATTTCCAGCACTATCTGAACAACAGCCACCATCAAAAAGGTCAAGGTTTCACCACACTTTGCACAGGGATCATTTACAGTCCAGTCATTTGGATTAATCTCCTGACTTAGGTTTGATCTGTTTTTGTCAAGCAAGCAAATACATATTGATATTTGCAGAGAGCTTCCTGCATGTGGTGCCCACTAAAATATGGCTGCATTTTCCATAGTAATTGTCTCTAGAAGCTCATTCCCAGCTGCGCTGGCTCATTTAGCTAATCTGCAGTAAGTATGGTATTGATCCAAGCAGCAAGAGAGGAGTACATTAGCCTGGCCCACAGAAGGGTGATTACTTCAGCCGCGTGGTCAATTCACAGACTTGGCTGAAGTCTCTAGGTTACACCGAGATGGTCTGGAAGTCAGCCGCTCTGCCTCATCTCGTCTCCAACCACCTCCACATGCAATCACACAGCCGGTGGGAACTGGGCGGGCCACAAGAGTAGGGGCAATATGACAGCATCTCAAGGAGATCTTATCATATCACTCCTACAGGAGGGCTCCTATCATTAATTTCTTCATGTATTCATAACTGACAAAGTCTTATAAAAATGATCATGCCATGCAAGGACTGATGCTGACGGTCCAGTATTTTGGTCATCTGACGTGAACAAGACGACTCTTTGGAAATGTCCCTGACGCTCGGAAAGGTTGAGGGCAGAAGGAGAAGAGGGCATCAGAGGATGAGATGGCTGGACGGCATCACCAATGCAATGCACATGAACTTAGGGAAACTCTGGGAGATGGTGAAGGACAGAGAGGCCTGGTGTGCTGCAGTCCATGGCGTCACAAAGAGACACAACTGGGCGACTGAACGGCAAAGTGCTCACTAAGAGGCATTAAAATTGATATTCTTATATGCTACTTATGGAAATGTAAGTGAGTATAATCATTTGAAAGGCTGGTTTGGCAAGATATGTCAAAACGTTTATAGTCTTTGACCCAATAATTCCACTTGTTTGAATTTACTCTTAGTAAATAGTCATGAATGTGCAGTATTGCCTTAAATAACTATTAATCCCCAAAATAAGAGATTGGTTAACTGAATAAGCTATTGTATATCTTTTCAAAGGATACTTACTCTTCAGTCATGGAAAAGTCTTTGTGATTTATTATGTGGAGTGTCGGGGTGGGGGGGCGGTGAGCAACTTTCAAACAGTGTGAACAATTTGTACATCATTATCCCAAAGTGTTCAAAAGTAAATTTGTATATATACATAGAAAACCTACTGGATTGATAAAGGAGGTGGGGTGGGGGGGACTACCCAGGGAATGTTGCATTATCCTCTATTCTGTCTGTGTTTGGAAGATTCCATAATTTAAAAAATTGAAAATATATATACACCAAAATATTAACAGCAGATGTAGGATCCCAGGGTATTCTTACTTCCTTCTGAGAGATTGTGTACATTTCCCAAGCTTTCTTATGTGAACCTGAATTCATTTTAGGATCCAAAGAGAAAAACAAAGAAACTTGCTTCACAAACAAAGCAACGTACACACGGAGTGCCCAGTTGGTATGCACCTCCCACGTGCGGGGCCTGAGAAGCTGTGCTGGAATTGAGAGCTAGATGGGGAAAGAGAATAGGCATCCAGGCAGGAAGAAACGCGTACAGAAAAGATGGTGAATGCTGCCGTCTGGGGAGTGGTGTGCAGGAAAGCCCCTGTGCTGGAAGGGTCCCTGCAGGCTGGGTGGAGGTGGTAGGACGGGCCACACCACAGGCTTGGCATCTGGTGGAGAGGCTGGAATGTGGCCAGGAGACAGAGAAGTCTCCTGGGGCCAAGAACATCCCCCAAGGCCCAGCGCAAGGCTCCCTAGAGTGGTGGTTAAGAGCTCAAGCAGAGGCCCCAAGCAGCCTGGGTTTGATCCTGGCTTCACCGCTCACTAGTTGTGTGGCCACAGGCCAGTTACGTCACCTCTCGTGCCTCAGTGTTTCCGTCAGGGTAGTGGGGATAATAGCATCAGGTCATACAGCTGCTTGGAGGATATCAACAGAAATGCAGCACTTGGCCCAGGGATTTGTACAGAGTGTGGGTTAGCAGATGTTATTTATTCTGACCCAAAGGCCACCCATAGAGCCCTGAGTGGGGTACGCTGTATCAGCAAGTGGTCCAAGCCAAGGCCGAGGAGGGGTTCTCTCTCTCTGATCCTCCCTCAAAAAGTGGTCAAAGAATTGCCATGTTGACAAAGTCAAGATGAAGGAGAGACTAAAAGGATGTTGTGATGAGTGTCAGTGATCTTGCCTCTGGTCCCAGCTTTGGCATTAACTGCTACATCAGAAGTCAGGTCCGGGATGAAATTCCTTGTTCGGGATGAAATTCCTAGGTCCCCCTCTAATGACAGTACACATGGGCATGGCTTCATCTCCTGGGCCCAGGACCCATCTGTTCTGACTCCACACCCAGCCTGTGGCCAGGAGATTAATGGGTATAGCCTATTTGTAAACTGACTTTTAACAGCACCTGCCGTGGGTCCAAGGTCCAAACACTCATAAGGAAATAAAAATTCCAATTACCCTCCATACACACCTTGTCCCCTCCCAGTCTCCGTGCCAACTGTAAGTGGCTTCTTTAAAAATCAAGAGTTGGAGGCAGAATGCTTTTGGTCTGAGATGGCCAGGAAGGTTGGTGGGAGGAGTCTTATCCCCACTATCACCACCTCCTCTCCTATTTCCAGAACCACAGAAGTGATGAACAGGCTCATTCCAAGGCAAAGGAAATGCACAATCAATCTATGCCTTTCGGGCTGGGCTACAATTTAAGAAGAGGAGAAGAGAAGATAAATAAAAAGGCCTATTTTCTAGAGAGCCATTTAAGCCCAGAGAGAGGCCATAATAATGTGCACACCAGCTCTGCTTAAATTCGTCCCTGGCTCTCTCAAAATTGCCCTGAGATAATCAAAAAGAAGTGAAGAGGAACAACACAGACTCCAGTTCTGAAGAGGCTATGGTAATTAGCACCCAATGCAGGCCCCACCGTCGGGAAAAGCAGTTGGTCACCGCGGAGACTCCTGCTGTCTTCCAGGGGCAGAGGAAGATGCTTTGGCTCGTCTTAACTCACCCTTAAGTTGGAAAGCATAGAACTGACACATCCATGACTGTATTTCTAAAATCATCCCTCAAAGAGATAAATGACTTCCTCCAGCCAGCGCTGTCCGACCCAGGCCTGGGAATAGATAAATTCATTTACCCGTGAGCTAAATCTCCATTTTTCTCCTGGCACCGTCTGTAATCCCATCTTTTTCAATGCTTGAGACACTCGGTGTGATGAATGTGCCCCCATCTTGGGGCGAGAGGCAAAGTCTTCACTGGGAGGATCAAGCAGGATCAATCTTAGGGCTAAGCCCAAGTGACGACCTGCTCTGGGGGGCACCTGGGTGCAAGAAGCCACCACATAGATGGGTCCCCTGGAAGGAACTACACTTGTTTCCAAGTAGAAATGCTTTCCTTTCCATGCCAGGCCTGTCTGCCCAACCCAGGCAAGCTGAGGTCTGCCTCCAAGAATGGCAGGGCCCTTCTACATCCCCTGCAGCAAGAGAAAAGGTTTGGCTGGGATCAGGGGAAGGCAAGACAGCAGCCTGGCCCCTGCCAGACAGTTCAATCCCTCAGCTCCTGCAAGAACTAAACAGATCCTGACAAAGATTTCCGGGAATTCCTCCTGGGGATTCTAACAAAGCAAGACTACTGTGTCCTCGCTGCACTTCCAGAAGCATGGGTCAGGGTCACCCAAACCCCACAAGCCTCAGTTTTCTCATCCATAAAAAGGGGATCTTAATCCCTATCCTGCAATGATTCTCAGCAGCCCAGCACAGACACTGGTAAGAGGTAAGGGCCCTAATTACTCTGTCCTAACTAATCAGACTGATCCTGGAGCTGGAGTTCTGATACTTTGGCCACCTCTTGCGAAGAACTGACTCATTGGGAAAGACCCTGATGCTGGGAAAGATTGAGGGAAGGAGGAGAAGGGGCCACAGAGGATGAGATGGTTGGATGGCATCACCAACTCAATGGACATGAGTTTGAGTAAACTCCAGGAGATGGTGAAAGACAGGGAAGCCAAGCATGCTGCAGTCCATGGTGTCCCAAAGAGTAGGACATGACTGAGCAACTGAACAACAACCAATCAGATCGCAGTAAACACCTGGGCCAGTGTGTCTCTGCCCCCACGGCATGTTAGCATCACTGGCATCCAGAAAATAAATAACAGACAAAAGTGATGCCTGGCCCCTATCCCTGACCAGTTACATCCCATCCCTGCCAGTGAGCATTAATAAATATAAATAAGTATATATTTATAATATATTTATATGTATAAAAATATAAATACTTAATAAATCAGTATTTATTGGAGTCAGTATTTCTCAACATGCAGCCAAGCCTGAGCTTCTCAGGCTGTTTGCTCACGTGCCCATTCTTTGCTCAGACCCCAGGGTGAGCTCCTGGTCAGGCTCTGCATGGTTAACACATGGTTGTTTGCGGGAGCTCAGGGGGAGCCCTGCCCAGAGCCTTTCCGAGGAGAGGAAAGGGATGAGGATGACACCCTGGTTGGGACACATCAGAAGTGACACGGGCTTGACGCACAGACGGCGCTGACAGCGAGGCAGATGTTCTCTGAGTCTTCACGGAGTGCTGGGCCCTGCGCTGAGTGCTTGGCGTGGACTGTGTCACTCTTAATCCTCATCGTGACCTTTGAGTTGGCACCGTCAGGAAGGTGGTTTTACTGCCAAGGGCGCTGAGGCTTAGAGGGGTCATTAGCCATCCAGGGTCAGATGTCGCAGAAGAGAGTTTTGCCTCCGTCACTGTCACTGGGACACACTCCCCACCTTGCTTCTCCGCACATCAGTTCCTTGTCTGTGGGTGGGGAGGGGGCCTGGAACCTCAGCCCCGAAGGCGGTGCCCTGCCCAGCAGGGAAGTAGCTCCAGTGCAGGGTGATTCCAGTTCAGCCCATCAGACGCACTTGAGTAAGGGTGTGTGGCTGGTGAAGGTGGGGCGGGGGCTGTGCTCCTCCTGCTTCTGCCCCTTTCTCGGGTGCAGCAGCATTTGCAGGAGTCCCCGCATGCCAAGAAGCAGAGCTTGGGCATCATTACTTCTCTCCCATGGATGTAGCTGGTGGTTGCTCTGCATTCTCCACCTCCTGATCATGGCAGAGGTGGGGGCTCCCTTGGAAGCCAGTCTGCAGTGTTGTCCTGAGAGTCTTTCCTAGAGATCTTGGCCAAACGTCTACTCTGGCCCTTTGAGTGATCCTGTAAGCACCTACTTCCCTGACTTAAATCCCTTTCTTCTTAAACAGCTGAAGTTACTTCTATTACATGCAGCTAAATAAATCCTGATTCATACAGGTACACTCCCACCAACCGACGCAGCCTCAGGGTTGGGAGCCATATGAAGAAGGGGGACACAGCCCTGCCCTGAAACAGGGGCCAGAGATGGAGAACCTCTGCCTCCAGGGGCCACATGGGTGAAACATCTGCCTAATTTGAGCTTCAGTCTCCACCTCCCTAGAGAGAGGAGAGCAGTGCAGCCCACACCTGTCAAGCTTTTGGTACACCTATTCAGGACACTCACTGGTCCTTCCGAAGCTTAATCTGGCCAAGGAGAGGTCAACTGGGGCCACACAGTGTCTCGGTTGTCTTGACAGGTGATTCTGCAGTGCGGTGGGGACAGAGGAGGGACAGCTCCCCGAGGGACTGGGAGAGCACCCGCAGAGGGAGTTAGTATTGGTAGGCAGGGGGCGGGAGTTACAGATGGAAGGACCACTTAACAGAGACTCCAATGTGCAAGAGCCTCAGAAGTTTGGGAAACAGTAAAGTGAAGGGCAGAGGAGAGGAGAGCTGGGTGGGCGTGGGGGCAGGGAGAATCCTCAGGAGGCAGGTTCAGACCTTCTGCGGCCATGGGGCACCAGCTAAGCCTCCACACCTGCCACCATGCAGCCCAGCTCCCGCCTCTTCACAACCTGACATCCACGGCCCACCTGTGAGGCAGGAGGCACCTCACGTTTGCCCCATCTCATAGAAGAGGAAATGAAGGCCCAGAGGCAGGAGGCTGATCCAAGCTTACACAGTGAGTTCTTAGGGCTTCTTCCGGCCATCCCGTCCTCTGTTCCCCAGCACGCCCGCCCCCCGTCAGCCTGCGGGGTCAGCTCGGGGCGGCAGGCCCAGACCTCACTGAGGAGCTCCTGCAGCTCTCCAGGCATCTGACTGGCAGAGGTCTGATGGGGGCCCTGAGGAACAGTCCTGGACTTCTGATCAGAAAGCCAGGGCCACAAAGATAGAAAGGCCTGGAGCAAGGCAGCACAGGGCTCAGCCTGCTTCTAACCCCAAAGTCATATCAGTTTTCATGGTTTTAAGGAAAAAAGACACAGAACCTGGTCCCAGTCTCACCCCAGCTCTGTCACTGACCCTGGGGAAGGCTCATCACCTTGCTGAGTCTCAGCTTGCTCGGCAGTAAAATGGGGATAATAAACCTCGCTTTGGTTACCCCCGGGTTTTAGGTGAGACAAGTCTGAGAAGGGATATAAAAGCCCTTGGTCACCCACAGGACCTAGGTGTCTGGGATTTTCACTTGAGGAATTGGGGGCTGGGGGCTCTTCCACACTCGCACCCCAGGTGGGCACCTTCGTCTTTCCCCTGTTTCCTGTCTCTGCTTGGTCCCCCGTCCCCTCGGCCCAGCCTATCTGGCATCTATCTGACATCTCCTCCCTGTCCTTTTCTCTGTCCTGGGGGAGAAGGGAAGGCGGTGACAGAGGGGCGGCCAAACACAGGAAGAAAGGCCCCAGCAGTCAATCTCATTCCTGGCCTCTGGACAGCAGAGCCTGAATACCCCACGAGCTGAGTTTGGCCATGACCCCGGGCAGCCGAGGTGCACACCCTTTTGTTTGGGGCATCTTAACACTGTACAGCGGCGGCTGCCATCCCAGCGCCAGCCCTGTGAGGAGTTCCATCCCATTAACTTCTCTAGTCACCATGGCAACACAGGCTCCTGACTCTCCCAAAGATAGGAGATAGGAGTGCTGTCTCAGAGGCCGGCCTGCACCCCCTCCCCAGATATGCAGGAGGGCCAGAGACCTCAACTCATTTCCGATCAGGACAGCCACACCGCCTGAGCTCCTACTGTGCACCCAGCACTGACTCTAGAAGCACCCCAACTCGAGACCGAGCCACCCCCCACCCAGCCACCGAGTGTGTTAGCAGATGACTTTCAAATGATCTCAGGTTTTCCCCATGACTGTGTACTTGCCTATTCCCCTCATAGCACTGAAATCCCATCATAACAGAGCTGATGCTGACACAGTAACAGTATGTAACAGCTGTATAATCCTCTTTCTCGTTGACTCCCCAATGTAAAGGCAAGTACACACAGTGCTTCCTCCCATTTTATAGAAGAAATTGAAGCTGAAAGGTTAAGTAACATGCCCAAGGTAACACCGCCATTAAGAGGGAAACAATATTTAAATTCAAAGCTGCCTTTAGACCCACAGACTTAGAGAATGAACATATGGTTACTGGGAGGAAAGGTAGGGGGAAGGGATAGATTGGGAGTTTGGAACTGACGTGTACACACTGCCATATTTAAAACAGATAGGGACTTCCCTGGTGGCCCAGTGGTTAAGAATCCAGCTTGCAGTGCAGGTGATGTGAGTTCGATCCCTGGTCGGGGATCTAAGATCCCACATGCCTCGGGGCAACTAACTCTGCATGTCATGAGGAAAGATCCTGCATGACCCGAGTGCCACAACTAAGATCTGATGCAGCCAAATAAATAAACTTTTCTAAAAAATAGATAACCAACAAGGATCTGCTATTTAAAAAATAAAAATAAATAAATAAAATAAAAATAAATAAATTCATGGCTGTTTTTTACTTGGTATATGTGACGCTTATGTAGTTCTTAAAATATGCCAGACCCTGTTCTGTGCTTTATGCATATTAAGTCTTTTAATTCTCATAACAACCCTGTGGGTAGATACTATCAATAGCTCCACCTCACAGACAAGGATACCAAGGCAGAGAGAGGTTAAGTCACTTGCCCAGAGTCATACAGAAAGAGATGGAGCCTGGATTCAAGCCCAGGCAGTCTGGCTCCTGACATTGTGTCCATAACCACTATACAGACGGTCCCCAATTTATGAAGTTTTGACCTATACATTATACAATGGTGCAAAAGCTATAGAGACTCCATACAAACTGTAGTTTGGCTTTTGATCTTTTCCCAGGCTAGCCATATATGGTATGATATTCTCTCCTGGTGCCGGGCAGCCTCAGCTCCCAGTCAGCCACACAATCACAAGAGTAAATTACTGATACACTTACAACCATTCTGTACTCAGAGAACCATTGTTTTCCACTTCCAGTGCAGTATTAAATAAATTACATGAGATATTTAACACTTTATTATGAAATAGACTTTGTATTAGATAATTTTGCCCAACAGTAGACTAATGTAAGTGTTCTGAACATCTTTAAGGTAGGCTAGGCTAAGCTATCAGAGAAGGCAATGGCAGCCCACTCCAGCGTTCTTGCCTGGGAAGTTCCATGGACGGAGGAGCCTGGCAGGTTACAGCCCATGGGGTCACAAAAAGCTGGACATGACTGAACGACTGAGCACAGACTAAGCTATGATGCTCACTGGGTTAGGAATATTAAATACATTTTTGACATAATGATATATTCAACTTACGATGGTTGTATCAGGATATAACCCCATTGTAAGTCGAGGAAGATCTGTACTATGCTTGACTATAATTCTAGGGCTCTTCTCTCCTAATTGCACCCCACCCCACCCTTAAGTCAAGCAAGTGACCCCCGGGACCACTCCAGGAGCTATGCCTGACTTCTCTCAGTGAACTGGCCGCTCAAACCAAGCAGCTGTGTAGATGGAGGATTTCATCTCCCCAACCTTCCTGCAGCTTCCTTTTCCAATTTCCCTGGCTCTCAAAGTAATCTCACATTTCCACTCATTGCTCTGGGCTTTAAAAGGCTCCCATTTGGAACAACAGCTGGGAATTGTCTTCCTTTCGAGAGAAGAGCCTTCCAGCGCCCACGCCGGGGAAGTCCCCCTGTCCTCCCACCCGCAGCCTGTCTCCAAAGACCATTAACACAATCACTTAACAAGAGGCCAGCTCTAATAGAAAGGAAGAAAGAGGAGGAGCTTTGTTAGCCATTTGAAGGGGAGAAGAAATCATAAAATCCATCAAACCTGTATTTGTCTCATTAAAAGTGTTTCTAATTTATAATGTCCTGGAATGCAGATGCCGCCCAGCTGTGCGGGCCTGGTGCACCCCCCAGGCTCCGGGCCCCCCCTCCCACCTCGCTGGGACTGCCATCAATTTCTGCTCATCAGCGGCACTTACAGTAAATGGATTCATTTGTGGCAATGGGAGCTGAGAGACAAAGGTGACAATATAATTAAGGTTTTTAATTCTATGCCTGAACAGTTAAGTCCAGAACTCATGATAATTAGCCGGCTGTAATGAAAGATCTTTAATCGTTATTTTCCCTTTGTTTCCTATAATTGTTCATTTTGGCCAACTACATTTGCCCTTTCATTTGAATCTGGCTGCACAGTTTTATGTCACTTCCATTATTCCTATAAAACTCCAAAGAAAATATGTTGTGGAGCTGGTCATTTACAAAGTCACGGCGAGTTGGCCCGGGGAACTCATCTATGCGCAGCCGATGACCAGGGGCCGTGGCTACTTTCTGGAGGAAAGAAACCCAGGCTGGAGCCATCCAGAGGCCTAGGAACATGGCTCCCTGAAAGCAAGCACTGCCAGGAGAAGGAAGAACAATGGGCCCTGCACAGCTGAATTAGCCACAGGAGTTAGTTTCCAAACTGGTTCATGGAACAAAGATTGTCATCACACAAGTTCCTGACTCTCAGATGCATGTATTTTGTTTGTTTGTTTGTTTCTTCTTTCACATTTTAGCATTTCTATTAGCAGGATGCATCGTACAATGGACACAAAAAAGTAAAGTGTTAGTCACTTAGTCGTGTCTGATTCTACAATCCCATGGACTGTAGCTCCCCGGGCTCCTCTGTCCATGGGATATCCGAGGCAAGAATGCTGGAGTGGGTAGCCATTCCCTTCTTCAAGGGATCTTCCTGACCCAGGGATAGAAACAAGGTCCGCTGCATTGTGGGCAGATTCTTTACCATCTGAGCCACCAGGAAAGTCCCTTACAATGGATGTGCATCAATAATGTCATGTCTACCTTTTTGTGTTTCC
The DNA here is from genome assembly GCF_019320065.1 of Cervus canadensis. Lineage (NCBI taxonomy): Eukaryota > Metazoa > Chordata > Mammalia > Artiodactyla > Cervidae > Cervus > Cervus canadensis. Next base: position 12,579,672 of record NC_057399.1, read on the forward strand.
TGAAAAGTTTTCCATGAATTTACAGTGTTTCTTATAGCAAATAGATTGGGAAACAATGGAAACAGTGACAGACTTTATTTTGGGGGGCTCCAAAATCACTGCAGATGGTGACTGTAGCCATGAAATTAAAAGACATTTGCTCCTTGGAAGAAAAGTTATAACCAACCTAGACAGCATATTAAAAAGCAGAGACATTGCCAACAAAGGTCCATCTAGTCAAAGCTATGGTTTTTCCAGTAGTCATGTGTGGATGTGAGAGTTGGACTACAAAGAAAGCTGGGCGCTGAAGAACTGATGCTTTTGAACTGTGGTGTTGGAGAAGACTCCTGAGAGTCCCTTGGGACTGCAAGGAGATCCAACCAGTCAATCCTAAAGGAAACCTGTCCTAAATATTTATCGGAAGGACTGATGCTGAAGCTGAAACTGCAATACTTTGGCCACCTGATGCGAAGAACTGACTCATTTGAAAAGACCCTGATGCTGGTAAAGATTGAAGGTGGGGGGAGAAGGGGACAACAAGGAATGAGATGGTTGGAAGACATCACCGACTTGATGGACATGAGTTGAAGTAAGCTCCGGGAGTTGGTGATGGACAGGGAAGCCTGGTATGCTGCAGTTCGTGGGGTCACAAGGAGTCAGACACGACTGAGCAACTGAACTGAACTGAACTGAACTTTTATATTCCTTAGAGTTGAGAAAACATAGTGAAAGCATCTTCCATACAACAACTATTTCCCAAGGACCTGCTACACCCCAGGCAGGGTGCTGGGAATGCAGTGCTGAGTAGGAACAGACCAGTCCCTACTGCCATTGTCTCCGCAATCTGGAGGGTCATTATCAACTTAGCCTCCTGTCCAACCACAGCTGGACAGCTGGACAGGATATTTTTCACTTGCTGTGAACTTTTTGGACCCTGTTTTGACCAGGCAACCAGATTTCTGGTAAGATAAGGCCTCTTAGAGACTAGAACATCAAAGCAAGAGGCTGGGGACTTACAACAATGGAAGGGAGAAATCGGGAATTTGAATTCTGCTCTACAGGTGTCCAGGACTGAAGACGAGCCCAGCTGGGAAAATTGGGTGGGAGGATTGTAATAGGCAGGAAAACAGGCCTCAGACAGGACATAAGGAATGCATGGGGAGCGGGGGGGCACATGAGCAGAAAGCTTGTGACACATTCCATGTCCTTTCTCTCCTCCCTCCACTCCTGATCTGAGTCCTGAAAGTTGCCCGCCCAGGGCCACAGGTGAGTGTATCCCTGGAGAGGACTGGGCCTGATCTGTGCCTCCCTGATGCGGCGGTGCTCTTCAGCTCGAGGTTCTAAATGATGCTTCGTCTCAAACCCCTTCAGTTACCAGTTACCAGGAAGAAGAAAACTAGGCCAACTGATAAAGATCTTCCTGCTCCTCCCCAGTCCATCTACACACAAAGTCAGAGTGATTGTTTTGGAAATATATGGTCCTTCCTACCCTGTAAAAAATCTCCAGTGGCTTCCCAGCATCCTTCAGGAACCATCTAAACTCCTAACAACAGTCAAAAAACAGTCCTGCACGCTCTGCTCTGCCTTTAGCCTGGTCCTTCCCCTGCAGCCTGCGGCCTGCAGCTCAGCCCTGGATGTGGCAAGCTCATTTTAGCCCCTGGGCCCCCCTCATACTCTTTGTGCTGCATGCGGACATCTCCAACCTCCAACTGCCCTTTGCTTGCAAAACGGTTCAGGCCAGAAGTCACCTTGGATGGCCTCAGGCACCAAGTACCAGGAAGCCCAAGGGAAGAGCTTGGTAAGTGGTAGGTGTGGGATTAGTAGTAGGTGTGGGATTAGTAGTAGGTGCGGGATGTGGCACATCTTGCCCGATGTGCCTCTCATCGGGCATGAGGGTCTGAAAGGCAGGCGCTGGTGTGGTTCTCAAACACATCCCTTCAGCCTCCTTGCCAGAGCTCACTTACAACCTGCAGAATAAGCTTAAAACTGGCCCTTGGACAGTAGGGGTTTGGGAGGGACAAGCGTGTTTATAAGTCAAGTGAGGCTCAGTACAACCCTATGGCCCCCCGCACAGCCACTGCCCAAGCTCCCACTGCCGCCTGCAGTCTCCTTGCTGGCTCCAGCCTCTCTCCAGACCTAGCCCCCAAAACCTCACAGAGTCAGGACCCTAACTGAGAATCCAGCCTGGCATCCAAGGCTCTAACCCTCTCCCACCCATCCCAGGCCAGCCCTGCCCTGAACGTTCTCCTCTAGCAGAAAGTGCCTCTCACTCGCCCCTCGACATGTCCTGCCTCCAGGCCTTCACCGACGATGTCCCCTCCACCAGACAAGCCTGTCTGCTCCTCATTGTATCTAGCCTGCCACCTGCCCTCACCTGGGTCAGATGGCCTCTTTAAGCACCCATCTCCTCACAGTCCACACTGCTTTGTCTTTATCTGCCCACCACACTCCACCTGCCTCCACAGAAGCAGGTTGGCTCATCCACCACTGTCCGCCAGTGCTAGAATGCACCGTGGTGGGAATAAATGAATGGAGACTGGGAGAAGCTGGACAGTCCAGAGCCCGAAGTACCCCACCCAGCCAGGCTCTTCAGCCCTCGTGAACCCCTTCTCTGTGCCAGGCCCGGGCCCGATGCTGAAACGTTAAGTAAGAACAACTCAGCCTCAAGCTGCTCACCAGTTTCCAAGGAGCTCATAGCATACAACAGTTACTAACAGAGGTTCTAATCCCACATCTACTACTTACCAACCGTGTGATCTTGCACAAGTTTCCCACGCTGTCTACGCTTCATTTCTTTTTTTTTTTTTTTTAAAGAACTGCTTTCTAAAAAAACATTTATTTATTTATTTTATTATTTGTTTGGCTGTGCCAGGGCTTAGTGGCCCCACGCAGGATCTTCAGCCTTAGTTGCAGCATGCAGTATCTCTAGTTGTGACAAGCAAACTCTTAGTTGGGGGTATGTGGGATCTAGCTCCCTGACCAGGGATCAAACCCAAGCCCCTGGAGTCTTAGCCGCTGGACCACCACAGAAGTCCCTATGCCCCGTTTCTTTATCTACAAAATGGAGACAATAATAACAGCTACCTCAAAGGGTGATTTGAGGAATAAATGAAGCCATGTGAAAAAGTGGCTGAATAGCGAATAGTGCCTGGCCCATTACAGACACAAGAACAATGTTAGTTCTCCAGCTTGCTGCTGGTCCCTGCCCTCGGAGCGGCCCCTCCTCAGCCCACGCTCTTGTGCTCCCGGCCCCTCAGGCAGCCAGGGAGGCCGAGCCAAGCCGGCACAGGCTGAGGAGTCACCCCGGTGGGAATGCAAGACCCGGCTCCACCCGCTAGCCGTGTGACTCTGAGAAAGATACGTGTGAAATGGACCATTTCCCCCAGAACCCGGCAGAACATCCGTCTTCCCTTAGGACAAGTGGAGAGGAAAAGAATAACTGCTCTGCCTGCTCCACAGGGCCTTACGAGGATAGAACAAGGGCTTGGATGGAAAAGTCCTCTGTGGGCTGCAGAGACAGTCTCCTAATCAGAGCACTGTATCCGGGGGTCAGCTGGGTGGGCTGGCCCAGGACTGTGTGTGCATGAGGACACCAGCATCCCGGACAGGAAGCCACTGGCAGTGGGAGGGTGGAGCAGAGGGGGACAGACGCTGGGCACCTTCACAAGCAGGGCTTCAGCAAGCTTTGGGGGGTTCATCCTCGGGCGGCCCCACCCTCTGGCCCCGATGCTGACTTCTGGGACCCTTCCCCTCAGCACCATGACAGCAAGTGGGGCTCCTGAGGACTCACCCTGGCGGCAAGGCTGTTCCCGTGCCCTTGAATCTATTAAATGGAGCAAAGTGATTAATTATTTTACTGTCTTTATGGCATCAACTTTAACTTGCTTCACATCCAGATTTCCAATTACATAAGCCCAAGTCTTAAACTCAGGAGGACATGTATTATTGAACTATTTATAATCAGAGTTTCTCAGAGCAGGAAAAGCTCTGCCAGGCAAGAGCTATACAACCAAAATTAATGATTCAGAGACCAGAAGACAATCTTTCCATAATCAGAGGGGTGTGGGACACAGGCAGGAAAAGAACAGAGAGGTTGGGTCTGAATCAAAGACAGAAAAATCATTTCCCACTGAAGGGCACAGACCACCCCTGCAGGGGAGGGCAAATCAACTGGTGAGTGGGAGTCAAGGTTACCCATGCAAAATGCCATCAAATATAGTTGGAGCTATTCTTTTTTTCTTTAAAACACTTATAAATTTTAAATTAAGGTATAATTGACATATAACATTATGTTAGCTTCAAGTATATAACAATGATTTGATATTTGTATATACTGTGAAATAATGATCATCACAATAAGTCTAGTTAACATTCATCACCTCACATAGTTACAATTTTTTTTTCTTGTGAGGACAACTTTTAAGATCTACTCTCTGACTTTCCTCATGGTCCAATGCTTAAGAATCCACCTGCTAATGCAGGGGACATGGGTTTGATCCCTGGCCCGGGGAAGATTCCATATGCCTTGGGACAAATAAGCCCGTGTGCCATGACTACTGAGTCTGGGCTCTAGAGCCTGTGAGCCACAACTACTGAAGCCCACCTGCCCTAGAGCCTGTATTCCACAATAGAAGCCACCGCAACGAAAAGTCTGTGCACCGCAACTAGAGAAAGCCCTCATGCACAGCGCCAAAGACCCAGTACAGCCAAAAATAAATAAATGAATAAAATTTTAAAAAGATCTCAGATGGTAAAGAATCTGCCTGCAATGTGGGAGACCTGGGTTTGATCCCTGGGTTGGGAAGATCCTCTGGAGGAGGGCGTGGCAATCCACTCCAGTATTTTTGCCTGGACAAAAGAGTCCAAAATGCAGTACTTGGATACAATCTCAAAAATGACAGAATGATCTCTGTTCGTTTCCAAGGCAAACCATTCAATATCACGGTAATCCAAGTCTGTGCCCTGACCAGTAATGCTGAAGAAGCTGAAGTTGAACGGTTCTATGAAGACCTACAACACCTTCTAGAACTAACACACAAAAAGATGTCCTTTTCATTATAGGGGACTGGAATGCAAAAGTAGGAAGTCAAGAAACAACTGGAGTAACAGGCAAATTTGGCCTTGGAGTACAGAATTAAGCAGGGCAAAGGCTAACAGAGTTGTGCCAAGAGAACACACTGGTCATAGCAAACACCCTCTTCCAATAACACAAGAGAAGACTCTACACATGGACATCACCAGATGGTCAACACCGAAATCAGATTGACTATATTCTTTGCAGCCAAAGGAGTAGAAGCTCTATAAAGTCAGCAAAACAAGACTGGGAGCTGACTGTGGCTCAGATCATGAACTCCTTATTGCCAAATTCAGACTTAAATAGAAGAAAGCAGGGAAAACCACTAGACCATTCAGGTATGACCTAAATCAAATCCCTTACTATTATACAGTGGAAGTGAGAAATAGATGTAAGGGACTAGATCTGATAGACAGAGTGCCTGATGAACTATGGACAGAGGTTGGTGACATTGTACAGGAGACAGGGATCAAGACCATCCCCAAGAAAAACAAATGCAAAAAAAGCAAAATGGCTATCTGAGGAGACCTTACAAATAGCTATGAAAAGAAGAGGTGTGAAAAGCAAAGGAGAAAAGGAAAGATATACCTATTTCAATGCAGAGTTCCAAAGGATAGCAAGGAGAGATAAGAAAGCATTCCTCAGTGATCAGTGCAAAGAAATAGAGGAAAACAATAGAATGGGAAAGACTAGCAATCTCTTCAAGAAAATTAGAGATACCAAGGGAACATTCATTTCATGTGAAGATGGGCTCAATAAAGGACAGAAATGGTATGGACCTAACAGAAGCAGAAGATATTAAGAAGAGGTGGCAAGAATACACAGAAGAACTGTACAAAAAAGATCTTCATGACCCAGATAATCACAATGGTGTGATCACTCACCTAGAGCCAGACATCCTGGAATGTGAAGTCAAGTGGGCCTTAGGAAGCATCAGTATGAACAAAGCTAGTGGAGGTGATGGAATTCCGGTTGAGCTATTTCAAATCCTAAAAGATGATGCTGTAAAAGTGCTGCACTCAATATGCCAGCAAATTTGGAAAACTCAGCAGTGGCCACAGGACTGGAAAAGGTCAGTTTTCATTCCAATCCCAAAGAAAGGCGATGCCAAAGAATGCTCAAACTACCACACAATTGCACTCATCTCACATGCTAGTAAAGTAATGCTCAAAATTCTCCAAGCCATGCTTCAGCAATACATGAACTGTGAACTTCCAGATGTTCAAGCTGGATTTAGAAAAGGCAGAGGAACCAGAGATCAAATTGCCAACATCTGTTGGATCATCAAGAAAGCAAGAGAGTTCCAGAAAAACATCTATTTCTGCTTTATTGACTATGCCAAAGCCTTTGACTATGTGGATCACCACAAACTGTGGAAAATTCTGAAAGAGATGGGAATACCAGACCACCTGACCTGCCTCTTGAGAAATCTGCATACAGGTCTGGAAGAAACAGTTAGAACTGGACATGGAACAACAGACTGGTTTCAAATAGGAAAAGGAGTATGTCAAGGCTGTATATTGTGACCCTGCTTATTCAACTTATATGCAGAGTACATCATGAGAAACGCTGGGCTGGAGGAAGCACAAGCTGCAATCAAGATTGCTGGGAGAAATATCAATAACCTCAGATATGCAGATGACACCATCCTTATGGCAGAAAGCAAAGAAGAACTAAAGAGCCTCTTGATGAAAATGAAAGAGGAGAGTGAAAATGTTGGCTTAAAACTCAACATTCAGAAAACTAAGATCATGGCATCTGGTCCCATCACTTCATGGCAAATAATGAGGAAACAGTGTCAGACTTTATTTTTTCAGGCTCCAAAATCACTGCAGATGGTGACTGCAGCCATGAAATTAAAAGATGCTTGCTCCTTGGAAGAAAAGTTATGACCAACCTAGACAGCATATTAAGAAACAGAGACATTACTTTGCCAACAAAGGTCCATCTAGTCAAGGCTATGGTTTTTCCAGTAGTCATGTATGGATGTGAGAGTTGGGCTATAAAGATAGCTGAGCGCCAAAGAATTGATGCTTTTGAACTGTGGTGTTGGAGAAGACTCTTGAAAGTCCCTTGGACTGCAAGGAGACCCAACCAGTCCATCCTAAAGGAGATCAGTCCTGAATATTCATTGGAAGGACTGATGTTGAAGCTGAAACTGCAATATTTTGGCCACCTGATGCAAAGAACTGACTCATTTGAAAAGATCCTGATGCTGGCAAAGATTGAAGGTGGGAGGGGAAGGGGACGACAGAGGATGAGATGGTTGCATGGCATCACCAACTCAATGGATGTGAGTTTGAGTAAACTCCGTGAGTTGGTGAAGGACAGGGAGGCCTGGCGTGCTGCAGTCCATGGGGTCACAAAGAGTCAGGCATGACTGAGTGACTGAACCGAACTGAACTGATTCTTGCCTGGAGAAACCCCATGGACAGAGGAGCCTGGCAAGCTCCAGTTCTTGGGGTGGCAAAGAATCAGACATGACTGAGGGACTAAGCGCAGCACACTGTCTTAGCAATTTTTAAATATACAATAGAGTGTTATCAACAATAGTCACCACACTGTACATTACACCCTTAGGACTTATTTCATAACTGGAAGTCTGTACATTTTAAATTCCTTCATCACTGCACCCACCCCTTCCTCTGGGAACCACTGGTCTATTCTCTGTCTCTACAACTTCACTTTCTGTTTTGCTTTGTTTTCACATTCCGTTTATGATATTTTTCTTTCTCTCCTGACTTATTTGACTTAGTACCTTCAAGATCCATCCATATTGTCACAAATAGCAATGCCCTTCTTTATATAGGGCATATGTATATATATACATATATGTTTTTAGGGTGTTTTGAAGAAAATGATGTGCCTTGGGTTATTTCAATCACACCAACACTGGGTTTAAAATGGAGTCACATCACTACTGATAATCAGCATGCCCACTCCAAATATCTAGCAGCTTCCCAGCGCTGCCTTGATAAGTTCCGGAAAACTCATGTATTTTTAGCAGCAAGTCCCATCAGCTACCACTTCATCTCCTTCAGTCCTGCTAACTCATGGGAGGACGTCCACCACCGCCTCGGGGCCGCCTCTAAGCCACCTCCCACTGGGAGGCGCCATCTGCCCTGTGGGTGTGCCAGAACATCCGCGGTGGTCCACAGCCTGTCTGTGTCCCTCTGGGGGCTGCCTTGCCCCCAGATTAGTGTTGCAAGGAGGCCTGTCTTCCAATGGTTTGCAGGAATTTTTGTTCTCTTTTTTTTTTTTAAGAACAGGCTTTTCGATGTTTACCCAGTGTAACTTCCTCCTCACAGGCCCCAGACAGGAGTTCATGATGGGTTTGGACCAGGAGAAAATTTCTCAGACAGACTTTCCTCCTTGCTGATGACTCCAGGCCTGTCATTATGCCGAGTCTGTCAGCCCATTTTCTGAAGTACAGAGGCAGATTCCTGGAGGACCTTCCAATCGGTCACCCAGCTGGGCTCATCTCAGGATCAGGCCAGGTCCCCAGGGATCCGAGCAGGGACCCTAGGGAGATCACTCCTGTGTCCGACCAGGCTGTGCTATCACAGAAATCTATCAGGCAAATGCCAACAGCTCCATTTCACAGAAGATGAAACTGCAGCTCAAAGAGGTCAAGTACCTTTCCCAAGGTTCCACGGCTGGTAGGCGGTACCAGGCTCTCCCAGGATCTGTCCCAGGTCTCGGATGCCAAGCTTCAACCTCCTGCTACTTGTTTAAGAAGATATAACTTCACACTCCATTACCAAGATGTTGTCTAGAAAAAAACTCTTCTCAACACAGGTGAAATAAATGTTTTGTTTGTTTTCTGCGAGGGAAGCAGAGGAAGGGACTCTCATCAGCAAACTCAGGCCCAGGTCTCTTTTCTCCTGGAGTGTGTGTTTACTGAAGTAAAGCTGAAGTCTTAAAACTAACGACCCTAGAAAAGGCATGTTATTTTAAAAACCATTTTTTTTTTTTTAAATGATAGAGACTGGCCAGCAGCTCAGAAAACCTTCTTCCACCTCTCTCTTGAGCATGAAGCTAGACTACGTTTCCTAGACATCCTTGTAATTGGGCGTGGTCAGGTCCATGGTTCTAGCCAATAGAATGAAAGCAGAGCTGTGTTTCGTTACAGCTCTGACCCATAAGAACCTCCCCACCCAACTCGCCACGCTCTTTCCCTTCTTCATGCAAATAGGTATCAGAACCTTGGAAACAACAGGTTGAAGGTGGCAGGTCCAGAAAGTGACGGGAGGCTGGGTCCCTGAACCAGCTTGGAAGGAGGACCACCCACCTGTTCAGACTTGCCAGAACTAACAAACACAAAAACATGGACACCCGGTTACATATGAATTTCAAATAAGCAATGAATAATTTGGGGGGCTTCCCAGGTAGGGCCATGATAAAGAATCCTCCTGCCAATGCTGGAGATGCAGGAGAGACGTGTTCGATCCCTGGGTCAGGAAGATCCCCTGGAGGAGGAAATGACAACCCACTCCAGTATTCTTGCCTGGAAAAATCCCATGGAGTGAGGAACCTGGCGGACTACAGTCCATAACGTCGCAGAGTCGGACACAACTGAGCTCGGGTGAGCAGCAGCGGCATCAATGAGTAATTTTTAGTATAATGCACTGGGAACAAGCTGAGGAGAGCGGGAATCCCCGTCACCTTTCTGTTTTATCAGCTCTGGGCCCTTAAGATCACTGGGTACATAGCTATCATTTGGGACCTAGACTAAAACATTTTTTGTTGTTTATCTGAAACTCAAATTTAATTAGGTATCTTATATTTTATCTGGCAACCCTACACCTATCAGAACACCTGTCTGGTATTTTACAGGCATGAGACATAAATGTCTGTTGTGTTTGAGCCACTATTTATTTGGAGGTTTGTTTGTTACAGCAGCTAGCATTACACCATCACTCCCTAGAGGCATCAGATATTAAATAGTCCAGGTGGATGAGTTCAGTCCAGAATAATCAGCATTGATGCAAATGGATGTCTTGTCACCAACTCTTCCTGCCTGGACTGCTATAGCTCGGTAGAGCCTGTAGGGCTTTCTCCCTGCTCCCTTCCATGGACACATTTGGAGCCAGAGAGGAAAAGAGACCAAACTTAGTTCTTGCCCCACCGCGCACTCCAGAAGCTCTCCACTTGGGGTCACTAGTATTTCCAGGAGGCGCATGAACAGATGCAAACCAAGGCTCAGAGAGTTCAGAGACAGTAAATCTGGGGTGAAAGGGGTGCTGGCAAGTTTTGGGGAAAAGTAGCAGCAGGCCTGGGCCCCTCCTGGGAACATGACATTAGCTACCAGCACTGGCACCCACGGAGCAAGTGCTTTGGCAGAAAAGTGAGTAACCAGTCCGCACTGGGACAGTCTGCATCAGGAGCCTTGGGCAGTTCAGAGTCATGAACATGGAATTTTGAAGTCATGTCCTGGGACTTCTGATGGGAGCTCCCAGGGAGTTATTTCCAATGTGACCCAGAAAAAAGAATCAAGATTTTAGAGTTACAAAGATGTAAGTCAGGGACTGACTTTGCTTAGGCAGGTTATTTCATCTCTCTGAGTCTCGGTTTCCACCTCTATAAAATGGAATAATCTCAAACAAGTGTTGGAAAATTACCCAAGAGAGTCTATCCAAAGAGTCCGGCTCCTAGTTGGTACATAGTAAATGATACTTCCTCCCCTGCTGGTCTGGTAGTTGGAGAAAAGATGTGAGGGAGGGGAGCTCACCCGCATTATCACTCCCCAATTTCCTTTAATATGCATGTCTTCCCCCATCTTTCTTTTCCCCACTCCCCATGGCCCAGAGACCACTGCAGCCAGGGCTGGAATGTTTCTGATCCCTCCATCTTTCCTTCTAGTGTAGGACCACAGAGTCTCCATCACTAGAGAAATAGGCTTCCAAATAGAAGTTGGGCTCCAAGCCAACCCCCGCTCCAGCCTTTCATAATATTGCTGAAACTCTGCCCCTCACTGGCAGAAAGGACTTAAGTGGGCAAGACTGGGAATGCAGTCACCACCTCCAGGCTTATTCCTCGAGATCTGAGCCTCACTCCTGCAAAGGAGACCCCCTGGGGAATCTGACACTCCAGAGACGGCAGCTAAGGCCGGAGCGCCAGTGCCCAGATGCTCATTTCCAGCACGCCCATCACTCACCTGCTTCTGGAAATGCTCCCGTTGGCTCCTCTGGAGCCATTACCGTCTGTCATGCTTATCTGCATTTAGGTGCAGTGGGGATTTGCACACTTCGATCTGTCATTGCTCATGAAGCAATGGCCCAAAAAATGGTAATGACGCCTCTGACGCTGCGGCATTACTGCTTTCTTTACGTATAGGGTTGCTAGAGTTAGCAGGTAAAAGCAGAGGAAGACCAGGTAAGCCTGAATTACAGATAAACAACAAAGAATTTCTTAAGTTCCCAGGTGGCGCTAATGGTGAAGAGTCCTCTTGCCAAAGCAGGAGACTTGGGTTCGATCCCTGGGTCGGGAAGATCCCCTGGCGACCCATCCCAGAGTATTCTTGCCTGGGAAATCCGTGGACAGAGGAGCTGAGAGGGTTGGGCTACAATTCATGGGGTCTCAAAGAGTCAGACACAGCAAGACACACGCACATATGCTTATTTGGGACATATACAAAAAAAGAATACTAATTTTTATCTGAAATTCAAGTTTAACATGGCGTCCTATATTTTATCTGACAGCTCCACTCACCCAGCCTCCTAATGCACCACGGTCATGCCCAGCTAGAGAATTTCACAGCCAGGCAAGAACTGGGGGCTTGGGGCATCTCTCTCCTTAGCCAGAGTCCACTGCCACAATCACTGTCTCATGACCATAAACACCCCGCTGGAGAAGCTGCCCTGTGCCAAGCTCCGCGTGGGACACAGTCTTGGGACAGTGTGTGGCTCTGATGTGTGCATGTCTGTGTGTGTGTGTGTGTGTCCGTGGAAACATACACACACGCTTGCGTGGGGATGAGGTGGGAATTTCCTCCAATGTTCATGTTAAAATCAAACTTCTTATGGGCTCTGAAGAAATAGAGACTTTCACAGGTTTATGGCCAAGGAAACTCATCCCAGCTTTCTTTTTTTCTGAGAGAAAAAAATTAACAGCCTGAACATTCAATAATAGAGAAATGGTTCCATTAGGAAACTCATATACAATGAAACGTGGTACAATCATTAAAAACAGTATTATGAAGGGATACATACTGACAGTTGGTAAGTATTCATGATGTCAAAAGAAGTGAATAAAACAGATACAGTAGTGCCCTAATGTTTATATCCCTGTGATAAGACATGAATTTGAAATATTAATTGGTTTGTTCTCATTGTCTCTCCTCCACTTCTCCCCATGCCTTCACCCTCCATGAGAGTATATATCATGACTTACCCATTCCCATTGCCTAAGAGTGTAGTTGTCAGAATAGCACCCAAAGTCCCAGGGACCTCCCTGGCAGTCTAGTGGTTAGGACCCTGCGCTTCCACTTCAGGGTGCCCGGATCCAGTCCCTGGTCAGGGCGTTAAGACCCCTCAATCCCTGCATGGCATAGCCAAAACAAGAAAGTCCCAAGTCCTTAGGTTTTAAGTTCAGGAGCTGTGGTCTAGGTATAGGATGGATAGGTTAGGTGGTGGGCATGATCCATCAGTTGCTGGTGTGGGAGAGTCCTGGACCTGCCACCTCCTTGCTTTGGGCTACATCTTACAGGAGGGGGGGGATATGCCAAAAGCCCCAAATAAGAGTGGAGACCCCAGAACAGAGAGCCCCCGAGCCTCCACCAGTGCTGCGGAGGAGGCACCTGCTGGAGAACAGAACCCAGAGGTAGCGTGCCCAGACACAACAGGCCAGTTCTGCACCAACCCCAACCCCCCCCAGCCCTATGCGGGTTCCTGCAGCCCCTGACAGCACAGCAGGGCATCCAGAAAATTCTCTCGGCTTCCAAGTAGGGCACTCCGCTTGTCTGAAAGGTGTTGGGTCAGAATTTCACGGCTAGGACGGCCCTTAGGGGTGGGTGTATTAGGTTTCAGTCTAAAGGCACCCACACATCTGTGCCAGAAGGACACGGGGCGTGTGGACCATGGCGATCAAGGCAATGTACCAGCGCCTCCCCCGCCACTTAGAGTCAGTCTGGAATGTGGGACAGAGAGGAAACCCTGATGGGGGAGCAATCCTGAGTGTACAGAACTCTAAAACCTCAAGTCACTGAGAAGCCCCTGAATAATAATAACTTCAGTAAGAAATCACGAGACTGATTTTTCTGCACCAGGCAGAACAGGGGCATAAGAAAAAAAAATCCCACTTAGAGGGAAAATAAAAGTACTTCCGGGTACATCTACCTTGAAATGTGTAAATTTCTTCCCGCAGAACACATGCACACTCCCATCAGGCTAGAAGACCTGGCCTGAAATCTAAATGCTATTGATGACACCTGGGGTGGTGGGGTGCCCAATTGTCTTGATGTTCTGTGATTTTTTTCTGAATTACTGAGACCCCCCCTCAGTAGCTTCCCTGGAATTCTCCAGGGTGTGATGTCAGGAGAGACCAGCCTGGTTGTCCAATCCCAGCCCCCAGGAGCAAGTGTGGTCACCCCCAAGGTCAACTCCCAGGAATGAGTTTTCCAGAAACGTTGTCTAGGCTTCACCTCTCTCTAAGCAATACCATCTCTCCTACCACCCACCCGCCACCCTAATAACCCACATCTTAGAGTAAGCGATGGGAGGTATTAGCAGGGGAAGCTGGAGGAGTAAACCCACAAATGTGACCTTCATCCCTGATTCAGAAATGTTGGTTTTCCAGGATCTTGGCTGGTAACCTTATGTGATCACATATCACCTCATTCCATCACGGTCAGAGGCCTTCATCAGAATCATTCTCAAAGCCCAACCTTAGGAGAGAAGTCAAATACCAACTCTAAGTAGAATATGCATGTGTGAAAGGTGAGGAATCTCAGCTCTGATCATGTTTATTCTCCCTCTGTCTCAAAAGAAGGCCTCAGTGGGTCCTAAGATGAAGAGACTGCGCAATAATGATAGTAAAGCTCCTATACTGAGAACTTGGACTCAGCTCTGTGCTAGGTACTCCGTGCATTTTATCATTTCCAACAACCCATGCATAGCTACCCCTCTTACCACCAAGTGCCTGTACACCCTGGTATTCCAGGACAGTCCTGGTTTATACCTGTGTCCCAGTCCAGATGACCTCAACAGTCCCCCTGATTATTATCTCCCCTTTTACAGATGAAGGTAGAGAGGCTCAGAGAGATGAGCTAACTTCCCCCAGGTCACACAGCTAGAACACAGTGGGGCCCAGTCTATCTGACTCTGGAGAGTGCAGGTTATTAGTGAGCTAGAGAAGGACGTGGTCGGGAGAAACAGTCAGGGAAAGGATCACCAGCCAGATGGGAAAGACAGGTGAAACCACCCCCCTTTCTGTTTTATTTTTCCAACACTTCAGAATAGATATATATCCCTTTTACAAATCTCCCCATAAAAATCAAAGCCTACACAGTTTGTGATGAGGATGTTCTTGCAGAAAAGGAGAGTGCTCATTAGAAGGACACTGCCTCCCCCCGCCCTGCCCAGGGAGTGTCTGGGCGGGAGCCCCAGAGGCCTGTGGATCTGGGCAGCCCCTTCTGCACCTGCTGTTGGGGGTGGGGTGGGCAGAGATGTAGGAGAACGGGCCCCACAGGCCAGCTTCTGGTCCCCTCCATTCTTCCTTTCTGAGCCACATCTTCTCATCTGTAAAATGGGTATGATAATCCAGGTCCTATCTTCTTCCCAGAGTACTGCCAAGGGAATCTGAGGGGACAAGCTGGGGCCCAGGGCACAGAGGCCAGACAGGCTGTCAGCATCCATCCACCCAGTGAACAGTGTCCAACTCCTGGGATGTGGTCATGGGGCTCCAGGCCCAGGGCAGGCTCAGCCCACAGCTGAGGGGTCCTGTTTGGGTGGAAATTCCCCACCCCATCCTTTATTTTTCATCCCCTCATAGGACTTTCAAATAAACTGAGATGTGGTCCTCTCTGGGAAGAAAAGGAAACTGCAGCGCTCAGCCCAGGGTGTACTGACCACGGTCCAGGTCAGGGACCCCGGCCCAGGGCGTACTGACCGTGGCTCGGGTCGGGGGCCCCGGCCCAGGGCGTACTGACCGCGGCTCGGGTCAGGGACCCCGGCCCAGGGCGTACTGACCACGGCTCAGGTCAGGGACCCCGGCCCAGGGCGTACTGACCGCGGCTCGGGTCGGGGGCCCCAGCCCAGGGTGTACTGACCACGGCTCGGGTCAGGGACCCCAGACTGAGCATGGAAAGTGGAAATGGAGCTGACAGGAAGCCGCTGACGAGGAACCCCACAGTGTAGAAGTGGGGGCCAGGGTGATCCCACTTGCAGACCCTCCACAGAACCTGGCCAAAGGTTAGAGGCAGTACACACACACAGCAGACAAATCTTGAGGCAACAGAACCTTTCGCAAGGGGTGCCTTCCCCACTTCTTTTTGCCCCCAAAGAGGAAGACTGACAACTTCCGGAGGAACCCTTGCTCTGAAATGATGGAGGAACAAAAGGGGCTCAGGGGCTCTGCTGGCGGAGGACTGCATGTGACTGCTTGTCCCACAATTAAAGAGCACGCAAGGCTGGGTAATGGACAGAGCATTGGGCTATCCAAAGACCCAACGCTAGAACACAGAAGTTGCATGACCTCTGAGCCTCAGTTTCATCATCCAAGAAATGGAGCTGTTAAAGCATGTTTTGTAACCCAGAATGGGGGGTGTTCGATAACCCACTAAGAGGTAGGGAAACTATGGCCCATAGGAAGGGGTGACTGATCCATCTACTCACTAGCCAGCACCTTCTCCTTTCTCTCTCCTCTTCCCATGCTTTTAAAAGAAACACTCTGTTACTTTATCCCCAGAACACTATTCCAGTCATACCTGACTCTGGATATTCAAATTAATTCACACAGAAAGTCTTGGGAGGCATTTTTTTGTTCCCAGAGACAGATGCTTAGTTCCTGTCCTCCCTACTCACAGATCCCATTCAAGCACCGGTCTACCTGGGTCTCCCTTTTTCATCTCCGAGTGACCTGAGGTCAGACTTCGCAGATTCCAGAGCCACTGGGAGGGAGTGGCTCGGAAGCAGCCTGGGGCTCTTCCCCACCCAGCTTCTCAAAGGTGCATCTTTCTCCCCCTAAAGAAGCCAGAACAAGGGGCCGTCTCCAAGGGGATGCCATTTCCAGACAACCCCGAGCAGCGACACGAGCAGGGCGGTGACCTTCATAGGAATCCCTCGTAGTGACATTGCAGCCCTGGCCTGCGACAGGCTCCGCTGACTCCTGGACATAAATTACTTGTTCATTACCAGGCCCCGACATGGGGAGGGATGCCGGCAGCTTGATTGTGTTTGCGCCCTGTGGCAGGCGGCTGCAGTCCGGGCTGCGGCTGCTCACCGTGCTGTGTTACATGGGCTGGTGCTGCTGCCTCCGTTTCCAGGCAGGCTCAGGCCTCAGGCTGCCCACCAGCTTTGTGCTTCGGGGAGGGAACCCTAGATGCTGGGCTGGGTGGCAGAGAGAGAAGTCCTCATGACAAGAGGCCACATGTAAACGTAGATGGAAATCCTGCACCGAGGTCAAGCTGCAGAGAGCCTGACTGAACCCTGAGAGCTACCGCTCACCGAGCCCTTGCCATCAGCCAGGGGCTGTGCTACATGTATTAATAAGAGTTAGAATCCTTTGCTGCAAGTGGCAGAAGCCCAGTTCCAAACAGCTTAACCCAAAAGGGAAATGTGGGCATTCACTCAAAAAGTGAGATTAAAATAAAGATGCCGGACTAAGAGATAATTGGAGCCAAGGATTCAAGTTCAATCAGGGCTCTCTCTCTCCACTTCTCTGCTTCTCTCCAAGTAGGTTTTTTCTGATGAGTCAGCTGTTCCCCCAAGGCCAGAACCACACCTGCAGGGAACTTCTAGCTTACATTTCATGTCTTTACAACAGAAAGGAAGAGGTCTTCTTTCAACTAGAGTATAAAATCCCAAGGACAGACGCTGATTAGCTCCACTAGTCTGAGCTGAGCTGCCCATGCTGGGGGTTCGCTCCCGGATCTAGGAAGGTGACCCTCTAAAGTGAAGAACCCCCGAATCCTGGCTTCAGAGCAGACTTGATGTACAGAAGCCACGGATGCCCAGGAGGCACAGAGGCTGGGGGCACTAGGGCCACAGCCATGCCCACCATCATTCTGCAGGGTGAACGCCTCCACTCAGCAGCCACCAGGGGCAGTGAGGCTAGAGGACTGCCTGATCCAATCTGGGATACATCTGTGAGCACCTCGTCTTGAGGACCACACCTAATTCCTGGCCCCAAGCCCAGCACCTGGCACACAGGAAGAGCTCCATCACATTTGCAGAATGAATACAGAAATGCACCAAAGGACAACAGAATCAGTGAGGGAGAAAAGCAAAATCAGTTGAACACCTGGGACAAGCTGATGCTCCTTGTAGATTACCTCATTTAACCCCCAGCCACCAAGCCCCAAACAAGATGATCCAACAGACGAAGTTCAAGTGAAGCTTCATAGCCAGCGACAGGTGGGGCCGTCTGGTCCCAGGCCTCCCTTCACCCAGAATCTCCATGGAGAGTGCCGTGAGGAAGGTCTGAATCTCCAGCCTGGCTCAAGGGAGATGCCCAGTTGGCTCGTGGGGTGTCCCCTGGTCAGCAGCTGGGGGAGACTGAAGCAGGCAAGGCCCAGGTGGAGCCCAGGCCAGGAGGCCTCAGAGGCTGAGCCCCTCCCTCCTCCCCACGTTGGCCCTCCTAGGAGAGATGCCCACCCCGTGTTGCTAGCAGAAGGCTTCAGCAGACAGAGTCCCCGGGCCAAGCAAACCCCGAGGTCCCCAAACTTTCCACTTCCATAAAGTGCTCTGATCTTGTCAAATTGCTACCAGAGGAGTCATAGCTGAGTGAGCACTTGCCAGGTTCCCGCAGCTCTCCCGAGAGCTGTCACTGTCCTCATCCATCATAATTGAAGCAGTCCACCTGCTCCGGGCCCATCTTTCAACTGCAATGATGGCTCAGATGCGATAGATGTGTCTTGTCATCACCTTGACTTTTTTTTGGAGAACGCAAAGGTCAGAAGGGGTCCTGGGGCGGGTGAAGCCTTGATCTCAGGGTAGAGAGCTGACCGCCTCTCCCACGGAACACCAGTCCTCACCATGGCCATCTGCTATAGCCTTCTGGCTGCCTCCCCATATCAGGTTGAGAGGAGAGCTGGAGATTCTCTTCACCCCAAGACCCCAAGTTGCTGCATTTGCCTGCCATCTCTAGTTCTGCAGAGAGACAGACTCCAGTGGGCCCACAGAGTTTGGCACTGCCTTCCATGACCCCTAGACCCAGGATGACCCTAAGATACCAACTTTTGCATGTGTCTCCACTCAGTCCATACCCATGACCACTGGCCTTGGACCTGTTTGCCTGGTAAGAGAAATGGTTATCACTGGTTATCTGCCCTCAAGTCTGCTAATGAGCGCAGTGGGTATGAATAGGTGCAGAGGCTGACAGCACGTTGCCCTGCCTCGGCCCCAGCCCAGCCAGAGTCGTCTTTCTGAAGCAAAGCTTTGCCTATTCACCGTCCTCTTGACTTGGAGGCCTTCAGGGCTTCCTCTGCCTGGGGAATAAAAACCACACCCCTGGGCCTGGCACTCAAGGTACCAAAGAAGCAGACAGTTTGAGGAGCAGTAGGGGCCCCTAAAAGAATCAGTGCCCACTTATTTTAAGACTTCATTAACAAGGAATTCATTTTTTTCAGTCAGAGATATTCTAAGACACAAAGCCATGTCAAGAGAAGAATGAGCTCTCAGCCTCTAGAAGCATTCTAGTCCAGCCAAGTGGTCAGAAGTAGGTCCCACAGCTCCCAGGTCCTCAGGCCTCACCACCTCTCATCTGGACGTGGCAGTAACTTCCTGCCCACCTCCTGCCTCCCCTCCAGCCCCTGCTCCACACACAGCCTGCCCTCTTCCCAAAGTTCCAGACTGCCCCGATCTTGTCATTTCCCTACTGAGAACCCTTCCACATGGGCTGCACTCATTGATCACAGGGCCCGGCATATCTGGCTCCCACCGGCTTTCCCACCTCATCTGCCCCCCTCTCTGCCACACGACCACCTTCCTGTCCCTAGGCTGTTGCCCTTGCTGTCCCCTCTGTCACCCTCTTCCCCCACTATTCCAGTCCCCTGCCTCCTGGAGCCCAGCTGGTCCCCAGGGCTGGGACGGGGGCTGCCTCGGTCCTTTCTCCTAGCACATCAGTCACACCTTTCCCCAGCACTGACTTCCTCTGGCCTGGTGCCTTGGCCAGTGTCACCACATCTGTCCCCCGCACCGCCCCCCGTTAGCCTGTGAACCCAGCCTGAGGCTTGGCCACCTCTACTTCCGCACCAGCTAGCATCGAGGGCAATCAATATTTTAGGGAAAATATCATGAGAGTAATTCTGCCTTAATCTTGTACAGTGCTATACTTGTAAAAGTATGTTCTATCAATTACTTCATTTTACCCTTCAATTTCTCCTCCGCAGATGGGAAACCAAATATTATTCCCATTTGATGGATGAGGAAACTGAAGTTCAGCGAGGTTAAATATTCCCCCTGAGATCACATGACTAATCAGTATCGGGGCCTGAATCTCTGAATCCCATTCCACTGGTATGTTCTGCCATGCCAACATTTCCTAGGCATGGTTAGAAATCCCTGAAAAACACCAAGGCATAGGAATGTTGCCTGATGACTGTGGCTTGGAAAATGTTATTCTGGGTTTTTGAAAGAGAAATAAGGAAGATGGCCCAAATCAGAAACCAGTGACCTTGACATTGACCTAGGTGAGATTGGTGGGTTGTAAGCAGCCAGAAAGGACAGGCATCAGTAGGGGGTGAGGGGCTGGGTGAGACCTCAGCATCCACATTTACCAAAGTGAAGTGCTCAAAGTCAATCACAATCAACCACAAAAATCTACAATTCTACCAGGAAGCAGAATTCGATATATTTCCTGGCCAACAACCTTTGGTCTCTACAAGTTCCCTGGGTTCTTTTCCCAACTGCTTGCTGAGTGTTCAGGGCTTGTCTTAGCTGATTTCTCTTAGCCACATCCGTGTGTGTGTGTGTAAAATCCTCTAAATTACCTAGTACCAGCAGTCCCATCCAGGGACTCAGGTCCTGTTTCTTAATGATGATTGATGGCTTTGAAGATGCAGTGGATCAATAGGGTCTGAATTCCTAAACTCTTGACAAGTGCTGGAGAGAACACACATCTCAATGCCTGCCACACAAAAGCAGAAGGGGGCCCCGTCCTTCACCTCTTATTCCTTCCACGGTCAGATCAACGAGAAATGGAGCCTCATGGGGCCACCCAGAGAGATGGCACATCATGCCACGTCCACAGTGTGGCCGCAGTTCCTCCATTCATTCAACAAGTACTTAACCATCTTGTCTGTAAAAGCCTGTGCTAAGCTCTGCTGGGTGCCAGGCACCACTCCCGGCTCTTAAATGCATCCTCTCTCATGGTCCTCACGGCAACCCAATGAGGAACTTAGAGTTATCATCTTGTTTTACAGAAAGGGGAAGCCCAGGGGAGGTCTCTTGCCCAAGGTCCAAGCTAGGCAGTTGTTGGAGGCATGATCCCAGGCTAGAGTCCACATCCTGGCACATATAAAGTTTCACAGGAGGGAGAGATGACCTGACTGTGGAAGGAGAAAGGATGTAACGAGGGAAGATGAGGTTTGTGAGCCAGAACTCCAAGGACAAATTGGATTTGAAAAAAAGAAAAAGAGCATTCTAGCCAGACCCCAAACTGGAGCAAGGGCAGGTACAACAGGCAGGAGCACATTTCAGGAAATGAGGCAAGTAGCTGGGTTTGCAAAGAGCAGAGACTCCAGGGAGAGGGACCACAGCAGGATGATGCTAGGAAGGTGGTTCAGGGTCAAATGACGCAAGACCCAGGAGCGGTTATTTCCTGAGTACGGAACAGGGAGCCACAGAAGGCAAGTCTTCCACGCAGGAGAGGGTCACCATCAGGACTGTGAATCCAGACAAGCAACCTGGAGGTGAATGCCACAGCAAGACAGACTCAGAGAGCGGACCGGGCGGGCCAAGGAAAAAAAGGAGAGACTGGCACGCCCGTCGCCTGACCCCAGGCCCGGGCATGGGCAGCGCGCGGTGGGGGTCCTCGCCCCAGGGCCGGCCGCAGCACCCAGCGCTGGAGCGGGCAGGTAGCAGGGACCCCGCGGGCAGCGGGGGAGGCCGGTGCGGGGCGGCGGGCGGGAGGCTCCCCTTCGACAGGTAAGTGATTGGATTAAGAGGCCGGTCTGACAGGATGTCCGTTCAGCCGCGGAGGCTAATCAACTTCCCCATCCTGTCTGCTAATAAATCCTGCTCCGGGGACCACTCTGCCTGATGATCTCTCCTCGGGGACCGCCGCAGACTTCTCCCGGAGAACGCTCGCGCAGTCTATTAAGGGGCCGCCTCGCGCCTGTCAGGCCCGCCGTCCCGGGGAGTCTCGGGAGGTGCCCATCACCCAGGTGCGCCCGCTCCGAGACGGCCGCCGGGACCGCGCGGCCCGCGGCCACACGAGCCATTGTTCCGCCGCCGCGGGGCTGACAGCCCGCTCGGGGCCGCGGGGCCTCCGCTCCTTCCCGCGGGCGGCGGCCCGGACCCCGCGCTCTGCCTCTGCGAGCCGCCGGGGCCCCTGGAGGGGTCCGCGTGCATAACTTAGGAGGTGGCAACTGTCGGATCCGTAATATCTATAGAGAAGACGTATAAATAAATTAAAGCTTTAATTATTTTCTTGGATTCGCCGCAGCTCAAGAGGGCTAACAGAAAGCTGTCGGGGAAGGCCTGGCTCTTTCCAGAAGCCGCTCTAGTTTTGCTTAGCTGCAGTCATTTCTTTTTTCCTTTCTTTCCCCTACCCGCCAGAAGGTATCAGGGGGGCTCAGAAACAATTTCCTTTCTTACTCAAGATAAAAAATCCAAGCCTTTGGACTTGTAGACCCAGCTGCTTCCAAAATAGGATGGGTCCCCACCCCCAACACACACAGACACACACACACACAGACACACACACACACAGACACACACACACACACACACACACACACACACACCGCTACCACTAGCTTTCTTTTCTGTGAATAGTGTCAATGGACAGAGTTCAATTCCACATTTTCATCAGATCTGGAAGAACCTCTAAGGGCGTTATTAGATATGTGAAGTACGCTAGAAATATTCACGCAATCCCCATCTGGCCCTGGGAGGAAAGAAGGGACTGGGAAAGTAATAAAGTGTGTTTATTTTTTAATCTAGATGACATATTTTACATCATTAAAAAAGACAATTATTTTAAAAATTCAGCCTGCATGCTTCAATGGTTCGGGAGGCCTGCCACCAAGAAATTCATCAGAACCTCCCTCCACAGCCAGGCCTGGGTCCGTTCTCCAGGCCAAGTCCCGTCCTTAAACAGTCAAAACCACGGAGGCAATTGAGAGTCACATAAAAAGCCCTCATCTCTGAGGCACCTTTCCAGGAGAAGGGGGTCTCCGATCTCACAGTTCAGTGGATCCGAAGCTCAGGCAAAGGAATTTCAAGGATGACAGAGGATAGACAAGGTTCAGAATGCCCAAAACACCTTTATCTTTGCAACAAAGCACCAGTTGTCCCATTAAGAAAACCCTGCTGCCAGCTTTCCAGATTACATCTGACCTCTGCTGTTACTGGTCCAGGGTCACATCCTAGTGAGGGATGCAGCTGCGACTTCTACCCGCTCATTTGAGGCAAAATCCAGGCTTCTCTCCAGGACACCCAATAGCCAGCTCCAGAAATTCTCCCTCAGCCCTGTCCCTTGGGTTCTTGTTCTGCTTCCAGCACAGGCCAGAGGTCAGTATATTAAAGCGCATTAGTCACTCAGTCGTGTTTGACTCTGCGACACCATAGATTGTAGCCCACCAGGCTCCTCTGTTCGTGGGAATCCCTAGGCAAGAATACTGGAGTGGGTTGCCATTTCCTTCTCCAGGGGATCTTCTTGACCTAGGGATTGAATTTGAGTCTCCTGCATTGCAGGCAGATTCTTTACCATCTTAGGCACAGGGAATGCCTTAAAAGCATGCATCTCTTTTGACTCAGCAAATGGATTATTCTAGGAATGTCTAGAAACACAAGCAAGTCACCAAAAAAATTATGTGAAGATCAGTCTTAACGACACTCATCATGGTGTTATTTATGTTTGGTTAAACCCTATGAAACTGCCATCTCTTAGGTCAAGAACAGCCAAATGTCAGAAATTTCATATTGTTTACTTTAATAATGTAACAAAATTAGAAACACTTAAATGCCCATTAATAGAGATGCTTGGCTGCATTTCAAGGCCCACTGGAAAACTCCTTAGCTGTCTGAAATGATATCACAGAACTATACTTGGTAGAACAGAAAGATTTCAGAATTATTTTTGATAAAAAATAGTTGCATATTGTCTGGTTCCTCTTCCATAAAAATGAAAAAAATAAATATGCAGAGATAAGGATAGACTCCAAGATGTTAAGAAGGGTTTTCCCTTGGTATTGGGATTGTACATGATTTTTATTTTCTTCTTCTTGTTTATCCATATTTTCTGACTTTTATAACAAATGTGCATTGGTTGTATAATAATAACAATAAAAGGAAACAAAGGGTTTAACACACTCACACATACACACAATAATAAAATAAATTGTGTGTCTCAGATTTGAATCTGAGATGCTGACCAAAGCTGAAGCCAGGACCCAGGTCTGGCTATGGAGGGAGGTTGTGCCCTGCTGCAAATGGGACCTGAGGGTGGGCCTCTGCTCTTTGTTGCAGGCTGGAGGCAGGCAGAGGAGGCAGAACAGGATGTTGGAGAAGGGGCGGTGGACTGGGGTGGTGCCCTATTGCACTCTTAGGTCAAGTGATCTGGACAGCTGCCAGCACCATGGGCACTCCCTGGCTGTCTCGGGCCTGGCCTTAGGGCAGAAGAGGAGTAGGAACCATATGTACAAGGATGTGTTCTACTAGAACAAAAACTGAATTTCTAGCGTCTGAGCTTGGCTCCAAAAAAGGCAGAGTGGACAAAGCCAGGTCCACCCTAGATTCACCAAGTGCTCTGTCTCAATGAGGCCAGATAGCATTCTGGCCATTTGCTAGGGTGTTTGCTTCCATGTTCCCTAATAACATTTGTTTTTGCCTCGCTCACATTACAGAAGAGGCAGAGGTGATTTCAGTAGAAGCAGAGAGCAATTAAAACTAACAGGTGAGAACAAGGTGGGGACTTCCCTAGTGGTCCAGTGGCGAAGACTCCATGCTCCCAATGCAGAGGGCCTGGGTTCAATCCCTAGTCAGAGGACGAGATCCCACATGCTGCAACTAAAGATCCTGCCATGCTGCAATGCTCCCACTAAGATCTGATGCAGCCAAATAAGTAAATATTGGGGCGGGGGGTGGAGAGCAAGGGGGAAATGTTTAAAACAAAAGGATTGGGACTGATGTCTTCTTTGTCAGTCATTTTTTCCTACCCCAAAGGACATTAAAAACTCCCTGTACTGCGAGAGAAGATCAAAGATTAGATACCGGAGGGGTCTTTGAGAAGGGCCCAGAAGCCTGCCTCTCCCCTGGCTGAGCCCATGGTTACAGGGATAACAGAAATCTCAGGTGAGTTTGGAGAGATCTGAAAGTTGGGGAGACCTGGGCCTCTTCCCTGGGGAAGGCCAGAGAGGCACAAACCTGGGAGAGAAGCCATGTTCATGTGTGGGCAGGAGGGACAGAGAGAGAAGGCTGTGGGTGGTGTGCCTGAGCAGAGAGGGCCTTGGGGAGCGTCAAGGAGCTTCCTATCGCGGGAGAGAACAGCAGGATTTTCCCATGTTCCTTAGCAGCCTCTCATGTAGCTGACATTGCAACACTTCTGGAAAGGTCTGCCTCGGGAGGGAGGGATGGTGGAACCAAAGGCTGAAGGCATCAGCCACAAGGGCTGGCAGCACTGATTGTCTCAAGGGTTGACAGCTAGGGTGGGTGTCTCCCAGAGCACAGACAGCCCCCAGATCATTTTGCAAAGACCCTAAGTGAACTCCCACCCAAAATTTAGACAGTTCAGCAGCTGAAGAGTAGGGAGAGAAACCCCAAAGTAATGAGATCACTTGGAATTCACTGAGACTACCTTCTCGCCTTGCAGCTGAGTGACAGCTCAAAAGAGAAAGCATGCCCTGTGAAGAAAGACAAAGTCTCCTTTCTTGAAAACCCAAGTGTGTGGCCTGAGACTGGTGAGAGGACAATAAGGTCCCACTGAGCACCATGTCCTATGGATCTGCACTTTCTGGGGTGTTCAGGTGGCCAGCAGAAAAGGCCAGGGTGGACAGGAGTGGAGAGATGGAGAGAGCAGGCTAACCAAGGCCCAGAGAAGCCGTTGGCTGGAGAGAGACAAAGTGAAGCAAGGCGGTGCTTAGGGCACCACATAACCTCATGGCAGAGCCAGGCTTGGGACTCAGCTCTTTCTAACCCCAGGCGTTGCAAGTGGCCGCAAGACGAACAGAGCAGAACGGGGTGGATGGTTGGGAACTGTAGAGCCATCTTGGGGGACATGGCTGGGTGGGCAGACAGTCTCCCACTCCAGGCAACTCTCAGAAGACAGCCCGTAACGGGTTTCCAGGAGCTCAGGTGCACGCTGAGCCAGCTGCCTCCAGCCATGGTATCCTGTTAATAACTGTGCTAACTGTCCCCACACGCGTCAGCACTAATATCCCACACAGCCTTCCAGGACCTGATTTATCAGGATGGAGGGCACACTCTTAAAGGGTCATAGCCCACTGAGGATCTCCACTCCTTTAGCGCTAAGTGGCGAAACATATTTTCTCTGCTAACACGACTATATGTTAGAGGATAGATTATTTTAAGAATCAAGACTAAATTGAAACAAGGCAGGCTTGATTTTCTTCCTCCAGGACCATAGCAGAGGGTCATCTATCAGCGCGACGTAGTGGGCACAGTACTAAAGAGTGACTGCAAATCTCAGGGTGGAGGACTCCGGTTCCAGCACTGATTTGCCAAAGTGACCTTGGGCAAGTCACTTACCCTCACCAAACCTCAGCTTCCTCATCAACAAAGTGGGGAACACTGTTCCCCATCCTGGTGCATAAAATGGTCTTACAAATACATCAGGGAAACACAAACTGGACATTTTACCAGGAAGTACATGTACACATATACATGGCTGGTAAATACTGAAGGAATGTTCAAAATTTCTAATCAACTTAGAAATATAGGTTAAACCAGCTAGAGGACATTTTTGATTATCAAACTGACAAATATTAAAATGTGATAAAAGCCAGCATCAGTGACTCTGGAGAGATACAGGCACTTTCAAACACTGTTGCTAAGAATATAAATCAGAACAACCTTTGTGGAGGGCAAACTTGGCTGTTAAAAGGAGCTTACCCTCTGATACTGTAACTTCAAACCCAGGCATTTCTCTGAAGGAAATAATAACTGTGTGAACAAAGATGTAAGAACTTTAGGAATTTTTTCCCTATAATTTTATCCCAATTATAGGAATCTGCTTATAATAGTGGGGGTTAGGGGATAAATTATCTAAATATCTGATCTTTAGGGATTGGGTAAAGGATGTTCCAACCATCTAATGGAACATTATGTATCCAATTTAGCTGTCAAAACAATTAGTGACACAAAATTATTCCTTGTTAAGGTTTTTTTTTTTTTTTTTTTTAAAGCATGCTATAAGAGAGAATCTAGAGTGAAATCTATGGAGGAAAAAATACTAGAAGAAAATACACCAAAATATGGACAATGGCGAGTCACTGGCAATGGGCTTCTAAGAGATTTTTATTTTCTTCTCTTTATTTGTTTGCATTACCTACATATTCTACAGTGGTCTTTACACTCTTAATTTTACAGTAATAAAAGTTATTTAGGAACTATCCTTACTCTATCTCCCGAGGGATGGCATGAGGATCAAGCTGGCGATACCAAGGCACTAGGACCACAGAGAGGATCGTGATTCCACTGCCCTTCATGAAACCCCTGCCCTGGGTCAGAGCTGGTCATGCCCTTCTCGGGCCTCCATTCACTTATTTGTGTTCTTCTCTTGGTACTGACCACATGCTGTCTTCTCTTAGATTATTTACACACCCATTTCTCCTTGTGACCTGAGAGGTCACTGGTGCAGAATCCACCATGTTTTGAGTTTGTCTCCCGCTCAGGGCTTGTCCTAGATTTACTGCCCAGTGGATGTCTGTTGAGTCAGATAAAATGGCTGTCAGCTGGAGCTGGGTCACCTTGGATGCACATCCTGCTTGCTGCCTCCCAGAGGGGTCAGCTGCCCTTGTCTGTGCCAGCCCCAGCCAAGCCCATATGCAACACCTTCCATGTCACCAACCTTCTTCCTGGAAGACTGTTCACAGCTTGCTGACCCAGGGAAACCCTACCTATAGCACCTCCTCTGTGGGCAGCAGAGGTACCAGGCCACCCCAGACACGAGTTCCTTGGGACCTCATAACAACTCAGGAGGGAGATCAAGGGCTCTCAATCCCATTTTACAGACAAGGAAGCACAGGCTCTGAGACTTAGAGTGAGTTGCTCATAGAACTATTTAGAAGAGGAGCCTATGCTTCCAGACTCGCATCCCATGCTATAGCCCTGTGCTCAGGGTAACAGAAACCCAGACCCAAATGGGTACTCTAAAGTCTTCACATAGTGACAGATTCAGATCCAACACTATCCTTCACTATCCACGTAGCTTTAGGCAGGGCCCTTTCCCTCTCAGAGCCTGTTTTCTCATTTGTAAAGCGGTGCTAATTAATAATCTCTGTCTCAGGGCTGTTGAGGGGATCACATCAGAGGGGGAGGCTCCTCACAAGGATCCAGCGCAGTGTATACAAGAGGCCTCCCTGGTCAGGTGAGCCTTTCCCGGAGGGCTGCCTTCAGACATGGCTGCCCAGGTGGGCTTTCTTCTGTGCTTCTCCATGGGGATAACTTTGCTCTTCATGTGCCCTGAGATCAGAAGGCACTGCCCAGGAGGCTGATGGCAATGTCTCCTCCCCTACCTCTCACCCCCAAAAGGGCTCCAAATTCCATCTACAGCTTCTTTACTGGGCAGAGGTAGGGGGTGGCAATAACAAGAGAAAGAGAGTGGGAGGCTGAAAGAATACATTTCTGCCACTGACTCACTGTGAACACATCACTTCTGGAGTGGAATGAGTCATATCCCTCCTAAAATATCAGAGCCTGATGCCAGGTGTAAATCTTACCTTACATGGCAAAGTAGACTTTGTAGACATGATTAAATTGCAGACCTCGAGATGGAGAGATTACCCTCAATAAATGTGTGTGTGTCCTAAATGCAGTCACAAAGATCCTTGTATGAGAGAGGCAGAGGGAATCTGACACAGATTATAAGGTAATGTGAACATGGAGGCAGAGATTGGAGTCATGTGGCCATGAGCCGAGGAGTGCTAGCAGCCACCGGGAGCTGGAAGAGGCAAACAATGGATTCTCCTTTAGAGCAGGGAGTGTGGCCTTGTGGACACCTTGATTTTGGCCCAGTGAATCTGATTTTGGACTTACTAGTCTCAAGAACTGTGAGAGAATACATTTTTGTTTGAGGCCGTCAAGTTTGTGGTCAATTTGTTACAGCAGACATGAAAAACCAAATGCACTTACCCTCTCTGAGCCCATGGAAAAGTTATGTGATGACATGCGTGTATAAATAAACTCTCAGGGTTTATTAGGTCAGGTCAAACGAAGCTTTCAGTTAAATAATGAGGAGAGTGACTCACTTCTGGGGTGCGATCTGCAATCATCTGATGTCAAAGGTCACCCTTGTCAATGCCAGAGGATTGAGAACAACCTGATCCTCTGCAGTGGGGCAGCAGTCCTCAGGAGTGCTCCACCCAGCCTGGAGATCCTCCACCCAGCCCGGAGACCCTCCACCCGGCCCGGAGACCCTGCACCCGGCCCCGAGACCCTCCACCCGGCCCCGAGACCCTCCACCTGGCCCCGAGAGCCTGCACCCGGCCCCCAGACCCTGCACCCGGCCCCGAGACCCTCCACCCGGCCCAGTTATAAACCGTGTACTCTTCTATGTCAAGGGCACTACGGTTACTTTTGTTTGAGAGAAAGAGTTCTATCTCTCAAAGAAACAAAAAGTAAAGAAAGAAATCTTGGCATAGTCCCTAAGAATGTAGTTTTAGGAAGCGAAACAGCAGAAGAATGAATGATTAAAACCACCAGTCTAGTCCAATCCTTCCCACACAGATCAAGAAACCCAATGCCCAGAGAGGAGACAGGGTCTCACCCAGGGTCGTGCCAGCAAGCTAGGAGAGGTGGAGCAGTGGCTATTGTCTCATTTCTAGAATCACATTATTTAGGCTGTGCTTCCGGCACAGTCAGCAGCTGGACTAGGGGTACAGCTCAGTCCTTCCGGCTCCCCACACTCACACACTCTCATAACGCTCACACACAGATTTCCTAGCACTCCGCGGTGTGCCAACTTTCATCCTCAGGAAGTCATCACTGGGCTAGTTTCCTGGGGTTTCTATAACACATCACCAGAAACTGGGAGGCCTAAAACAACGAAATGGATTCCTTCGTGGTTCCAGAGGCCAAAAGCCCAGAACCAAGGTGCCGGCAGGGTCATGCTCTCTCTGAAGGCTCCAGGCGTTCAGGTTCTTCTGACAATCCCTGGCACTCCTCGCCGTGTGGCTGCATCACTCCGTCTCTGCCTTTATCATCACAGGGCCCGCTCCCCTCTACGTCTCTCTGTGTCTCTGTTTCCTTTTCTTGTGAGGACATCCGTCATTGGATTAGGGTCCACCAGTGTGATGCCATCTTGACCTGACTACATCTCCAAGGGCCCTCTATCACATGACAGGTCTAGGCAGACATGAATCTTAGAGGGACATTATTCAACCCAGCACAGGCATTGGGCTCTTTATCCAAACAAATGAATAGCAGAGGCTTGAGAGCCTAGTCTTAGCCAAATTCTTAAACATCTGAAGGATTTTCTCTGTACCTCTCCTTCTGCTCTGTATGGTAGTAAAAGGAGGCCCATTCTACTCTTTCTAGATTGCGCATTCAAGGGTGAAAAATGAGTTCCCAGTCCCCTCACATAGCCCTGGCACAAAGGAGGACGCTGGGAGCATTTGTTGCACAAATGGATAAGACATCCAGGACACAGCTGAAGAATGCCTTTCCTGGAGATGGAGGGGCAGCCACTTCTAGCTTGCTGGTGTCACAGCAGGCAGCTGAGATGCTGAGAGTCCCCAGGATTCAGGGGCTCTGCCTGAAGGAGGCAGGAACAAGGCTGGCATCCGGCAACCAGCCAGCAGGGGTCAGAGCGGGTCTTATGGCTGAAGCCCCTGAGGACTGAGTTTGGCTCCACTCATCCAGCAGACTCCCAGAATCAGAGCGTTTCTGACTGCAAGGGCTGAGGAAATATCTAGTCCAACTCTTCTTTGTGTCGATGGAGAAACTAGCACCCAGATAGGAAGGGCCTTGCCCAAGCTCACACACAGTTGGGATCCAGGACTCCAGACTCCACTCCGTGGGTCAATCTAGTGCTGCCTGCCTTATTGGTCTGCCTGGAATCAATCCTTAACAAGTTAATTCAACAATGAGCTTTTAAAGGGATCCCTCCTTCATTGAATTTGATGTACACAATGTATATCCTCTTTGACCTAATGATAGCTCTTCCAGAAATGGACCTCAGATATGCATAAGGATGTTCACTGTGGTGTTGTTTATAAGAGAGAAAAATTGGAAACAACATACATTTCAACAGTACAGGTCTCAGAGGAGCCTGGTGGGCTACAGTCCAAAGGGTTGCAAAGAGTCAGACACAGCTGAGTGACTAAGCACACGCAGTTTAATCACTGATGGCATAATTAATTTTGGAATATTGTGCAATCATTAAAAATAAATTTTAAGAAGACACAAAGAAAATGCTTATGATATATAAAACTGGGGAAGTAATACCTATAGTTTGTTCCTAATATTCCAATATTATACACACACACACACACACAATATCCTGATACCTAAGCAAAGATGGTCCTTGTTTGGAGTCACAATTTAGGGCATTCTACACCCTAAGTTTCATAAACACACTCACACATGAATAGTTATCCCAGAAGACATGGGTGTTTCTGTTTCCTAGGATCTGATGCTTGGTGCTTCAAAGCGTCACCTTAAACACCAACTTGCAATTAACATCATTTAAGCCCTAGAAAATACATCTCCATTTCCGGCCCTCCATTTGTGAAACAAAAAGGGACTGAGTCCCAGAGCCACAATACTGTGTGGGGTGAGTTGCTGCTGACTCCAGAGACGGACACTGCCTCAGCGTGGAGGCAAGATTTGAGCAGTGGATATGCTTAAAGAAAAGACAAATTAATTTGTCAGATACTTCCTCTCAGATAGCATGAAGTGCAATCTTTTCTTGCATAACAAAGTATCATCTCCTAGTAGTGGGAAGTGTCCATTTCCTTGCTGTTCTTCTTCTTGTAATTCGTGGTTCCAGGACTACTCACTAATTAACACATTTGCAACAGCTGCACATAACAGCTGAGGAATGTTCTACAATAGCAAATAATTCATTTTACTCTTAAATTTGTATGCATGTAGGCCTAAATATAATATGCATGAAGCATGATGCCAGTTCTTTATATTGACAACTAAATGGAACTTGGCCATTAAAAATAGCATCAAATTTTACTATTTTGAATATTGAGTTTAATTTACTCAAACATCTGAAAATTAATTAAAGTTCTCAGCTTTATGGGAATAATTTTATCTAAATTTTCAACATTTACTAATTATAATTTGAAGTTTGCCTTCTCATCTTAATAATTTTGAATCTTTTAGAAGAAAAACAACTTCTTTAGGAAAATGATTTAAACATGTGGTTTATGGGACTCCAACAGTATGCTTGCCCTTGTCCCTCAAGTGTACAGATTAGGCCTGTGTTTAGAAAAAGATCCTGAGAAAAAATATTTCAGAATTTTAAAGGAGGTTGAATATAGATTGCAAGACTGCCATGATTTTTATTTCCTTCTTTCATCTTTTATTTGTATTTTCCCAAGTTTTCCACAACAAAAAAAAATATTACTTGTCGGAAAAGGGGGCTTCGCTGGTGGCTCAGCAGTAGAGAATCCACCTGCCAATGCAGGAGATGTGGGTTTGATCCCTGGTTGGGAAGATCCCCTGGAAAACGAAATGGCAACCTATTCCCATATTCTTGCCTGTGAAACCCCATGGACAGAGGAGCTTGGCATGCTACAGTCCATGGGGGTCACAAAAGTGTGGAACATGACTTAGCGACTAAACAATGACAAAGTTGGAAAAAACACAGTATATTTTCAAGTGATGCATATTTGCCAGATCAGCTCTCCAACCCCACCTCAACACGGAATTTCTACCCTCAACCAGGACCCTGGAACAGGTTTCTGATTGTACCCCTCTACTCCCATGACCACACCAGACTTCCCGAAGGAGGGACCCCGGGGTAGCTCTACCCCAGACCACTCAGCATTCTCCCCCTCAGCCAACGTCGCAGTCTGGTAATGAGATCCATAAAGGAGCTCCTGGATGCCCAGGACCACGATCCTGGCACGGCATTCTCAGCCCAAGGTTTTCCAGAGCAGTTAACTCAGCGCTACTTCTGGGTCCTAAGTAGGAACCAGCACCCTCCCCAGAGCGTGCAGTGACCACACCTCCCCCACTCAGGGCTAAAACCCCCACACTGACCTTCCAGAATTCTCCTCTGACCTTACAGGATTCTCCTCTGGAAGATGATCAAGCAGACTGGGGGTGAGGGGAGATGCTATGATGGGTCTATTCTCAATTCCCCAACAGACGGAATTTCCCATGGAGGGAATTAACAATAACGGGGGAAACATGTTTCTTCAGAGAAAACAGCAGTGGGATGTTCTCCCTGGTTCCCATCCAATCCCAGTCTCTGGCACCCGCAATTTCCCTTGCCCACTCCCGGGCGCCTTCACCACCACCCCAGCGCACCCCACCCCCACTCCCAGGGAACTTAAGTGAGGCTATGTTCCCTTGTCAGGCCATCTCACTTTGAGGAAATGCTTCCCAGAATTGGGAGAGGAAGCGTTTACACCTACAGGGGCCCCAAAGGGCAAAGCTGGGAGGACCTCAGAGCTGAATTAACCCCTCTTTGCATACATGAGGCTCAGATTTCCACCAAACACTGGCCCTAGGTCACAAAGCAATCATGTCCCAAGGGGAACCCACGAATTTTCTCTTCCGGCACACTGGACAGCCTAAAACTTTCCTTCACATTGTAACATTTGAACCCTGGGGACTTCCCTGGCCACCCAGTGGTTCAGATTCTGTGCTGCAAAGCAGAGGACACGATCAATCCCTGATTGATCAATCCCTGATCGGGGAACTAAGACCTCGCATGCCACACAGCATGGCCAAGCAAATACATAAATAGAATACCTGCCACATTCTTCAAGAAGATATGTTTACACTTCAGGGTTTTTTAGAAAATTATCTCCAGCGGGATGCTTGCCCTGAGCTACAAATTGAGCAAAGGCAGAGACTACAGTGCCTAATTCACCACAGTGGCCTCAGGGGGTTCCAGCATGCTACCTGGTTCGCTGAAACTAGATGGACCTTTGCTCATATTTTCACATCTCTGAAAGGGGGTTACAACTTGCAATCAACCAACCACAGGTAGAAAGTTTAATTGGCAGCCTTTTTTTTCCTTCATAGATCCATCATTGTGCACCAGACAATTGATGCATCTTAGATTCAAAGAAATATGGTAAATATGACAATCGTGGCCAAAACATATTTGTCAAATGAATAAATGTACCAAGTGCTATGCTAAGGGTCTACACCTATTTCATTTACTTCTCCTCAAAAATCCTCCTATGAAGGAAGCAACATTATTCTCAGTTAACAGGTCAGAAAACTAAACCCTAGCGCAGTTAAGACACTTGCCCAAGGTCACACAGTGATGGTGGACCTGTAATCACCCCAGAAGAATGCAGTTCCCTTGTCAACAAGTAGGGTGACCAAGCAGCTGGGCTGGCCCCGGTCTGAGGGGTTGCCTGGAACATGAGAATTTCAGAGCTAAAACTAGCAAAGTCATTGACAAACCAGGATGCTTGATCACCTTGCCACCAAGTCCAAGAGTCCCCCACCCCTCCGCCTCCATCTCCTCCAGGGCCTGACCCCAAATAGGCCCCTAGAGCCAGCAGGATTCCCACAGCTGAGTCCCCTCTGAATCAGCCGCCCCTCCACTGTTCGGTACTAGGGAAGCCACCTATGTCCCCGCTTCCCTTAGTGTCTGCTGTCAACAGGCAGAAGATCCAGATGTTCACTGGACTGGCTGGGCTGTTCCCACAGCTGATGACGGCACATCTGACTGGGTTCTTGAAGCTTCACTGAAATCAAGCACCAGGCTATATCTCCTTAATTCCTATATCATGCTGCTATATGAATTTTGACAAGAAGCTCAATGTTTTCAGGCTCTGAGACGGTGATAATATTAGCACATTCAGATCCAAGAAAAAGGGTCCATTCCCTTGAAAAGCCTCCTAGCCTTGCTGACCAAGGTTGCTGGAACCCACGTAAGGCCCAAGTTTGTTTAGAAGGTCAAGTTGCCCATGGGCAGAACTTCTCATTGGTGGGGGGACCCCAACCTGAGGCGCTTGTTATTGAATTGGCCAAAGAGTTTGTTCAGGGTTTTCCATACACTCTTACAGAAAAACCAGAATGAACTTTTGGGCCAACCCAATACAATGCAGACTCTAGGCCTTGGCCCAGGCTTGATAAATCAGCCTCGAGGGATGGAGGCCAGATATCTATATCTGAAACAAGCTCCCCCAGTGGTTCTGATACATGCCAAAGTTTATGAACCACCGTAGAAGACAGTATCAGAAAATCTTGTGACCTCATGTCACCTTACTCAGATTCTCATGCAGTTGGACCCCCATTCAGGTGGGTCCAGACACTGGTGCCCCAACCACGGGGACCCCTGACCTGACCCTTGACCCTAGATCCTTCCTTCTGGGTCTGTCCCTGCTGTCCCCACAGTTGGCCTGGAGGTATTAAACAGCTCTGTTCCCCCTCAGGGGGTGAAGCCTGCGGGACCTGGGAAGACGGAAGCCACAGATCAGGTACTCATGGGCGCAGCTGGCCAGAGCCGAGCGCTTCTTTGGCATCTCTGGTCCTTCTCCCAACCAGCTCCACAGGGAACCGGGCTCCCCGCCCTCTCTGTCCCAGCCGCCCCTGCCTCTGCTCACCACTTTCTCCCCTCCCCTGACCTGCTGACTCCCAGGGCTCCCCAGCGCCCTGCAGGGACTCTGTGGCGGTACTGGTGGATTTTACATGAGAAATGAACATATCACTCTAGGTCATCCCACCCTGATCACAACTCCATCCATGGGGCCACTGGGTCTGGGCTTTGCCCTCGGCTATATCCTCAGGGCTCAGCCTGGCACGTTGTAGGAACCAGTAAGTAACTGGATAAATGGACTATGAATAAATCCCCACATGTCCCGATGAAGCAAGAACTACTTTTATCCCCAGTTTCACAACTAAGGAACTGAGGCAGAGATGAAGAGATGTACTGCCCATTGACTATCTGGCAGAACAGAGCTGAAACCCATGTTTTGGGTCCCAGATCCCCAAGTTCTACCTCCACTTCTGAGAGGGCTCAGGGGGAGACAGACCTGGGCTAGTTTGGCAACTGGTTTGCTGTCTGTCCTGAAACCTGGCAATGTCATTTAAAAATCTCCCCTCTTCTTTCTCCTAGATTTCAGCTTCTGCTTCTCTTTCTCCCCTCTCTCCCTTCTCAGATCTCACCTGCCCACTGTGTCCACAGCCTGATAGAGTCACAAAGACCCAGTGATCTCTTAATGAGGGACTTCTTTTTTTTTTTAATATTTCTTTATTTATTTGGCTGCACTGGGTCTTAGTTGTGACATTTGGGGTCTTTTTTAGTTGTGGCACATGGGACCCCAGACCAGGGATTGAACCCAGGCTCCCTGCATTAGGGGCGCAAAGTCTTAGCCACTGGACCACTAGGGAAGTCCCTCTTAATGGGGAACTTCTCAAAATAAAGGCAGAGTCATGCTGAATACTGAGAAAGCCCACCATCAGGCTCAGGTGATTCACTAGCCACAGTGAGTTGGAGAAACAGAGGTAAATAAATATTGAAAAGAACTAGTGCTGTTTTGGTTTAAAGTCTGTCCTCAACATGAAAGAAAAATAAATTAAAAAAAAAAAGCTCCTGAAGATGAAGAAAAAGAGTATTTGGGAAACTTAGAGAAACAGATATAATAATGATAATTGGAAACTGGCTTCCACCCTTTAAAACGAATCCTGATGAGATGCATCCTGAAGTGTAAACAGATTTGAACAATAAACTTATTGAACCATATACAATTATTTCTGGAGAGAAATGGATGAGCGGTTGGTTAGACAAATGGAAGAGGTGTGAATGATTCTTAACACTCTGATCTGGCAAAATGGTCCTTGGAAATTAATGGAACAAAAAATTATACCGGGGAAGAGAAGCATCATCAGGAGAAGGCACTAAACATAGGAACCATGAAATGAAAACGCATTCTTATGAATAAGAGAATTAATGAAATGAATTTAAGAAAAGGTCAAGTTGGGGAGAATATTGGATGGGCTGCAATTGCACAAAGACCCTGAATTTACTGTGGCCTTTGAAGCACAGGGCTTTGGAAGTTCAAAGTCCCAGAGAAAATCATCCATTCCATGCTTTTTCTTTACATAAGGACCTCAGGTCCAGAGAGGTTAATGACTTGTCCAAAGCCACACAGCAATGAGGGTACCAGTCCTTTATGCTACACTGATGCTACATGTGGATCAAAGAAAGTCATGCTTCCATTTACTCTAAACTGCAATTTAGCAACTGAAACTACACTTCAGAGATGCTGGCAGGCATGCGACAGGCCTAGAGGAGCTGGCCCAAGGGTCTCCATGCAGAGAACATGCTCTCTAGAGTCAGAGAAACCTGGGTTCAAATCCCGACTTTACCACCCAACAGTTATGACCTTGCAAGTCATTCTACCTTTCCGAACCTCACTCTTCTCTTCAGTAAAATGGGGCCAACACTGCCTACTTTGCAGAATGAAATGAAATATCCCAGGAAAAGCACCTAGTACTTGGTAAGAACACAATAAACCGTGCTGGTGTTAATAGACGTGACCAGAATTCATTGTCTTAAGATTCAAAAGTTCACCAAAAGGGGGGGGGGACCTTTTAACGGCAATAGAAGGAAAGTAAAGCATCATGACAGATTGTCTGATCCCCTCCCCCAAAAAATGAGAAATGGAGTGTGTCTCAAAAACTTGCCAACTTTCTTCAGAGAAACCAAATGGCCCAGGATTGCAGAAAAAATACACTCAGTCAGTGTGCACCACCTGGGGAAATGCTAGCATCTCTTTATAGTTTGGTTCTTGAGACACTCTTGAGGATTTGGACTGCCCTATCCCAGCTCATACCCTGGGGGTCCCTCTGCAGAACAGTGCCCCTATAACTAGTGGTGCCCGGTCTGCAGGGGAGTAGGGTCCTCTGTCAGGCCCTCCACCCCCATCACGGGTGCAACTCAGGGAAAAAGGCCAGGATGGGCCCTGATGAAGAGACTCCACTTACTATCACAGGAGAACACCAGGGGGGCACTGTCCTCCCAGAGCTGTCTCAGGCGCAGTCAGGAAGGGGCTATCTGGCTAGGGCACAGGATTTTTCAGAGATCAACTATGAAAAATACCCACAGAGCTCCTGAGGTCTGCAGAGCCTTGCCTTTAGGGGACTCCATTCAGCAGCCCTATTTGCAAGGGAAATATGTGCCTGGCTAAGAACTAACTACTGATCTATTCCTATGAGAAACCAAGGTGCATTTAGCTGGAATTATTTTCACAAAATGCTGCTATAATGACTTTAACAGCTTAATGCCCAGTAAACTATCATGCTTTAGCTCTGTGCAGATGTGAACTAAGAACTTGCAATCCGCAGGACAGACAGACTCAGGCACTCCAAGCTAAGACCATATGGCCATAGTTCTCTAGATCCTTCAGAATAAGCTGCCTGTTGTGACTGAATTAACTCAACAGCAATGACATCCAGTTCAAATTCCACCATATTCATAAAGCTTCCCAGATTCCCCCATCAGAATCAGCTTCTTCCTCTAGATCCTGGGGCTCTGTGTTGACCACTATCTTTCTGGAATTTAAGAAGACATGTCAAATGACAGCAACTGAGGTCAGGAACCATCTTTTCCTTCATCCCCAATGCCTTTAGCAGCATCTAGGTAGGTACCTGGCACATGGTCAGGCCTAAGAAGCATTCTAAGAATTAAGTGAAATGATTGTGGAAAACGTAAGGCTGGGCCAAAAGGACTCAGAAGCCAAATTTTCCAACAGTGACTTTATTGTTTTTATTTCCCTTATTCTTGGTAGGGAAATTCAAGGTAGTTTATACCAAGGGACTTATAGTAAGAGGTAATGGATTCTGCATTCAGTTATGGCTGGAGAGTTGACATCCTAGCTCAGTGGGTTGCCTAAGGGAGGGTGGATAAGACTGTTCTTTGGTAATGGATGGACCCAGGGTCAAACTCTGACTCTACTGCTTACTAGCTTGGGCTTCATTTTCCTCCTCTGTAGCTAATAGATAACAGTGTTTGCCTTGTAGGATGTAGTGAGACTTAAATGTGATAATGTGCAAAGCACTTAGCTCACAGGAGGCCATAAGCACCATAGTCCCCTTCACTGTTCATGTTTTAAAGAGACATGGTGGGATAGAAAAGGATGCAGTCTTCAGAGCTTCATTGCCCTGGACTAGGTTTGAAACCTCCCTTCCCCACATGTACTTGTGTGACTTTGAGCAAGTTGTTTACCTTATGCAAGCCTCTGTTTTCTCATCTGAGAAACCCAGTATGTATTTTATGGGTTTGAGGGAAGGTTAAATGAGATTACTTAAATGCTGAGATTAGTGCCTGGAACTTATTCAGTCCTAAACAAGTGGGTACTATTATGTTCTTCCTTAGGCTGGTTCAAGGCATTTATCAGGCCCACAGTCAGAGCCAGACTTTGTGTTGGGCTCTGTGGATTTGGTGGTCCTGGCTGAGAGGGCCTGCTGAAAGGCAAAGGATCCAGGGTATGGCAGGAAAACCTCCGATCTGGTCAGGACCACGGACAGCTCCACAGGCGCTGCAGGCTGGACTGTGGAGGCGCCCCAGAGGTTCACAGTTTCTGACGGTATGTCTTTCCAGGGGATACCAAGAACAGATAACTTTAAGGGAATCTATTTCCTGCTCATCAGCTTCCATAGGAAACATTTCCTAAAACTGATCTGCCTGTGGTGGAAGCATCATGCCAGTTTTCCATTTCCATCTTCCCTTTTCTATAAAACCCCTTCTATGGTACAGACTCAGGCATCTTTTCACCCTGAATCTTATTAGGATGCACTGTCCATTGAATCCCAGCTTCTGAGGCATCGAATAAAGGGATAAGCCAACAAATGGTGTTCTCAATGTCACCTTTAATCAAGGCTCTACAAAGATCCCTCACCAGGGCCACCATATAAAGTTGTGCAGGTTGTCCACTGCATAATTTCTGGGGTTGCCATCCACACCATAGTCTATGTAGATGACTCTCCCTGGAGACACAGATTGAGTGGCCGTATGAGGTGGTCTTCCCCGATCCATCTCATTAACAGAAACACTTCCAGTAAAATTTAACTGTTTAATAATTATCAAAATTTGCAGTACGTTCATGTTATTTTTATTATTTGTATTACTAATACTTGAAGGGATAGTTCAGAAGGATTTTTTAATTCTTAGAAGCTTATGGTCACAAAAAATAAAAGAATTCAATTTATATACATCTTTTTGTAGCAGAGAACTATGATAGGAAAATCAATAAAAGACTTTCAAGCATAAAAATACATTACATCAGAATAAAATTCTGTGGGGGAAGTGGATTGGAAATACAATTTCCTACTGTTAAATAAGAGCTCATTCGTGTATTTTTTAAAAAGATGGTCGTGGGTCTCAAATTGCTATGATATTTGTATTTTATTGGATACATTCAAAATTGCAATGTGAGAGTTTTATCTTAAAATCTCTATATTTAAAGTATACCATATATTACATCTTTTGTAATTATTTTTAATTGTTTATTTAAAAGCATTTAAAATTGCTTCAGATAGTCTAGATGTCAACTTTTAAATGCTCAAGAAGGGATATAGATTTTTAAAATCATTTTAGGGAGTATTGAGGAAAAAATGGCTAATTCCACTGATATTAACCCTATTTTAGACACTGGCCTGTCCCGGCAAGTGGATGCCTCCTCTGCAAAGCAGAACAGGTATCCCATATTGGAAGCACTAGTTCTTTGCTTTTCTTTAGGCCAAGCTCTGGTTCAGGGGCTGGGACATTACTATGTGAAAAGGATGGTCTTTGGCTACCAGACCAGGTTTGCCTGGATGTCTGCTATCATTTCTTTCCTCATCACAGAACTTGGGTTTTCTTCTGTGATTCTAGGCAAGTGTTCACCTTCCTTTGAGTTCCAGCAATCTGGCTGTCAGGAAGGGGCCAATCAGACTCTCAAGACTCATTTGGTTCGGGATTCTGGGTTCTCTTCCTCCAATGCTCCCTCACTAAGAGCCTGATACCATACCTGGTACATTGCAGGCTTACAGTTAATATGTCTACCCATGTGACAGCCTCAAATATGGAGAGATCTGCCTTTTCCCAGTAGAAAGTTCCAAAACAAAGCTTTTATTAAAAACTTAAAAAAAAAAACTTTTTATTTCGTATTGGGGTATAGCCAATTAACAATGTTGTGATAGTTTCAGTTGAACAGCAAAGGGACTGCAGCCATATTTATACATATATATGAATCCATTAACCCCCCAACTCCCCTCCCACTCAAGGCTGACACATAACATTGAGCAGAGTTCCATGTGCTATACAGTAGGTCCTTGTTATCCATTTTAAATATAACAGTGTGTACATGTCCATCCCAAACTCCCTAACTATCCCTTCCCTGCATCCATCCTCTACCCCAACCCACACCAACACCCCCACCACAACCATAGTTCATTCCCAAAGTCTGTAAGTCTGTGAGTCTCTTTCTGCCAAAACAAAGCTTTTGACCTATTTGTATGTATAAACTTTTAGGAATATAGATGAGCTAGAGTGCCACTTATTTAATACATTTTAAAATTTAATTTCACATACATGTAAAGTAACTTATACAAGACATATTACTATACCAATATGTTGATTATAAATTAATATATTAATTGAAAATTAGCACATTAATATAAAGTCTTACAAGTTACAAGTATATTTAGAAATATTGTTTTTCCATATTTACATTTAATTCATGAAACAATTATATTCATTCTCTTCACATACATCTTTGACATTGGTATCTTTGTCACCACTAGAACCACTTCCCAAGTCATCTGACACAGCTTACCAGAGAACATCATCTTCACTTCCATTCAAGTCATTTAGGATACAGGCCAGTTTGCATCTTAGGATGATGCTGTCACTGGAAATTATACTCCCAACCCCAAGTACCCATTCTCTATTCATGAGCTCTGAAGAGTAACCACTTAGAGTATATTGTCTTTTAAAGCAATCCTTAAAAGGCTTGTTTACAACACTCAACACTTGCAATTATAAGGAAAAATGACTAAATCTACACTTAGTGTTTTTGTCTCCATTTCTGCGCGAGTGACCTTCCTAAGCATTTGAAGCACAGCATTGGTTGAAGTTATCAGGAGCTAACATGTCATCCCCAAGTAGTGCTTTGTGGGTTAAAATTAAGTGTTTGAGAGTGAGCCCTGTAACAAAAGAGACTTAGTAAGGACTTGAATAGAAGGTAAACCTCTCTTTTCTGAGAGGTAATGGGTGAGTGACTGAGTGGTGGATGAATAACTGGGTGTTGGAGTCTTGGGCTAAATTCAGTACCCTCTCTCCCAGATTTGGGCTTCACAGGGGCTGCCCCCCCCCGCCCAGTTCCTAGAGTCCTTAATTGGAATCTCGCCCAAGACTGACCCACCAGTACAATGGGTTCCATTTAGGCAGAGAGGCTGACAACAGCCTCATTTTAATTCAGACCCAAGCCCAAGAAAGGAAGCTATGTTTATCACATGATTCCTTGGTATAAACTGTGCCTTGGAGCCTTCTCCTCTGTGACCCCGTTAAGTCTTCCAGCCAGGCTGAGAGGTGGCTGTTTAGTCATGAGGACACTGAAGCTCTAGCCTTTTTAAACTACATGCATAGAGACATGAAAACTTGGCCAATAATTAATCTCCCAAGTGGTTACAAACAGCCCAGTGGCTCAGAGTGAGACACCCCAGATTTAAATCCTGTTCTTCCACTCAAGAGACATATGACCAGTAATGAAACACTTAATCCTTCAAGGCTTTGCTTTTCTTAACTATAAAATGAGGATAATAATGTCTGCCTCAAAGGGCTGTCATGAGGATTAAAATAATGGTACCTAGCCCAGAACCTTGTACATCTGTAAGAACCTCAAGCTTCAAGACTCAAGCTCTGAGGGCAGAGAACATAACATAAAATGAACCAGATGCTCCTTGGGACAACACAAGTTTTCCCCGGGCGACAAGTGGCCACACTGCTTACCTCTGCATGTATGAAATGCAAAAAAGAAGATAGCAAACTGGCCACCTGCCCAGACACACAGCGATTCTAGCAGGGGACTTGGTGTGTGCCAACTATGTTAAAAATCATGTTTGCAACTTGATTCTCTTATTACAAAAACGATACAGTTCATTATACAATTATACAGAGGAACGAAAAGAAAATTACAATCACCTCTAATTCCCAGAGATAACATTAGTTATTATTTTGGTATCCTTCCAATTCTTTTTTGTTTGTTGGTGGTTTTTTGTTTGCTTGCTTGCTTTTCCTCTCTTAATTGCAAACAGTGCATCATACCCTCCATATTATTTTGTAACTTACTTTTCTCACTTAACACCCTGTGAACAGCTTCCTATAGGTGGCGCTAGTGGTAAAGAACTTGCCTGCCAATGCAGGGGACGCTAGAGACACAGGTTGGATCTCTGGTTTGGGAAGATCCCCTGAAGGAGGGCATGATATCCCACTTCAGTATTCTTGTCTGGAGAATCCCATGGACAGAAGAGCCTGGCGGACTACAGTCCATAGGGTCG
Organism: Cervus canadensis; assembly: GCF_019320065.1. Classification (NCBI taxonomy): domain Eukaryota; kingdom Metazoa; phylum Chordata; class Mammalia; order Artiodactyla; family Cervidae; genus Cervus; species Cervus canadensis. Next base: position 12,622,968 of record NC_057399.1, read on the forward strand.
CACAGATGTGACTTAACAGGCATGCACATCATTTTAATGATACATAACCTACTAACTAACATGCTCTAAAAAAAAAAAAACCAAAAATTTTAGGAAGCTTTTGAGTTGTTTGTAATTTTTCCCATCACTAAGAAGTCCTCTTAGAATTTTACAATTCGTAAAGCACTTACTCCCATCACTTTGAATCTTCTCATTAACTCGAAAAGAAAACAATGTGATCATAATTCTCTCCACTTGACAGGTGAGAAAACTGAAGCTCACAAAGAAAAAAAAAAATGGCTTGCCCAAGGTCACCCAATAACTGGTAAAGTAGCGTCCAGCCTGGGTCTTCTGGATCTCCAGCCTGGCCAACCTCCTGACCCTCCTCCCTGCCCCTCCTCCCTGCACCGAGTAATGAATCCGCCAAAAGAGGCCATGCATCTTCCGCCTCCTCCTCTCCAGGAGCAGTGGGTTTAGAGGCACCACTTAACCCAGACCAGAGACCTTGACCCCCTAATCCAAAGGAGCTCCTCAAATACTCTCCAGCCTCTTACCCAGCTTTCTTTTTTAAAAAAAAAAAAAATTTATTCATTTGTCTGTCCTGAGTCTTAGTTGCAGCATGTGGATCTACTTCCCTGACCACAGATCAAACCCAGGTCCCCTGCATTGGGAGCACGGAGTCTTAGGCACTGGATCACCAGCGAAGTGCTTTACCCAGTTTTATTTTGATCATTGTATTTATCACTCCTCATTATTTTCTTGTTTATTTACTTGTCTTTTATATAGTTCAGCGATTTTCAGTAGGACAGAGCTAACCCTCAGTGTGTGCAAAACAAGGAATGGGTTGTCTCACACCATTATAGCATCTGAACTTTAACCAGATATCCATGTGAGTCAAAAACCACTCAGGATTGTCTAAATCTAGACTCAGGCTCCATCTTACACACAAAGGCTTGTATGCTTGGTTTAACTGATACTGACTTTTCCAGGAACAGAACCCCCATGGAAAGCAAGAGATTATTACTTGCCTTTCTTCAACTTGGAGTTTCCTCAGTTCAGAAAATCATGTCATCAGTGGCATTCATGATATTTGAGTCACAGTTACTATACCTGTATCAGTCTGCATTTGTAGCTGTCACATTCAAAGCAATTCTAAGTATATTTACCAGTATCTTTTTTTAGTCCTTATTTCAAATTGTCAAAGAGAAAATGTCAACACTCAGTTAGACATTATCTCTTTTTTTTATTCTTAAATTCAAACATTCATTATAAGTAAGTGAGCTTCATGGTGCTTTCTGGTATGTCCCTATGATCAAACATTTACATATTGAAATACATATTAGTTTGCTTCCCTAGTGGCTCAGATGGTAAAGAATCTGCCTGCACCCAGGGAGACCTGGGTTTGATCCCTGGGTCAGGAAGATTCCCTGGAGAAGGAAATGGCAGTCCATTCCAGTAGTCTTGCCTGGAGAATCCCATGGACAGAGGAGCCTGGTGGGCTACAGTCCATGGGATTGCAAAGAGTCAGACACAACTGAGCGACTTAACACTTTCACTTTCACTTTAGTTTGATTAAAATTCCTTTCCTTTTATTTCTCTATTACATTACAGTGAAGTGCTATATTGATTTTTAAAATTATGTGAATAAGTAGAATGTGTTATCTGTGAATTTAATTTCAGGATGATAAAGGAGTCATTCAAGGGATTTGAGTTCCAAAGAAGTCTTTAGGTCTGATTGTGTTGAGAACCACTGGTGTGGTCTGTCTCCCCGACTAGAAAATCAGCTGCATGAAGGCAGGGCCTGGTCTGACTGAATCCCCACACTGACTCCTGGCATCCAGAAGAGAAGGGTACTCAATAAAGACCAGCTGAATGAACAATGGAAACATTCCAGGCATTATCAAAATTTGGGGTGGGGAAGATATTTATGGGCACAGGTCAGCCTGTGACAAGTTGATTTGGTAACATTTCTGAAATTCTTTTTCTCCAAGAACCAATCGGGGCAGGAACCCTAATCTGCCTGGATGTTGAGAAGATTCAAAGAGATCATGGATTTGCAGCCTCCTGGCACAGGAGAGGACTGAGTAATTGGTTGCTGGTGTTGTTTTTGTTGTTGGATTTCCCAAACAGTAAACCATAATTCTCTATTCTCAGCTACCTGGCATCCTTCTCTGTTCAAAATCCGGTAGTTGTTATTAATATATTTTCCTAAGAACCTCCTCTTCCTATTCACCCCCTCCCACCTCCACCGCAGGCCTGCACTACCTTCAATAATCTCACTCTAATTGGACATTGGGGCTGTCAGGATGCCCCTCCTCTCCCCTCCCCACTTCCCACCTTGCTCACAGATGCAAAGGTCCCTGTGGCTCCAAGCAGAAGCCATTGGCCAGGAGGACGAGGAGAGAGCCAGACTCCCCGCGGGCGCCTTGGCGGGACAGAGCCGGCGCCCCAGACTTCCGCTGCCAGGCCGGGCCTGGCCCTGCTCCTCTGCCGCCGCCCCCGGGGAGCCGTCTCCAGCCTTCCGCGGTGGCTCGGCCGCAGGTTTATCACACTCGCTGAGAGAAGACATAATCAATTCCCCAGCTGGCACTTTGCGCTGAATACCCACTTTTTCAGCTTGATAGCAGGACTAAATTAGTTATTTAGCAACTAGGCCCTAATTTAGAGCGAGCGAGAGCCTTGACAAGGATCATTGTTCAAGGCCATCCCCCCTTTCCCTTCAGATAGGAGGCCCACAAATCCCCAGAAGGTGATAAATAGACAATTAGAAAATAGATATATTTGGTTAGATCTACAAGGCTCCCCGGTGCTGTCAGCCTCACAATGAAGGGGGCCGGGGTAAATTGGTGGCCAATGAACGCCAGCTGCCGGGCCATCCGTCCTGCAGACACTCAGCCATATGTGGCCATTTACAGGCCGTCCTGAAGAATAGATCGGACCAATAAGACCAGAGGGAACTAAAAATACTTGACAAAGTTGGCTGCTCTTCATTTAACAAGAATAAAATATCTAATGGGGTGTAATGGAGGCCATCAATCACCTACTGCCAGACCCCGCTGTAATACCACACTTTTAACTATTAATGCTACTTTTTTTTTTTTTCTCTAATAAGTGGGACAGGCACAACCAGTTTGTATACAGGGTGGCTGTTTGGGGAGTGGAGATGAATAGAAGATGCTGGAGAGCTGTGGCAGAGCATGAATTTCGGCTGAAAAACCGAAAGAATGGTGGGACTGCAAAGTGATGCACCCTTGTTGAAAACAGCATGGCAGTTCCTCGGAAAGTTAAACGTAGAATTCCCACATGATCCAGCAATTCCACTCCTGGGTTTATACCCAAAAGAAGTGAACGCAGGGACTCTAACATATACTTGCACAACAATGCTACCAACACCGTATTTACAATAGCCAAAAGGTGAAAGCAACCAAGGGTCCAACAATGGATGGATGGATAAACAAAATGTAGTGTATACATACAATGGAATATTATTCAGCCTTAAAAAGGATGGAAATCCTAACACCTGCTCCAACTTGGATAAACCTTGAAGACATTATGATAAATGAAGAAAAGCAGATACGAAAGGGCAAATATTGCATGATTTCTTTTATATCAAGTACCTAGAATAAGCAAATTCACAGAGATAGGAGGCAAACTGGTGGCTGTCAGGGGCCAGAGAGAGCCAGGAATGAGGAGTTGTTGATTAACGTACAGAGTTTCAGTGAGCAATGACCAAAAAGCTTCTGAACTAGATAGAGGTGATCATTGTATTAATACAACATTGAATGTACTTAATGTCACGAATTATACACCAAAATGGTTAAAATAATAACTTATATGTTATGTATATTTCACCACAATTTTTTCTAATTTCAAATAGGAAAGGCAGAGCAGGAGAAACATTCCAGTTCACTTAAAGAACAGAAAGATCTTGTGAATTCCATTAACCTAGGAGTATCTTTTAAAGTCACCCTAGAAGATTGGTCTTCACTTGGCAAATCGTGTTTTCTTGGGGGGGTCTCAGTTTCCTTGTCAATAGATAATAGATAACAACCCTTGACCCCTTACTCCCCAGAGCTATTGTGACGTCAAATGAGATGAACGAGACATGAGCGTTGTTTGTAAACTGTTACGTGCTGCTGTCTAGTTTGGACCAGTACAGCTAAGAAACACTTCAGGAAGCCTACTAAGGGTACTTCATCCACATGGACTGATCCATCAGTCTGAAAAATCCCATGGAGGAGAAAGGCAGATCCCCACAGATGGAGCCCAAACCCTGTCCTCAACCCACCACCCACCTGGGGAGGCTCCCCCTTGCCCACTGCTGGTTTCATGCATTATTCAGTCACCAGAGTCAGCCTACGGTGGCCCTGACGGTGTCCTTCACAAAGTCTGAGAGTGTCTCCAGGCAGGGCAGATGAGTAACGAAAAGCAGAACGGCTGTGAACACACCTGCAGGGAGCAGACGAGCCAGGTGGTGTGGCAGCGTGGGGCTGAGGGCTCTTCGCAGGGAAGCAGGAGAGGTCTGGGCATTAGAGGGACGGTGACGGCTGCAGAAGGACGGCCATCAGGTATCACGGAGACGCTTGTGCTAGGGGTTTCCGCTGTCTTTTTGCCACCCTCTACCGCCAGAATGCAAATTTTGGTTTTATTGAAAAGATTCCTGCTATGTCACTTTTAAAGCACCTTTACACCTTTTAACTCATTTGATCCTTGAAACCACTGTGTGCAGAAATAGATTGAATATTTCCTTCTCCTGAAACTGAGCATGCTCTGCTTGTGTCCTAGTTCACCAAGTCTGAATTCAACTCAGTCCCTCTGCTCACTGTTTTATATACACTCATGAACCCAGAAGCCCTATATCCCCTTTCTTTTTACACCTGACCCATGTTCAATAATTATTAGTAATTCATTTAGCAAATTATACTATTAATATTTAGGATTCACAAGAAGCAGAAAATCAACTCAAACGAACTTAAACAAGGAAGAGGAAGTTAGTGTAAGGATTAAAGAGATTCTCATGAAGCCCAGGAACAGGAATGTGCCTAAGACCCAGGAAAAAGACCCCAGAAGCTCAGCCTTGGTCACCACACTTTTCATCTCCCTTCTCTGGTTGGTTATCTATGATTTTCTCTCTCTCTCTCTCTCAATTTCCATATCAGTTTTCCATAACTCTCAGGTTCAAAGAGAAGGAAATATGGTTGCCAACAGTTCCTGACCTTCACCTCTTTTGTGTTTAACCACTAGAAGGGAGAAATCTGGCCCTTCTTCCTTCCCAAAGTGTAAAAGCCCCAGGAGGAGGCTTACTGGCTTAGGCACCCACTCCTGGACCAACTGTCAGCAGGAACCACTATGTGAATAGAATAGGGGGCCGGGAGCAATCCTAGAAGAAAAGGTTGGGGGATTAGTGCTAGGAAAGAAAACACAAGGTTTCCATTACCAAAGACTTCTATGGTCCACCATGTGGGAAGCATTCATTCATCCAAAAATAAGTACTAAGCGTCTGCTAGGTGCTAGCCACGGTGGTCGGCACTGGAGACAAAGCAGGGAACAAGAAACTACCCCTGTTCTCGGGGAGCTCACGGGCTCTTTGGTAAGGTCGATCATACATAATCATACCTGATAATTTATTGCAACTAGGGGGTATAAAGGAGGACAGGATATATTCATACAGGACACATACCAAAATAGATTAGGAAATACAGATAGATAAAATTATATATATATATATATATATCTTCCAACCTAGTTTGATGGATGAGACGTCTTCCCTGGGGAGGTGAGACTGAAGTTATGAAGGATGAATGGCCATTGTCTGGATAGTCTACTAAGTACTCTGGGAAATTTAAAGATGAAGATCCTACCTTCAAGAAACTTCAGTCTCGCAGGGCAGTGTTTCCTGAAAAGCCCCACAGGATACTGGTTGCATATTAACAACTGTCTGATTTATAAGAAAAGGTTCTCTGCTCAAATATATTTTGGAAATGCTGGGTTGGACAGTTAAACTGTTGTCTTTAGCGCAGAACTTGTTAGAGATTTTTATATGCCAAGGTACCCTGAGAATCTCCAAAGAGATTCTCTTTTCCAATTAAGACAAACCTTTATAAGTAACATCTTCAAATTCAAGCAAAAGTGCTCTGTCAGAAAACTCTGTCAATTTATGGAGGGTAAGAGACCTGCCCAAGGACACACAGCTCATTAATGATAGAATTTGGATTCTACTGACCTTCCCACTGGGCCTTCCTCTCCCCTATCTTTCTTGCATGATAGAGGCTGCAAAGGCAAGATAACCACTTCCTCAGCCTTCTTCTTCTTAGCTGTGGATGGCCACATAACCCATTTCTGCTAATAAGATGATAGAAGAATTCTGCTTGAAGACTAGTGAGAAAGATTTTGCTCCTGATGTAAGAGAAACTTAATAGGATGAGTCCTCTTACTGGCTTCCCTTCCTAATTTTGTGTTCTGTTGATAGAACGCAGCAGCTCTGGGCTGCTGTGGCCATCTTGTGACGTTGAGGGGAGCTATTACCAACACCATGAGTGTAGAAAAGCATAAGGCAGGTGGGAATAGCCATAGCCCTTGATCACAATAAGTTGCTATGACCATCCACCACTCCACTTCTTGCCATGAATACCTACTTTAATGAGGGAGAACGTTATGTTACTTGCTGCCGAAAAAAAATTCTTATCAATTCAATTCTCATCCCTGCTCATCCAACTTGGACTTTTAAAATATACAATGTCTTGTTACCTAACGTTATTCTGGTAGAATGCCTCTTAGAGTAAAAATACGCAAATTTCATACAGTGTTTTTTTTTTAAGAGTTGCTGATGCCATTGCATAGGACTGGAAAAAAAATACGCAAATTTCATAAAGCATTCATATCTTTCAATATATTTCAGTCAGTATTCATAAAGGAAAAAATTTAATTAAAAATTAATCACAAAAATTCATCATGACATTATTAACAAAAGGATAAATGAGAAGTCTCCAGTTGTTTTTTTTTAATATAATTGGTAGATCATCAGAATCCCATACAAAATTTTAAAAAGCAGACCAGGAGACAAGAAAAAGGAGGTGTGTCTCAGATGGAGTGGCCCTAATAGAAGCCTTGTCACTGTGCCCAACTATTAACAAGCTGATTTATCATATAATGTTGTGAGCATTTTTACATCCTAATACAATCATTTGTAACTTAAATTTAAACAGGCAGTTGACTGTGTTTTACTTCTGTTTTAGTAAAATTCGGTTGAGATGTTTGAGTTGCGTATAACACACTGAATTTTTTTCCCATTTAAAATGATGGAAAATCAAAAAAAAAGAAAGAAAAAATAAAATAAAATAAAATAAAATGATGGAAAATCAAATCCCAGTGGTGTTTGTGTGTAAAATGTCTGATTTTCAGGAATGAATTCCTGAAAGCACAGATGTGGTAAGAAAACTGAATCTGAATTGCTTTATAAATGCCTTCACTGAACTACAAATCAATACCCCTCTTGTATTAAAAATCAATATGATAATTGGTTGTATTAAGTGTTTCTGCATCTTCTGCAGAACAGTGATTACTCATTTGTTCTCCTTAAGTTTCTGCACCACAGAGCCCCAGGCCTAGCTGTGCCTTAGACGAACCTGGGGATCTTCTAAAAAACACAGGTGCACATGTCCCACCCCAGTTGGGTTAAACAGAATCTCTAGGGGTAGGGTTCATGCATCAGTATTTTTTTTTTAACATCCTGGATCATTATTAAGTATACTCAGTCTGAGAACCATTGCTCTAAATAACAAATTCTTCCAAGAACTTAGAAACAGGAAAACACTGATATAACAAGACTTATAAAACCTACTAGGTTCCTTTTTATCTTGGCTACCAGGAAGCTCAAACAATTAGAGTAAATCTCTTGTCCCTGGTTCTTACTTCAGTTAATTCTCTCCTTCCTCCAGATGTTCAGAGGCTGATTCTTTTAAGTCACTTGTATTACAATAAAATCCAAAATCTTCTGTGCTCTATCATCAGAACCCACCCACTCTGACCAATCATTCTAGCATATGACCATATATGAACACACACACACCCAGAGCAGGGCTTAGCCTACTCCAGGAAGCCACACCTCTTGCTTTTGACTTAATCTTTTTTCCCTCTCTAGAGAGAAGTTAGATTGCCTTAAACATGTTCTACAGGGGTTAAAACCTTGACTAATCCAATTTTCTACGAATCAGGGTTATCAAATATTAATATCAACCTACTTTCTGTGACTTAAAAAATATTTTACTTTGGGAACAAAATATATGGCCTCATTTATGCTTGAGTTCATCAACCAGTTAAAATTTTTTGTGTTGTTCTTTTCATCAGCTCTGACAAAATGATATGGAATTAGACACCCTGTGAACTGTTTCTTTGCTCTAATGTGTGAGCTGCGCTTCACTAGAGGGAATAAAATAATCCACTGTCATTTCTGTTTTTATCATATTCATTTTTTTGGCAGAGAATTTATTCACTCTTCACTATATAGTTATTTATGTGCTACAATCTCGCATTTTTGCATTCCCCAGAGAATGCACCATTAAAACTCTTAATGTGACACCTCATATTTTTAGTAGACTAGAAAATAGTTACAATTTTAATTTAAATTGAAATGACTATGTAATAGCTGGACAAATCAGTTTGAGATCCCCAGAGCTCTTAATTATAATTCTCCATTGTTTTCTATGCATAAATTTCTTTTCCAAAGTGTTCATTTTGAAATACTCACTCATTTTTTTTTCAGCTGTTCCATGCTCATTCCAAACTCACTTATTTAATAATTTTCTATGGTTAACAACTTCACGATTAAACTTTAATGTTAAATATAAATGGTTGAAATAATAAGCTTATTAGAGTGTTTAGAAAAGAGAGAGGATTAGACATTTAAGGAATGATGAATTTAAGTATAAAGTATAAGAAGAGGAGAGAAATTCAGTCTGGCCAAGAACAAAGCAGAGACATAGAATTTTTTTGGGGGGGGGTGTATGTATACATATATACATCATACAAATATATATGTTGCTGCTGCTAAGTCACTTCATTTGTGTCCAACTGTGCGACCCCATAGACGGCAGCCCCCCAGGCTCCCCCGTCCCTGGGATTCTCCAGGCAAGAACACTGGAGTGGGTTGCCATTTCCTTCTCCAATACATGAAAGTGAAAAGTGAAAGTGAAGTTGCTCAGTCATGTCCAACTCTTAGCGACCCCATAGACTGAAGCCCATCAGGCTCCTCTGTCCATGGGATTTTTCCAGGCAAGAATACTGGAGTGGGGTGCCATTGCCTTCTCTGACAAATATATATACATCTTATATATATATATATATGACTCTTGCAACCCCATGGACTATAGCCTGCCAGGCTCCTCTGTCCATGGGATTCTCCAGGCAAGAATACTGGAGTGGGTTGCCATTCCCTTCTCTAGAGGATCTTTTCGACCCAGGGATTGAACCTGGGTCTCCTGCATTGCAGGCAGATTCTTTACCATCTGAGCCACTAGGGACAGATATATATACATATATATGTGTATATATATATATATATATGTGTGTATATATATATACATCTCATATATATGATATGAATGTCCAAATCTGCTCCAAGGATTGGACAGAGGAGCCTTAAAGTTGTAGAAAAGGGAATGATTTTTTTTTTTTTTTCAAAATCAAATGATGTCTTAGCAAGACCAGGGTAACAGAAGAATCAGAAGTGAACTAAAAAGGGGGTAAGAATTCTACTAAAGGCAGTCAGATAGCCTCTTTTCTAGAATCCCCACATCCACCAACACAAGAGTCAGAGCAATAAAGGATATCATAGCCTCCCACTTGCTGTGCTGAGGATATCTCACAGCATCTGATTCTCAGTTTAAAAACGCGAACAAAAGACAACACCTGTGCTCCTGTCAGATCAGATTTTATTTTCACTTGGTCTGGCAATGCTAAGAAGGTAAAAATGTCTCCAAGAGAAAACTGGGTAATGCCTCTCAAATAGGTCTTGAAAGGTCTGCTCAGCCGTTTTGAACATTACTGGGAGTAAGAATATCTACACTGGTCCCTCCGTGCATGCATGCGTGATTAGCTGTTTCGGTCGTGTCCGACTCTGCAACCCCACGGGCTGTATGTTGCCCGCCAGGCTCCTCTGTCCATAGGACTCTCCAGGCAAGAGTACTGGAGTGGGTTACCACGCCCTCCTCCAGGGGATCTTCCCCACTCAGGAATCACACCCGTATCTCCTGCATCTCCTACATTGCAGGCAGATTTCTTGCCACTGAGCCACCAGAGAAGCCCTTGCCCCTCCATGCCACACCCCAAATCCCTAGGACACACCCGAAAACCTACTGAAGGTTGATTGCTGAGTTGTCCCTCTATTTAATGAAGAACATGTAAACCACCTAGACAAGAGCCTTAGATAAATTCTGACAGATATGGGGTCTAACACTGACCCTGCTACTAATTGGCCATGTGACTTTGGTCAAGTTCATTGACCACACTGGGCCTCAATTGACTTATATAAAATGAGAAGACAAGTCTAAAGGCCTATCTGTTCAGCTCTAATATTCTATGGTTCCAATTCTATCCCTTAGTTTCATCTTCATGGTCTTTCTGTGTTTAGTCATTCAGTCGTGTCTAACTCTTTGTGACTCCATGGACTGTAATCCGTCAGGCTCCTATGTCTCCGGAATTTTCCAGGCAAGAATATTGGAGTAGGTTGCCATTTCCTACCTACTCCAGGGGATCATCCCAACCCAGGGATCAAACCCAAGTCTCTTGCATTTCCTGCATTGGCAGGTAGATTCTTTACCAGTAGCACCACCTGGGAAGCCCTCATGGTCTTTACTTGACATTTATTGAGTGTGTTCTATAGCCTAGACTCTTGTTTGACAGTGGGAATATCAAAGTGAAAAAGACACCATCTCCATTCTCCAGAGTCTCAGTCTACTGGAGTGAGATGAACAATAAATAATGTGGAAATATTATTATTATTATCTAATAATTAATATTATTAAATATTATTAATATGCTGGGACAACAGATTTAAACTGAGACTATCCCAGGCAACCTGGGATGTATGGTCACTCTAAAGACGGGGATTATAGGAGAAAATAGAGTTTGTGGACATAATAAGTTTAGGTCTAGAAATGTTTCCTTTTAAGTGCCTATGGGACATCCAAATGGAGGACAATGGGAAGTTGGACTCAGGGGCTGGGAGCTGAGGAAAGAGGACTGGGCCAGAGATTTAGATGTGAGAAGCATCATGAGCCACAGGACAGATGAGAGCATCTGGAAAAGTGTGAAGAGCAGGAAGAGAAATGGCCAAGCCAGAAGCCTAGAATTAACATCTAAGGGACAGAGGAAGAGGCTGGAAAGAAGACTGAGGAGTGGGGGGAAAACCAGAGGAGAAGATAATCAAAAGCAGAAGGGGGTTCCAGATGGAGGAAGTGGTCAACAGGGTCAGGGAACAGGAATAAGGTGGTCATTGAATTCAGCAGTGGTGTTCAGGGGTGGTGTCCTTGGGGACTCTACCTCTGGGCAGTTTCCTCCATAGCCACACTCTAATATCCCCTTCTGACCATAGGATTTCTCCTTAAAGCTCATCCCATCTGCTTGGAGTCTATTTGTGGACCTGAAAAAATGGAGATGATATCTGAAGACTGTAGAATACTATTACTTAAAAGATCAAATTGCATCAAGAATTGCTACTTGTAAAGCACCTTGCAAACCAGAAATATCATACTGAGGTTCTCTTTTTCTCCTATCCAACATCCTTTCTGCCTCCAAGATTCACTACTTGTCCTCATCTTCATTCTCCTTCCCTTGTGACTTCAATCTTCATAGGTCTTACCTGTCTAGGCTCCAATTGTTCTTGCCATCAAATCCATGAGCATGTGGTCTGAATTTCTTGCCTTTACTTCTCATCAGTGTTCCTGTGGCCCTGAGGTCAAGCTTCTGCCCCACCACACTCTTGAAGCTGCCCCTGGTTCCTCCTTGACAAATCTAACGCCCTCTTCTCATTCCTTAGCGTCCTTGTCCTCTCTGTAGCATCAAGCACCACTGTTTATCCCTCTTTCAAAGGTCTTCTCTCTTGACTAGAATGGCTTATTGTTTCTTTTCCCATCTCTTTTCAATTCCATTACCTGTTTTTCAGAGAAGTAGTTGACACTGGCTAGATCCAGCTACAGTTTGCCTGAGGTGAGACAGTATCACCCTGGGGCCTGGGGATATGCTGGGCCATTGAAAGGGCCATTTCTTCCTTCCTAAAGCCAGATCCTAGACTTGAACTCTCTATCAAGAAAGCCCTGGGGCTCCCATTCTGCAACATAAAAATCAGATCCTAGATTCTCATGTCAAGAACCACATAGAACTATTGCTTCTCAGGGTTACAAGGGATTCTCAAATGATTTAATGCAAAAGTCACCAAATGCTTATAATCCTTCCTTCATAGTTCCCAGCTGAGGGCTCAGTGGGTAAAGAACTTGCCTGCAATGCAGGAGATGCTGGAGATATGGGTTTGATTCCTGGGTTGGGAAGATCCCCTGGAGGAGGGCACAACCCACTCCAGTATTCTTGCCTGCAAAGAGTTCAGTCAGCAACTGAACAGCACACGGTCCCAGCTGAGGGGCTGCTTGTTTCTGCTGCAGCACGCCAGGGATAGGGAACTGGCCACTTCTAGGCAAGCATCTTTCTTCCCAAATGGCTAAGGAGAAAGGCCTCCCTCATAGCAAACCTCCAAGGGTTCCCCTGTAGTTCAGTTGGTAAGGAATCTGCCTGCAATGCAGAGGACCCAGGTTCGATTCCTGGATCAGGAAGATACCCCTGGAGAAGGAAATGGCAACCCACTCTAGTGTTCTTGCCTGGGAAATCCCATGGATGGAGAAGCCTGGTGGTCTACAGTCCATGGGGTTGCAAAGAGTCAGACATGCCTGAGCAACCCAGCACAGCACATGGCAAATCAAGACCAGCTGCTTCTTATACCTGTGCATTTGGTGGTATTCTTCTCTATACCTAACGGGCCCATCCATAAAAGTTCAAATCTCTCTTCCATAAATCTTCAGATTTCTGAAGATGCGTGTCACATCTCATTCTTGTCTCCATGAAGCCTGGCCTTTCCTTCCACCATTCCTCACATCACACAGCTTCAATTCCCCTCATGACCCTGACCCACTTATCTGAAAGTAACCATTTCCAATAGTAAAGTGTGCGTGTGTGTGTGTGTAAGTGAGTAAAAGGAATTTTTTTTAGTTTTCCTTTAAGTAGTTCATTTTTGCAAACATCAGGGAACAATTTCCGAGAGGCAGCATGACATATGATGACATAGGAACAAGGTTACCCAGAGCCCAGCACATCAGACAGTCTGGAAAACCCTTAAGTGAAGAACGCTTGTCTCCATGAAACCTTGATAATTTAAAAGGGACAATGACTATCTGAAGCAGTCAAGGTCTCCATTAAATTCTGCAAAGCTAGACGACTGGAAAGGGGGGGCTTCTCACGCAAGGGGACCCTTTGGTCTTTAGCGACATCATTATCTGTGGGTTATTACCATTACTACAAATACTAATACACTTTTATTAAGCACTGGCAATGACCCAGGGCAAGTGAGTTTAAGTTCATATTATATCCATTTTCATTATCGAGAGAAAAGAGGAGAATGAACAAAGGACTGTAATGTGAAATTCTAAAGTAGGAAAAATGAAAAAAGGTTAATTAAAAAAAAAAACCCACAGAGTAAAGAGAAAGGCTCCAACTGTTCGTGGTCAGGAGTCATGATGGATGGTGGATCTTGTCACCCTGGACTTGTCCCCTATGATTTCTTTCCATCTCTCTCTCTAAAAAGAGCCTCCTCTCAGCTAAGGACACGGCAGGGACAGGGCAAGGGTGGAGAGAAGGCAGTAGACTTATCTAAGGGTCCCCGAAACTCTACAAATCAATGTTTCCTAATTCTAATGTTGAGCCCCAAACAGAATCAAATTTAACATTTAAAACACAGTAAAATATAAAAATAAAATGAAAAGATTAAATCCTGAGGGACACTCCCTTGCCTTTTTTTTGCACCCTTGACTCAAAGTATTCCACTCTCACCCTGGCCTTCTGTATGGTTTACATGTCTCAGGAAACATGTCAGAAATTTCCCACTGGACTTCCCTGGTGGGCCAGTGGTTAAGACTCCAGGCTTCCACTGCAGGGGGTTCCCTGGTCAGGGAACCAAGATCCCAAATGCTGTGTGACACAGCCAGAAAAAAAAAAAAAAAGGAAATTTCCCATTAACCACCAAACTTTTCTCAGTCTCCTTTGTAATTACACCTTTCTGCTCTATAACTCTGTGTTTGGTAATTCAAAACACTTTTCTGTGGAAGCTATTTCTCTCCATCAAGCAAATGCCTGAGGCTTTTTAGAGTGTATAAGCCAGAATGGGAATTCAGAAAAATAAGCAGATCAGCAGAATGGACATCTGAATACAGAGTCAGCATGTTGTCCGAGTCAGAGTATCCTTATGTTTATATCACCTGTTGAGGTGTTTGTAGCCACTCCATCAGAGCTACTTTTCTTGGCTAAATTTTAATCCATCATTCCAAATTACACAGCAAACCTTGGTGTCAGCTAAGAGGGATCCTGAAAGAGGTCTGTACATCTTTGTGGTCTGTGTTTCCATGTACATGTCATGTTTATAGAATCAAACCTGGAGACAAACAGTGACTTACCCAAGGTCACACAACCGTCTCAGGTCTGCAGAGTTCTCCCGGGGCCTGAGTCCTAGCATCCAGTGCTCTTCCTGCTAAAGTGCCCAGTCTCATAGACAGTGGTACAAACACCACAGCTGGGCGTAGAGAAGTCTTCGCAATGCCTCAAATTTCAAATAAGAGGTCACAGCCGGGCCCTTCTAATATGCCATGAGGAACAGGTGCCTTCTGTAACACTGACTTAGACGAGGACTGGGCAGGAAGGAGACACCAGAAGCCATTGTGAACTTCTGTGCATCTGGGTGCTGCCCAGTGTATATTTCATTGAGACCCGTAGCACCTTGATGGCAAGATAATACATGAATTCTTTCCCACATCCCACCTAGTCCAAGTTCAAATTCAATGTTGACTGAGTAGCTGAACCAAATGAAGTTAAAAGTGAGTCAATATAGGGGGACATATGAATACCTGTGGCAGATTTATGCTGATGTATGACAAAAACCATCATAATATTGTAAAGCAATTATCCTCCAATTAAAATAAATTCAGTTCAGTTGTTCAGTCATGTCCGACTCTTTGCGACCCAATGGACCGCAGCAGGCCAGGCCTCCCTGTCCATCACCAACTCACGGAGTTTAGCCAAACTCATGTCCATTGAGTCAGTGATGCCATCCAATCATCTCATCCTGTCGTCCCCTTCTCCTCCTGCCCTCAATCTTTCCCAGCATCAGGGTCTTTCCAAATGACTCAGCTCTTCGCATCAGGTGGCCAAAGTATTGGAGTTTCAGCTTCAACATCAGTCCTTCTGATGAACACCCACGGCTGATCAAAAATTTCTTAAAGTGAGTCAATAACGAATATTCAACAAATGGCATGAGGTTAACTGGCTAATCATTTGGGGGTGTTAAATTTGGTAGAGGAAGGACTAGGGCTGGCCGTGTGTATCAGATCTGTTTTGGCAAGGCCACTCCACAGATTCCAGTGAGGAGGACATTGTGAAGCTTGTCTGTGGACCTTTTCGGGGGACCCTGTGCCGAGTTGTACTCATAGTCTAACAATTCTTGTAATCCCTCTTCATGGAGGGCATTATTTCTTCCGTTTTACAATTGAGAACCAGAATCTCTCAGAGGCCAAGCAATTGCTCAGTCTCCCAGCTAGGCCATAAACAGAGCTGTTATAGTAATGGCCATTTTAAACATCTTAAATATTTAAACTTGCCAACAACTCCAATGCTTCCACTTAATGACACACCCTTATCAATGTGGGTGTCACTGTTGTTGTTAGCACTTCCCCACTTTCTGGCACTAACAGATGATCCAGACTCATCTTCCACATTTCCAGCCGCAGCCCCAGAATCAGCCAGTTCTCCAAGGAGCCCTAGTTCCTTCTTTAGAGAATAATATTAGGAGCTGAGATCTGAGCCTTAAGTCTGCTTGCTGCTCCCAAATGTCTTTGAAACTTTCTCAGCTGACAGAAGAAATACACATAGGAATATGAACTTGTGTGTTTATATATAGGTTTATGTATTTCTATATGTAACCATCTGTATCTATACTAAGGTAAACACTGCATAGATCATTCTAGTTTCCTTCCCTTGTTTATCTGTAAATTCTTACTCCAATGGTGAGAAATCTGGCTTCCACCACCCAAAATCCATTTACTTCAGTTCCAATATCAGAAGTATCAGAATTTGACAAGTACCGAAAGTGTTAACCTGTGTTCCCATGAGAAACAACTTTATCACTGAGAGTAGAGTGCTTCTGTGTGGTTCCTTTTGCACTGAGTCTTACACACATCCCTCATTTCCAAAGTTACTTAGGTCAGCGCCTTTTCCTCCATTCCCTTTAAAGAGGTTGTTTCATATATCTATAATACAGTTAGATCCTCTTGTCACAGTGTACATTTCTTCCTGGGTTATCCCACCTTCTAAACGATTTTTTGCAAATTCATATTACAGTCATGCTATAGAATGAAGGCTTGTGTCTGTCCCTTACTCCCTAATTCATATGTTGAAACCTAATCCCCAATGCGACGCTATGTGGGGGTGGGACCTTTAGAAGGTGATTATGTCATGAGGATGAGGCCCTTGTGAATGGAATTAGTGCCTTTACAAAAGACCCCAGAGAACTCACTCACTCCTTCCTTCATGTGAGGTCACAACGAGAAGACATTTGTCTCTGAACCAGGAAGCAAGCATCTGCCAGTGCCTTGAGCTTGGACTTTCCAGCCTCCAGAACTGTGAGAAATAAATGTTTAAGCCTATGGTTCATGGCTACAGCAGCCTGAATAGATTACAACAAATATTTACTCACTGTGCTGAAAGTTCGATAGATTTTGACAAATGCATATTATGTACCCACCACTAAAGTATCATACAGTAGCTTTACCACCCTAAAAATTCCCTGCACTTCGCCTATTCAACACTCCTTGCCATCACATTGATCGTTTTAATGTCTCCAGTTTAGCCTTTTCCAGAACGACTGCAACCACACAGTAGATAGTCTCTTCAGATTGATTTCTTTCACACAGCAATCTGTTTAATGTTCTTCCATGTCTTTTCATGACTTGATAGCTCATTCCTTTTTATTGCTGAATAATTTTCCACTGTATGAGTGTACCACAGTTTGTTTATCCAGTCAAATATTGAAGGACATTTTTGTGGCTTCCAATTTTGGGCAATTATGAATGAAGTTATTATAAACATTCACATGCAGATCTTTTTGTGAACCTAAGTTTTCAAATCAATTGGGTAAAGACTTAAGAGCACAATTACTGGGTTATATAATGAGATAACATTTAGCATTGTAAGAAACTATCAAAACGTCTTCCTGAGTGCATGCACCATTTTGCATTTCTACCAGCAATGAATAAGAGTTCCTGCTGCTCCACATCTTTTCTGGATTTCAGCCATGCCAATAGTATCTCACTTTAATTAGAAATTCTCCAGTGACAAATGATGTTAAGCACCTTATCGTATATTTATTTGCCATTTGTTTATCTTTGATGAAGCATCAATTCAGATCTTTCATTCATTTTTTAAGTTGTGTTATTTTCTTATGGTTGACTTATAAGAATTCTTTTATTTTTTGGGTGCAAGTCTTTTACCAGAAAAGTGTTTAGCAAATGTTTTCTCCCATTCTGTAGGTTGTTGTCTCACTTTGTTGGTGGTGTCCTTTGAAACAAGTTTTTTTGACAAAGTATCAACTTTTCCTCTTGTTGCTTGTGCATTTCATGTCATATCTAAGTAACCATTGCCTAATCCAAGATGAAGACAAAAGAAGGGGTCAGCAGAGGATGAGATAGTTAGATATTAATAGCATCCCCGGCTCAACGGACATGAATTGGAACAAACTCCGGCAGACAGTGGAAGACAGAGGAGCCTGGCACTCTATAGTCCATGGGGTCGCAAAGAGGCGGACATGGCAGAACGACTGAACAGCAACAAAACAAATCCAACGTCATATTTAATCCTGTATTTTTAAAGCATTTTTATCATTTTAGCTTTCACATTTAAGTCACTGATACACTTTATTTTTTATATGGTGTGAGGTAGGAGTCCGAAGAACTAAAGAGCCTCTTGATGAAAGTGAAAGAGGAGACTGAAAAAGTTGGCTTAAAGCTCAACATTCAGAAAACTAAGATCATGGCATCTGGTCCCATCACTTCATGGCAAATAGATGGGGAAACAGTGGAAACAGTGTCAGACTTAATTTTTTGGGCTACAAAATCACTGCAGATGGTGATTGCAGCCATGAAATTAAAAGATGCTTACTCCTTGGAAGGAAAGTGATGACCAACCTAGATAGCACATTAAAAAGCAGAGACATTACTTTGCCAACAAAGGTCCATCTGGTCAAGGCTATGGTTTTTCCAGTGGTAATGTATGGATGTGAGAGTTGGACTATAAAGAAAGCTGAGCACTAAAGAATTGATGCTTTTGAACTATGGTGTTGGAGAAGACTCTTGAGAGTCCCTTGGGCTGCAAGGAGATCCAACCAGTCCATCCTCAAGATCAGTCTTGGGTGTTCATTGGAAGGACTGATGCTGATACTGAAACTCCAATACTTTGGCCACCTCATGCGAAGAGCTGACTCATTTGAAAAGACCCTGATGCTTGGAAAGATTGAGGGCAGGAGGAGGAGGGGACGACAGAGGATGAGATGGTTGGATGGCATCACCGACTCGATGGACATGAGTTTGGGTAGACTCCTGGAGTTGGTGATGGACAGGGAAGCCAGGTGTGCTGTGGTTCATGGGGTCGCACAGAGTCGGACACGACTGAGCAACTGAACTGAAGTGAACTGAGGTAGGAGTCCAACTTCATCTTTACATGTGGATATCAAAGTATCTGAGCACCATTTGTTGAAAATGCTATCCTTTCCTCATCAAATTGTCTTGACCTCTTTGTCAAAAATCAGTTGACCATTGTGATAGGCAGAAGAATGCCCTCCAATCAAAGACACTGCAATCTAATTTCTAGAATATATGAAGATGATATATTACATGTCAAAGGAGAATAAAGCTTTCAGATAAAGTTGCCAAACAGCTGGCCCTATAATAGGAAAATAATCCTGCATCGTCTGGGTAGACCCAATGGAATCATCTTTGAAGATGGAGGCTGATGGCCACAAGCTGA
Organism: Cervus canadensis; assembly: GCF_019320065.1. Lineage (NCBI taxonomy): Eukaryota > Metazoa > Chordata > Mammalia > Artiodactyla > Cervidae > Cervus > Cervus canadensis. Next base: position 12,642,273 of record NC_057399.1, read on the forward strand.
GAATTGCAAGCAGTCTCTAGAAACTGGAAAAGGAAAGGAAGTGGATCCTACTTTATAAGAAAGGCTTTTAAATATACAATTCTACAGGCCTGTATTACACAATAATCATAATTATAAAACTAAGCTCTTTAAAAATACATGAAATCACTGTGGAATCCAGAAGCTGAAAATCATTCAATTCTTATTCCCTTAATAGACTGTATTCTCCTTACTCAGGAAGACTTTGAACTCGTTACTTTTACTGAAGAGAATCACATAACACACTCAACTGTAATACACTTATTACACTGTAAAGAAGTCTGAAAGAGTGATGTTTTCCTATGTCTTAACCATTTTGTGTAAAATTGCTGCTATAAGAAAGCAATATTTTAATACATAGCTTATATAATAAATGCTTTATATTTATAATTCTATTATATATTACATTTATAATACAACCATGCTTTCCTACATGGTACAATTTCAGGAGAGGTATTACCTCTATACTTTGGAGCCCATCATGCCTGGTTCAAATCCAATGCACTTTTAAGCTTTATACAACCTGAAGAGAGTTATTAATTTGTCTTTCTGAGCCTCGGTGTTCCCTTCTGTGAAAAGGGATACCACCGGCCTTGCAGAGTTAATGTAAAGCTAAATGAGTTAATGTGTGTAATACATGTTATGATGATTTGAAAACACAACACTAAGTCAGGGGTCAGCAAACTTTTTCTGTAAATACTTTATGATAGTAAATACTTTCTGTTTTCTTGGTCATACATTATAAAAACCAATCAACCCTGCCACTAAGAAACAAAAATAGACAATACGAGCTATTTTACATTGGCCATGCTCCCATAAAACTGTGCCAGAAAGACTGCAGGGTGGCCCACCAGCCTGTTTGCTGACCCCTGATACAGACCATCCAGCACAGTATCCGGCACACAGTGGGCCCTCGGTAGCTGACAGCTCTGTAATCTTCGCTTTGTTTCTCCCTATCACAGTCAACAAACACAATCTTTTATGGCTCCTGAGATTCAGTCACCATTCTATCATTCCTAACTTCCAAAATATTCAAAACTACCTATAATGATGCCGCAAAAGCTTCTGGGGCTCTCTCTCTGCTGCCAACATCCAAACAACTGGATGTTGTTTGGTGTTCCATGATGTTACTGGACCGCAGATGCTAAGGCAGACAGGAACTTCAGGACTGTTGGTTCAGCTCATACTTAAATCCCTTCTATGACCCATCTCACAAATAGCTGTCCAACATGTCTAAGTTGGGCAGTAGGGCAGTAGTCTAAGTGTCTTTTGTCTGGTAGCTTGGAGTTTTTCTGAAAGCTCTTTATTGTGAGTTTAAGTTCAACACGGCTCAGGGACTTTCCCGCTGGTTCAGTGGTGAAGACTCACACTTCCGCTGAACAGGGACTGGGTTCAGTCAGTGGCCCAGGAACTAAGATCCCACATGCCACGCAGTGTGGCCAAACACGGAGTTCAATGCGGTTAAACTTGATAAGCATGTACTGAGCCCCTACTATATTCCAGAGACTACTACATGCTGCAGACACAAAGATGAATAAGATATGACCTCTACCTCCAACTCTTCACTGGACTTTCTTTGCCTGTTATTCTCACTAAAACAAGACACATACTCTCTCCCCTTCTGAGTCCTCCAGTTTTCAAACTCCCAATTCCTTCAACAATCCTTTACAAATTCCCTCATTCTCCTTTACACTGCCTTCCTCTGGACATAAAATCACACAGGCCCTACAAAGAAGCCCAACTATGGCTGGATGATGGAGAACAAAGCCAACTTACAACTTTGTAGATTTAGTGTCAAAAATCTAAACCGTATTTGCCTCTTGAGAACTAACCCAGCCTCATTTACTTAACTACACCTATATCCCTTTAATTCTCCAAATGGTTCTACAGAATTAGAACTAAGTGACAGATTTTTAGATGATACGGCAACTATTGACATTTTTTCTTAAAGAAAAGGAAGATTTTAGCCCAAATAGCAATCAGGGAACCTATTTTAACTTGATCCAGTCTGATGGGGAGCAGAACTAATAACAGCATTTCTAGACTGAATTGATCCCCCAAAAAAGATTTTTAATTTTTAAAAAATTTTAAAGGTAAATATACTAAAAACTCCAATTTAAAGATTGCAATTGTAGACCAGATGTTCAAAAAAGAAAATAAAATATAAAATAGTATTTCTTATATTAAGGTTAAGCAGTGTTTTTAAAATGTGTTTATGTGATGGATCCTAAAGCAAAATGTGCTTCTTACTATGGTTCATGGTCAAAAGTTATTGAGAATCACTGTTCTAGACCATGCCATCTGCTATAGAAACAGAAGAGTGATCCTTCTCTTATGTCTTATAAAAATAGATAAATTGGGCTTTAAAAAATTAAAACTTCTGTTCTTCAAAAGACACCATCAAGAAGTACAAAGACAACCTACACAATAATTAAAAAATTACAAATCATGTATTTGAAAAGAGACTTATATCTAGAACCATAGAATTCTTACAACTCAACAGTAAAAAGAAAAACAGCCCAAGTAAAAATGGGCAAAGGATGTAAATAGATATTTCTCAAAAAAAAAAAAAAATGTATAAATGGCCAACAGGCACATGAAAAAATGCTCAATATCATTAGTCATTAGGGAAAAGCAAATGAAAATCATACTGAGATACCACTTTGTACCACTTTGCAGGGCTAAAATAAAAGACAATAAGAAATGCTAGAATATAAATGTGAAAAAATTAGAACCCTCATACATTGCTGGTGGAATCATAAAATGATAAGCAATTTGTCACTTTCTCAAAATGTTAGATGACTCAGCAATTCCAATCCTAGGTATACACACGAGAGAATTGAACACCTATGTCCACACAAAAACTTGTACATAAATATCCAGAGCAGCATTATTTATAATAGCCATGAAGCAGAAACAACCCAAATATCCATCAACTGATAAATGGATAAATATGTGATATATCCATACAATGGAATATCTTTCAGCAGTAAAACAGAAAGAAGTCCTAAAATATGCTACAACATGATGAATCTTAAAAATACTATGCTAAGCTGAAGGAAGCTAGACCCCAAAGAACACATATAAGATTTCATTTATATCAAATGTCCATAATAGTCAAGTCCATAGAGGCAGAAAGTAGATTAGTGGTTGCCAGGGGCTGTGGGGTTGGCGGGGTGTGTCGAGAATTGGGAGTCAACACTAATGGGTACAAGGGTTCTCTTTCAGGTGGTGAAAACTAAAATTAGATTGTGGTGATGGTTGCACAAATGGGAATATACTAAGAACCACTGAACTGTATACTTTAAAGGGGTAACTTTATAGGATGTGAACTGTATTTCAGTAAAGCTGCTATAAAAAATTTTTAAACTCTTTGACAGCACTCCTTTATCAAAACAGTTTAGTGGAGGCTTCAAGTTCGTTCAAGTTTTTATCACTTATTTCCAGCTAAACTTTTGAATCCTCATCTCCCGCTATCCTCCCTGTGGCACCTTCTGCCTGTACCCTAAACACACGAGCCATTTTATCATCCCATGCCTTTGCACATTCATGCTGCCAAGAATGTCATACGGTCTTCTCTTTCTATTGAACTCATGTATCTTTCAAGACCAAATACAATTTCCTTCAAGAAGTCACCCCTTACTCCTCCAGACAAAGTTGATCATGCCCTCTATACTGTAAGTACTGGTTGATTTATATGCATCTGCCCTTTTAATGGGCTTCCCAGGTGGCGCTAGGATGTAGGGATGTAAGAGATGGGGGTTCAATCCTGGGTCAGGAAGATCCCCTGGAGAAGGGAAGGGCAACCCACTCTAGTGTTCTTGCCTAGAGAATTCCATGGACAGAGAAACCTGCCAAGTTACGGTCCACAGGGTCACAAAGAGATGAACATGACTGAAGTGACTCACACATACACAACCTGCTAACAGACTGAAACTTGAGTTTATTAGACAGTTTGATATTCAGAACTAGAACCTAATGCTTATAAATACTTAGTAAATGTTTACTGAACAAATGAATGATAAAACATTTCCTCACTACTGACTAGAAACACTCCTATTTTTTTCTCCAACTAGTTTAACTCGTAAAATCCATACAAATATAACTTTAGCGCTGACCTTTAGAGACCAGTAAAATGAAATAAAAAGACAAATTTGAGGCCAATCTTGAGACTTATGGAAAATTACTATAAAGTAACATTTCATTGGGGTTCATAGTTCAGATACTTATCATTGTTGACTGAACACACTTACTGAAGTCAACACTCTTTTATTCAACATATTAAATGTGTTGTTTAACTCTGGTAACCACAGCTGTGACTTAGTTAACGATCTCAATAAATCCTACTTAAATCAGAGACAGGAAAAAATTATGCAAATGAATTCTTATCTGTTTTTCTGCCCAAGGCATATTTGATAACAGATAAAACATACTCCAAATAGTCTCTATTTAATAGTCAAGAAGCCATTTGAGGTTTTATTTGGATCAAAATCAAAGAAGAGGAGAAGCCTGCTATGTTCACAAATGATTTTATTTCAGAAAGAAATTACACATTAAAAAGAAGACATAGTTAAGAGCTTACATTCATGTATGAAAGTGACTCTAAGAAAGTAAACAGTTATTAATATATAAAGCGCATGATTTAAAAAGACAGTAATAGATAATGACAGACGGGCTTGCCTTAGGTTCACCCACAAAATAGTATCTTCTGTCTAAAAACAAAGATATTGGTCTTTGAGACAGCTCTTTAGACATGAGTTTGTACTTCCAGTGGACTTGAAAAATCAAACCAGTCACACCAGGCTCCACATAGGCTGTATCACACCCACACTCATCAAGCAGGAAGGAGACCATCCATCAATTAAACCTTGCAGCTAGACAGGATGTCTTCCACTAATCTCTTGTAGACCCAGGCGTCACCCTTAAGCCGCTGCCTCCGGATGCCCACCACGTCAGGTTTCTGAAGCTGGCACACTTCTAGCTCAAACTGCATCGTCACTTTGCCAAAATCCGACTGTGTTTGACACTTCAGTGTATAGCTGTGAAAAACAAGATAAGGAGCCAGTTAGCAGGAGGATCATGAATATTCTGTATAATACAAGAGATTTCTAAGCCTCTAGGAGGCCAGTGGGGAAAATGAACCATGATTTCATATTAAGCAATGTAGTACTGCTTAGAGTTTCCAGATGACCTAGCTATGCATTAGTGATGGAGTATGACTAGTGTTTTCCCAAAAGCCGAACCAGAATCTTTAAAAAAAAAAAAAAAAAAGAAAAGCTGAAAAGGCTTATATCAGAATTCTCCCTCGCTCCAAATAAAGTGCTTTATTCATAGCTACACAAGCCATTTATGCTTAAGAAATCTTTTGGCATCCTTTATGCAACTCTCTCAATGGTAACCTGTAAACGTTAGGCCATTTCCACAATGCTGACAACAAAAGAAAGCAGAGGGAATATGAAGAATATTTTATTTTGTGCACTTCATCAGAAACTTCTGTCTTTCATACAAATTAAGCTGAAGCCACCAACTGGTTAGTAAGAAACACGTTTTTGAGGTTTTTCTAATAGTGAAGCGAAAGTCGTTCAGTTGTGTCCCACTCTTTGCAACCCCATGGACTATACAGTCCATGGAATTCTCCAGGCCAGAATACTGGAGTGCGTAGCCTTTCCCTTCTCCAGGGGACCTTCCCAACCCAGGGATCAATCCCAGGTCTCCCACTTTGCAGGCAGATTCTTTACCAGCTGAGCCACAAGGGAAGCCCTATTTTCTAATAGTAATAAGAGGTTATGATCATTACAACACTTTAGGGCAGAGTTATAAAATATATCGCTCTTTTTCTTACTTGCGTCCTTTGGGGCTTGATCTATTAAAAATTAGCAGTTGATACCAGAAATGCCATAAGGTATACCCTGCAGTTAAGGTTCCTGATGGGAAGAGGAAGCACAGAGCGATGTAGTCACATCAAAGATAAAAAGTGATTCTTCCTCATTGGAAAAAGACAGTAATGGAATATAACAGAGATTAGTGACACCACACCACTGAAAAGTTCGTTATTCTGTTTTGTCACAAAGAAAGTAAAAACAGGTAAGACAAAAAGAAAAATAAGGGATCAAGGCAGACCTTTGGGTGGATCAGGAAGTTCAAGGAACAGATTATTGGTTAGTAGCCAGTTAATGATCTGACAGATTATATGCTAAAGGAAAAATAATTGAAAGCTTTCTCATATAGATGCGGTGAGAGGTTCTGCAACTGTGAATAAACCCCAAGCATGAAGAGCAAGTCAGGGTTAGATGTGTTCTAATGACATCTGAAGAAGAAAGCCAGGGTTCACATAAGGAGTGCTTGCCAACACTTAAGAGATAATGAAAAGTAAAATTACTGTTGCAAAAGATTCTTTCTTAAAATCTCTCTACTGACTGTTCCATTTAAATATTTTTGTTAATTTATTAGTGGCTCTTCTTTGTCCTTGTTCAGTCACTAAGTCAAGTCCAACTCTTTGCAACCTTGGGCTATAGCACACCAGGCTTCCCTGTCCATCACTATCTCCAGAGTTTGCTAAAATTCATGTCCATTGAGTCAGTGATGCCATCCAACCATCTCATCCTCTGTTGCCCCCTTCTCCTTTTGCCTTCAATCTTTCCCAGCACTGGGGACTTTTCCAATAGTCAGTTCTTCGCATCAGGTAGCCGAAGTATTGGAGCTTCAGCATCAGTTCTTCCAATGAATATTCAGGGTTGATTTCCTTTAGGATTGACTGGTTTGATCTCCTTGCAGCCCAAGGGACTCTCAAGAGTCTTCTCTAGCACCACAATTCGAATGCATCAATTCTTTGGCACCCAGCCTTCTTTATGGTCCAATTCTCACATCTGTACATGACTACTGGAAAAACCATAGCTCTGACTATACAGACCTCTGTTGGCAAAGTGATATCTCGGCTTTTTAATACGCTGTCTAGGTTTATCATGGCTTTCCTTCCAAGGAGCAAGAGTCTTTTAATTTCATGGTGGCAGTCATGTCCACAGTGATTCTGGAGCTCAAGAATAAAATCTGTCACTGTTTCCATTTTTTTCCCCCTTCTATTTGCCATGAAGTGATGGGACTGGACGCCATGATTTTAGTATTCTGAATGCTGAGTTTTAAGTCAGTTTTTTCTTCCTTCTAGTTTATTGCTTTCATTCTTCTATTAGTGCTTTAATAATGCAATTTTAGAGAGACATAACTAAGTGGAAATGTTTAGAAATATGAACATCTTAAGTAACCAGAAGAGTTCTGGCTGTCCAAACCATGAGATCATGACCCAGGAGGTTTTGATGGCAGTTCATTCAACAGTGGGAAAGAGAGAAAGTGACATACTTTCTAAAGTACTGAAAACCAATCCTATCACATAGACATCATAAAGAGGAGTGTGTGTAAAACCCTAAAGACTCTACCAGAAAATTACTAGAGCAAATCAACGAATATAGTAAAGTTGCAGGATATAAAGTTAACACGCAGAAACCCCTTGCATTCCTATACACTAACAATGAGAAAACAGAAAGAAATTAAGGAAACAATACCATTCACCATTGCAACAAAAAGAATAAAATACTTAGGAGTAGATCTACCTAAAGAAACAAAAGACCTATACATAGAAAACTATAAAACACTGATGAAAGAAATCACAGAGGACACAAATAGTTGGAGAAATATACCATGTTCTTGGGTTGGAAGAATCAATATTGTGGAAATAAGTATACTACCCAAAGCAATCTATAGATTCAATGCAATCCCCTATCAAGCCTACAACGGTATTTTTCACAGAACTAGAACAATAATTTCACAATTTGTAATGGAAATACAAAAACCTCGAATAGCCAAAGTAATTTTGAGAAAGAAGAATGGAAACTGGACGATCAACCAGCCTGACTTCAGAAAACTATACTACAAGCCACAGTCATCAGACAGTAATGGTACTGGCACAAAGAACAGAATATGACCATGGACAGAATAGAAGCCAAGAGATAAACCCCAAGCTATGGACACCTTATCTCGACAAAGGAGGCAAAAGAAATATACAATGGGAAAAAAGACAACCTCTTAACAAGTGGTGCTGGGAAAAACTGGTCAACCAACTTGGTAAGAATGAACTAAAAAACACTTTCTAACACCATACAACAAAAATAAAACTCAAAATGATTAAAGACTAAAGTGTAAGACCAGAAACTATAAACTCCTACGAGTTTTAGAACATAGGCAAAACACTCTCTGACATAAATCACAAGCAAGGATCCTCTTGACCCACCTCCCAGAATATTGGAAATAAAAGCAAAAATAAACAAATGGGACCTAACTAAACTTAAAAGCTTTTGCACAACAAAGGAAACTATAAGCAAAGGTGAAAAGACAGCCCTCAGATTGGGAGAAAATAATACCAAATGAAGCAACAAAGGATTAATCTCAAAAATATACAAGCAACTCCTGCAGCTCAATTCCAGAAAAATAAATGACCCAATCGAAAAATGGCCCAAAGATCTAAACAGACATTTCTCCAAAGAAGACATACAGATGGCTAACAAACACATGAAAAGATGCTCAACATCACTCATTATCAGAGAAATGCAAATCAAAACCACAGTGAGGTATCATTACACGCCAGTCAGGATGGCTGCTATCCAAAAGTCTACAAGCAATAAATGCTGGAGAGGGTGTGGAGAAAAGGGAACCCTCTTACACTGGTGGGAATGCAAACTAGTACAGCCGCTATGGAGAACAGTGTGGAGATTTCTTAAAAAACTGGAATAGAACTGCCATATGACCCAGCAATCCCACTCTGGGCATACACACTGAGGAAACCAGATCTGAAAGAGACACGTGCACCCCAATGTTCATCGCAGCACTGTTTATAATAGCCAGGACATGGAAGCAACCTAGATGCTCATCAGCAGACGAATGGATAAGGAAGCTGTGGTACATATACACCATGGAATATTACTCAGCCATTAAAAAGAATTCATTTGAATCAGTTCTAATGAGATGGATGAAACTGGAGCCCATTATACAGAGTGAAGTAAGCCAGAAAGATAAAGAACATTACAGCATACTAACACATATATATGGAATTTAGGAAGATGGTAACGATAATCCTATATGCAAAAACAGAAAAAGAGACACAGAAGTACAGAACAGACTTTTGAACTCTGTGGGAGAAGTGAGGGTGGGATATTTTCGAGAGAACAGATCGAAACATGTATATTATCTAGGGTGAAACAGATCACCAGCCCAGGTTGGGATGCATGAGACAAGTGCTCGGGCCTGGTGCACTGGGAAGACCCAGAGGAATCGGGTGGAGAGGGAGGTGGGAGGGGGGATCGGGATGGGGAATACATGTAAATCCATGGCTGATTCATGTCAATGTATGACAAAAACCACTACAATATTGTAAAGTAATTAGCCTCCAACTAATAAAAATAAATGGGAAAAAAAAAAAGAGTGTGTGTGTGTGTGTGTGTATATATATATATATATATCACCTTGATTTGTTTGAGGTATCTCATAAATTTAGATTACAACTTATAAATATTATTGTTAAGCAGAACATTAAAGAAAAATAGAAGATGCAAAAGAAAACTGGAAGAAATTCAGATTTTTCTATTTTGAAAAGTCTAAGTTTGAACATGGTGACAATATGGTCACTTAAAAAACTTCTAAAGTCCATATAAAACAAAAGAGAATAAATTATTAACACAGACACTATCAAAAAAGCTTTTTTGGAAAAAATGAGATGGAAGAAATACATATTTTTAATAAGGGGAGAGGGGACTCAAACTGTATTTTCTCAGAGTTCAAAAGACTTCAAGTAATAGATGCAAACATGCTTCTTACCCCTTCTGGACAAAGTCAACGTGCTTCTTTGGAAGAACAGACATTATTTCATTCAAGAGTTGATCTGGATTCACTAATCTGGTTGTAGTCACATTATAGTGAGGCTTAAAAAAGAAAAAGGAAGGGTGAGAAGTAAATCCTTACATCAACACAAAGACCATCCTATCTGATTTAGAGATCCCAAACTCCTCAGTATAGTACCACTTCAATGGAAGTATTTCAAGACAAACAGAATTTACAACCAACTCTCAGTACGTTGGACTGAGATGGTATTGGGAGAGCCTAGAGAAATCATGTTTATTAGTAATAACCTCCATATCATTATTTTTATACTTGCATCTTCCTCTCCTACCAGCTTTTTAAATAAGTAAATAAATATTAAATAATGTCTATCTCTCTGAGCTCTGCCTATTTCCCCCTTCCTACACTGTGATAGAGTCCTGCAGTATAAACTGTGAGAAAACAAATGCCCTAGAAAATTCCACTTGTATATAGTTGGATGTGTTTCCTTAATTCTTTCTTGATTACTTAAGGAATTTTATAGAATCCCAGGAGCTGATTCTATGACAATTCCATGAAGGAATGAATATAACAGGTTTTTCTCATTCACTCACAGCATATTTCTCAGAAATAATTTCATTCCTAATTGGTAACTGTCCATCCATTCATTCAACAACTATTTATTGAAGGCTTACTAGGTGCCAGGCACTGTTTTAAAAGGTCCCAGAGACAAGAATCCCTGCCTTCCTAGTACTACCTTTACTGTCAAACAAAATTATACCTTCTGTGTCTTTAAGATTTAAGTTCTTTTCATAAATAACAAAATGCTGAGGTGGAAAAGACCCCACTACCTTACTTTTCAAATGAAGAACCTATGACCCAAAGAAGAAATACAAGTTTCTTAAGATGGGGTTTCCCAAAATGTGATAAAAAATTATAACTGGACTTATACCTGTAAGTGGTACATGTATACTTTTTTTGGGTCACACTGCATAGCATGCGGGATCTTAGTTCCCTGACAAGAGGCCAAGCCTGTACCCAGCGCAGCAGAAGTATGGGGCCTGAACCACTAGACCACCAGGGAAGTCCCCAGATAAACATTTTTATGTATTTGTTCCAATCTGATTTAGAAAAATATAATTAGCAAAAACTAATAATATATGGTTTCCTTTTAAATAAATACAAGCTTTTAAAAAGTTAGTCATCTTGATTGTGGTGGTTTCACAAGTACATTGTGTATGCCAAAGTATATGAATTTTACATTTTTAATATATGCAGATTATTGCATGTCATTTTATACCTCTAAATCTATTTTAATTCTGCATCACATAATGCTTACTTTGGCAGCACATATACTAAAATGCATCATATAAAGTATCAGAAAAATAACAGTGCAGATTATACACTGATATGCCAATATAAAGGTGAGTGTCAAATGACTGGCATTCAGGAACCTCAGTTTCAGGTTATAAAAGGAACAAGAGGCACAGCTGGGACAAGCTCCTCTGTCTCTTGGCTTCCAGCTCAGGACTTTTTTCACCAAATTAACTCGGTCTTTTCAAGATAATAACAAACTACACACTTTCAAATCACAATTCAAGTGATTCTTTTTGTAAAATAAAGAAGTGATCTTATTTTATCTATTTAAAATTCAGATTTATAAAGACTGCTTTCTAAAAGAGGGCTTAACTACATACGGTTTGCTATCTTAAAAAACTAAGGTGTTCTTCATACCATCTTTTACCTTTTTTTTGCCCCATCTCACAAGCTTGTGGGATCTTAGTTCTCCAAGGGAGCAAACCTATGTTCCCTGCAGTGGGAGCACTGGACCACCAGGAAAATCCCCTTTGTACCATCCTTTTAATTTTCTGTAGTTTATAATTTTTAACTTAACAACCAGGTGGAAAAATGAGGCTAATCTCCTAAAGCAAGTCCTTCAGTTCTGAAAAACTTTAAACATTAGAAAGAGTTAAAGATCCAAAGTTATATAAAGTTTTAGAAGCTCAGCATGTGCTAATTAGAACTGTGATTCTGCTACACTGGGGTTAAAATGCTCAACACTGACAAAAATAACAATACTTGACACTGGAACACCTTATATCAATAAAGCATTTCATATGCAATGTAGCATTTCATACAGTCTTGTTTACATATCCCAGCTCTGTGAAGCTGCCAGAGTAGACATTCTCTCCAGTTTTTACAAATAAAGACATTGAGAAAGTCAGAGATCAAATGACTTAGCCAAGCTACACTGTATGAAGCTGAGGCTGCAACCCAGGCTTCTCATTCCTATCCTGTCACTTTTCTCCTACATTCTGGAAGCACTGGGAAATGCCTAGAAAACCAACTAATACCACAGCAGTTCCTACTGAAAAATGCATTCAAGTTCCAAACAGTTTACATAGATGAATGAACATTTCAAGGATGTTATCCATTAGTATTTGATAACTGCTTAGCATCTCAATAACATATATAATTGGACAAGTTTCCTTAATCTTCTTTATTTACTATTCTCATAGAAATGACATATGATCTTCATAATCCCAGTGTCAGGGTTTGAAATACCTCACAACTGTCTCCAACTAGAGAAATCTCAGAATAAAAGGATAAAATATGCCTAATAAACAGTCATATGAAACATAAAACTACAGTGAATTATGTAAGTTCTACAAGGTAACAGACACTAATGGAGAAGTCCTATCTTCTCTCACTTTAAGACAGAACATAAATGGGATCTCAGAACATTCTCCCCTGAGGCACCCAGCCTCCCTTCTGGGCCTGTTGCTATTCTCCTCACACACACCACACTCAAAGTTCAAATTAACTTCCCCTGCGTTCAAATATTTTGTGAGGGCCTACAAACACACCCATGTGTCAGGGACTCTTCTGTGTACCAGAAACAGGACAACTTAGCACAAGCTCCCACCGTTAAGACAATTCCTCACATACGCCCTGTGCTTCCTCATCTCCACGTTGCCTCTGAGATTAGTCCCCCTACCTGAACCTGAATATTTCAATTTCAGTTATTTGTCCCCCCAAAAGACCAACTGTATGTAATTTACCTCTGCATTAAGCCCACTGCATAGTAACATGTATACTTTAGGTGCTCAAAAAATATGTACATATTAGCTAAACAGATGAATAAGTACATTAAAAATACTAATAAATGCATGCATTCAGTTTTTCTTTGGGGAAAAAAAAATAGTACAATTAGCAGTCAGCTTCTAAAATCCATACTAAAGAATTTCAGCCCACCTACCTTTAGTCTTCTCGGCCCATCTTTGACAGAGCCTTTCCTTTTGCTCCTGGTAAGCACTGTGATAACCTTATCCAACCCCTTCTCAAGGCTCCCAAACACTTTGGTTCCTTTTCTTTTCGGAGTTTCCTCTACATGTACTTGGTTGAGATTGAGTTCTACTGAGCGACACCTGAGGGAAAAAAAAAACCAAAAACCTCTTGAGTAGGAGCTGGACTTCCACCTGTTGGCCCCTCACTGAGGTGCTCTTGTCCAGCCTGACGGGTGCAGGTATGCCCAGGCCGGGCCATCTTATTCTGCAGGCAGCACGACAGCCATCTCCCACCCGAGGGCAGTCATCACCTGTCCCCTGAGCCAAATGCCAAGATTATCTTTTCCCCTACCTTTTTTATTTTTAATGTCAAATCTGTAGAAGAGTTGAGCAAAATACATAACAACCACTCACATAATAACCAGTCCTAGATTAATATTATATTAATATTTTGTCACATTTGCTTTAAGTATATATAATAAATATATTAAAAATAAGCCATGAAAGTAACCCATCTAAAGATATCACAACCCTTTATGCTAAAACACTTCAGTACACATCATCAATGTATCAATATTTTCCTACATAACCACAATCTCATTATGATATCAAGAAAATGAGTAACAATGCCATGCGTGCCTGCTCCATCGGGTCTGACCCTTTGCTTCTGTTAGTAGACATCCACACCCCACTGGCAGAAGTGTAGGGGAAGACGGGCCTCGGCACAGGAGGCCTGGCCCCAGCCTCCCAGCCGGCTGCGTTTTTTTATCTATTTATTTTTGGCTGTGCCGGGGTCGCACTGCGACGCGGGCTTCTCCCTCGTTGTGGCGAGCAGGGCCTACTCTCCAGCGGCAGTGTATGGTCTTCCCACTGAACGTGGCTTCTCCTGTCGGGGAGCACAGCTCTCGGGCACACAGGCTTCCGCAGCTGCAGTTCCCGGGATCTACAGCACAATCTCAGTAGTTGTGGTTCACAGGCTTGGCGGCCTTGCAGCCTGTGGGATCATCCCAGACCGGGGGTCAAACCCATGTCTCCTGCACTGGCAGGGGGTGCTCTCCCACCGAGTCACCAAGGAAGCCCCTGCTGTATTTTAAGTCAAGGTGTCAATCCTCCTGCTGCCGAGTCTCACAAGTGCCCCCCGAGGGAGGCAGGGTCAACAGACTCAGTAATGACCACAGACGACGTTTACACAGACATTCCTGCAGTCCTCGACAGAATTCACATGCTTAGTTGGATTTATCATATAGGAAAAAAGGAAATCTGGTTACAGATACTAAAGAGCAAAAGAGTCTTAAAAACTGAACACTTACCGCCTCTCAGGGCTAATGACTCCTGTTATTAACTTCTCTGTTCCTGTTGAATTGACCGGCATTTTAATTGGGGTTTCTTTCAGGAACTGGTTTCCAGCTATTAGAAAAACAACAAATACAAACCATATGTAGCTTATATGCTATGGTTTCAAAATTTTTATCAATAATGCATGTATCACCTCATTCACTGGCTCAGAAATATTGTAATCACTTGCCCAGTGATGTTAACACTCTAATTCTTTAAAGAAATGTTTCCATGTGATTTATAATAAAAACAAAATCATCTTGCTTTACAAGTGTGACTCTGCTTTTTCTTCACTGTAAAACCATGCTTATGATTTTGTTATAAATATCACATAACAAATCTAAATAGAACATATAAATAATACTTCATGATTACTGATTCTCCTTTCTATAAATAAAAGTCAATCTGTATTTATACCTTTAATTGATATATTACTGAGAGGTGTTAACTCAATTCATAGCCATTTCAACTCCTTTCAGGCAAAGAGAACAGTCCCCTGTGAAAGCTGACAAAAGTTATTACAGAGGTTGTAAGCTTTAGTTATTTTTATACTCCACATTCCAGAATTTGGGGTTTTATTCTAGCAGTGTATTTCCAACTGATATAGTTTGTGACCAATCTGCATTAACAATCTGGTTACTGCTAATTAGCTAACTTTTTGTTCATGATCTAAAAGTTGTATACTGCTTAGAAATATAAGATACCATGGTTTTAAACAGAGATCAGGGGTTTTGTTTTATTTATGACTATATAGCATTACTCTCACTGGTTCCCCAAGAACAAGAAAATAAGATTAATCAGCAATACCTATGAAAAGAGTTTTCATCTTTGTGTACTGTGGGTATCTACTACCATACATAGTTACCCTTCAACAAACTCTCATTAAATGGATTAGACAGGATTCAGAAAAATAAAACTAATTCTTAGGTCAAAAAATGACTCAGAGGGATTGCCCTGGTGATCCAGTGGCTAAGACTCCATGCTTCCAGGGCAGATGGCTCAGGTTCAACCCCTGGTCAGGGAGTTAGATCCCATATGCTGCAATGAGGACCCAGAGCAGCAAAATAATAATAAAAAATAAATATTAAGAAAATGACTCAGAGCAAAAGTAAAATGCAAAGTGCTAATGGAGGCTATCAACTGGGGCTTCAGCCACTGCTTTTCTTGACAGCCCTTATGTTTAAAGAAAAATGGCCAAAAACAGCTTCTGACCAACGTAATCTCTCACAGGGACAAGATATGTAAAGTAATGACACTTTAAGATTATAAATTCCAAACTACCTATATTTTCAAAACTTTCAGAATTATATAAATTTTTTATTTAAAGTCAATAATAGAAGGGACTATTTTTTTAAATAATTTAAAAAAAAAAAGCCCTGAATGGGTTAAGATGAGTTAAAGATCCATTCTAGTTCCCTGCCCAACCTCATGACTCACAAAGGACCTTGTAGGTATGTTAAGAGAAATAAGAGAAAGCGATACGATGCAATAGCAGCAATTACTGAGGTCCTACTATGTGCAAATATTATCTCATTAACACTCATAAATAACCACAGGCTTCCACACATCACACCAAACCAGTCTCATGATTTTAGGGAAAGTGGATATTCAACTGGATAATGCTATCAACAGAACTTCCAGCAAATATTCTCACCAAGTGTTTCATAATATCTTTATGTATAAGAAGTAGACTCTAGAACTGGCTATCAGTCAGTTAGCAAACTGGAAACACAATGGCAGGATGTGGGCAGCCATTCACAAGGCAATGTTTCACAGTGTGGATTCATTAAGGTTTTAACTTAACACGCAAGTAGGTCACAGTTGCTGGAAAGAAAACTGTAACGTTTAGGTGTCATTTCTTTAAAGTGACAAAGGCTAGATCACAGTAAATAAAATCCCTTCAGGCTCTCTCTAATTTATTCATTTCTTCATTCAACAGAAATGACCCCCATTATATACCAGGCAGTAGGTTTCCCAGCTGGCACTAGTGGTAAAGAACCCGCCTGCCAATGCGGAGACATGAAAGACACAGGTTTGATCCCTGAGTTGGGAAGATCCCCTGGAGGAGGGCATGGCAACCCACTCCAGTGTTCTTGCCTGGAGCATCCCATGGACAGAGGAGCCTGGAGGGCTGCAGACCATGGGGTTGCAGAGAGGAGACAGACTGAGGCAACCTGGCATGCACGCAGGCACCGAGTGGGTACAGATACCAAGTGTGGCTCCAGCTACGTACCACGCCACGCCATGGGGAGGCAGAGCCCTCTCATCCTGGTGAGACCATGTACTAGACGCTGGACTCAGTTCTAGGCACTGTGTTTTAAACAGAGTGACAAAACAGAATGTGCCCAGACAAGACCAGCAATCAAAACACGGAGATGTCACCAAGGAAACAGCTTGAATAACTGGTGATGATTAAAATGAAGAGGAAATCAAGGTAAATGAGAGATCTGTAATATGGACGGAGCTCTAGGTATCCAGAAGGGCATCAGTGATAGAACAGGCAGAACAGGATCAGACACCAGAACTGGAGCTCCAGACGAGTAAGAAGGGCTCAGCAAAGACTTGAATGGAGTCCTTCTATGAGGGGGCAGAGGGGAAAGCAAGGTCTCAGCCTACATGTACGACCCTGGGCAAACCCCTTCACTCATCTGAGCCTCAGGTTCCTCAGCTGTGAAAAGGGTAAGGGGATTAAATCAGCAATAACTTGCCTTTCACCTTTGATATTCTATGATGCTATAATTCAACTCTATAAATGTGGGAAAGAGAAAAACTTAATAACATTTGAGAAAAATCTGAAGTTGATTAATATGTTTTCATTCCAACTAATGCAAATAACATACGCTTAAAAAACAGCCTGGCTTCTCCTATAATTCCTGAGGGCAATGCTAGCCATTTCTGATCTGCTATATGTTTATTTAGCAAGGTAAGAAGAAGGAATTTTGAGATATTTTGCTACTGTTGAATCTAAACAGCAAATACCTTTTGAGGGTGTACTGTAATGATTGGGTGTAGTGAGTATTTCTCTTTTATACTGGTTCTTATTAACTGGAGTCTTTGGCTCAGGAAATACAAAGCACTCTTCATTCTTTACAGTGGACTTAGGAGTATATACATTTTCTTTGTTCTTTAATTTATTGGCAGATGCCCTGCATAATACTGGAGTTAATGATGTAGATTCCAGGCCATTTGATTCTGTCCAATGCTTGGCAAACTGGAAAAAAAAAAGTTACTGGATAAAGCACATTGAAGAAGAAAAGTCAATTTCTTTACAACATGCCTTAACCATTTGCAAATTACCTTGCACCATTTTTATTAAAATGAAACACTATCAAAAGGATATTATTGGTGAAACCAGGAAATGTGAAAATGTATATTCAGTTCCCTTTAGTTAGTACATGTAGATCGCTTTAGGCTGGTCTATTGACAGGTAATTTTCAACATGTTTCAAGCTGTATTTAATCAAACACACTCAGATTCTAGGCAATTGAGGATGGCCACAAATAAATCCCTAAAAATTGCTTCCCATATCTAGACTGCCAGTTTGTTTTTAATTTGTACCAAGAAATAAAAGTTTAGTCAATGACCAGCACAGAAAAACTATGTTAAAATGTTCTAACAGAAATGTTGCATAGAAAATATGTCTTAATCCTTTCAAATTTATGGTTGAGCTTGCAAAAAACATAGGAAAATCCTCAGAGGTCAAACGAAAAACAGGAACATGAATGCAGAAACGTAATCAAGGCTGAAACTGTCTGCTGCCCTAAGGGCACCTACCCACTCTCTCGCATAACCTACAGCAGGAGATGAGACCTATGCAAGGTGCTGAGTTAGAGCCAAGCTTCCAGGTAAGCCAGGAGGGGCCAGAACGAAAATGAAAGGGTGGATAAATTCAGACCTGCCCTGTAAAGGAGTTGGCAAAAAAACCTGTCTGTCCTGGTTATGGCTCTGAGGAAGAAAAGAGAGTTTCCTTTAACAATTGCTAAGTAACCACAGGACAGTCTTCACACTGGTTTGGAGCTCAAATTCATATCCCAGAAATTTCAGCCTTAGAATTTAATTTAAAATAGTTCTAGTCCTAAATGGTTGTATTCCAGGAACATGACAAAAGGAAACACAATTCCTATCTGAAAGAAAAGCTTCAATCCAGCACAACCTAAGACCTCAACCCTTAATCCAAGCCTCAAAGCATTCCCAAAGAGTTCCAGAAAAATGAGCCTATTAAAAAAAACCACAAATGATACAAACAACCATGAGCAAAAGTCAGGAGAAAAAAGAAACAAAAGAAACAGACCCAAAAAGATGTAAGGTATTAAAATTATCAAGTACAGAACATAAATATGTTCATATGTTCAAAATAATAAAAAATTAAAAACATGAAAAGAGAAATGTTAAAGCAATTTTGAAAAAAGAATAAAAATCTCTAGAAATAATGCAATGATCAAAATGAAAAATTCAATGGACATGTCAAATAGCAGATAGATAGAAATGAAAAAAGAAAGTGAATGTGAAATAAATCTGAAGTGATCTAGAATACAGCTTAGAGAGAAAGATATGGGATATATGAAAGAGAATTTAAAATAAACGGAAGACGAAGCTCTATGGCCTAACATGTATCTATTATACGTTCCAGAGATAGGTAAAAGAGACAATGAAAAAGCAGTAATTACTCAAGGTATATTATAAAACTAATTAAAAATACAAATCCTCAAATATAGGAAACACAATGAATAGCAAACAAAAAGAAATCCCTATCTATATTTACCAGGTTGTACAACTCTAGAAGACACTACTCACCCAGACAGTACACCTAACAATGAAACTGCAGAACACCAAAAGCAAAGAGAAAATCCTAAAAAGAGCCAGGGAGAAAAGACTAACTAGAACGCAACCTGACTGACACTGATTCAGTTCAGTCACTCAGTCGTGTCCGACTCTTTGAGACCCCATGGACTGCAGCACGCCAGGTTTCCCTGCCCATCAGCAACTCCCGGAGTCCACCCAAACTCATGAATGCCATGCGATGGCATGCCAGTCGGTGATCCCATCCAACCACCCCATCCTCTGTCGTCCCCTTCTCCTCCCACCCTCAATCTTTCCCAGCATCAGGGTCTTTTCAAATGAGTCAGTTCTTTGCATCAGGTGGCCAAAGTTTTGGAGTTTCAGCTTCAACATCAGTCCTTCTGATGAACACTCAGGACTGATTTCCTTTAGGACAGATTGGTTGGATCTCCTTGCTGTCCAAGAGACTCTCAAGAGTCTTCTCCAACACCACAGTTTAAAAGCATCAATTCTTCAGCGCTCAGCTTTCTTTATAGTCCAAACTCTCACATCCATCCATGACTACTGGAAAAAACCACAGCTTTGACTAGACGGACCTTTGTTGGCAAAGTAATGTCTCTGCTTTTTAACATGCTGTCTAGGTTGGTCATAGCTTTTCTTCCAAGGAGCAAGCGTCTTTTAATTTCATGGCTGCAGTCACAATCTGCAGTGATTTTGGAGTCCCCAAAAATAAAGTCTCTCACTGTTTCCATTGTTTCCCCATCTATTTGCCATGAAGTGATGGGATCAGATGCCATGATCTCAGTTTTCTGAATGTTGAGTTGTAAGCCAACTTTTTCACTCTCCTCTTTTACTTTCATCAAGAGGCTCTTTAGTTCTTCACTTTCTGCCGTAAGGGTGGTGTCTGCATATCTGAGGTTACTGATATTTCTCCTGGCAATCCTGATTCTAACTTGGGCTTAATCCAGTCCAGCATTTCTCATGATGCACTCTGCATATAACTTAAATAAGCAGGGTGACAATATACAGCCTTGACGTACTCCTTTCCCTATTTGGAACCAGTCTGTTGTTCCAAGTCCAGTTCTAACAGTTGCTTCTTGACCTGCATACAGATTTCTCAGGAGGCACGTAAGGTGGTCTGGTATTCCCATCTCTTGAAGAATTTTCCAGTTTGTTGTGATCCACATAGTCAAAGGCTTTGGCATAGTCAATAACGGAGAAGTAGATGTTTTTCTGGAACTCTCTTGCTTTTTCAATGATCCAGCAGATGTTAACAATTTGATCTCTGGTTCCTCTGCCTTTTCTAAATCCAGTTTGAACATCTGGAAGTTTATGGTTCTCCAAGCCTGGCTTGGAGAATTTTGAGCATTATTTTGCTAGCGTGTGAGATGAGTGCAATTGTGCAATAGTTTTGAGT
Source organism: Cervus canadensis (assembly GCF_019320065.1). Classification (NCBI taxonomy): domain Eukaryota; kingdom Metazoa; phylum Chordata; class Mammalia; order Artiodactyla; family Cervidae; genus Cervus; species Cervus canadensis. Next base: position 12,662,970 of record NC_057399.1, read on the forward strand.
ATTCTTTGGCATTGCCTTTCTTTGGGATTGGAATGAAAACTGACCTTTTCCAATTCTGTGGCCACTGCTGAGTTTTCCAAATTTGCTGGTAAATTTGCTGACATTGATTACTCAATGGTAACTGCAGAAGGAAGAAGACAGTGGTAGAGAAGGAAATAGCAACCCACTCCAATATTCTTGCCTGGGAAATCCCAAGGACAGAGGAGCCTGGTGGGCTACAGTTCATGGGGTTGGACATGACTTAGCAATTAAACAATTCTTGATTAATTAAAAAATAAACAGATCTCTAGGAGAACAGAGGGGGGAAAAAAGAGAGTGGAATAATATGTTCAAAATGAAGAGTGTAAAATAACTGATAAACTAGAAATCAATATACAGAGAAACTGCATTCCAAAAATGAAAGTGAAAAAAAGACAATTTAGAAAGTGTTTGCTATCAATTGCGACTTCCACTAAAGGAAATTTTAAAGGATACACTTCAGGAAGAAAAAAAATAATTCTAGAATGAGGATTTGAGAGATAAGAAGGGTAAGTAAATGAAGGAAAATGTGAGTCAATCAAAACAAATATCAATAGCATTACATTCTAAAAATGTAATTTATGAAATTAAAAATGTATAGGGCCAAAAAAAATTGTACCACAGTTATGCAAAATTAACTACTGGAGGAAAATGAGTGAAAGGTCCATGGGACCATAGTATCCAGCGATTTTATGCCAAAACATTTTAAAACTTAAATGAAGTGGACACTAGAAAAAAAAAATTCACCAAACTGACAGGAAGAAATTGAAATACTGTGTAGTCCTATAAACACAAAAGAAACTGAATCAGTAGTTGACTAGCTTCTCACAGAAAAATTCCAGGCCCAGATAGTTACATAAGCTCCATCATACATTCAAGGAAAATATAATTAATAGCTCTTAAATACCATTTCAGGGAATAAAAAAGAGAGACTATGTTCCAAATCATTTTAAAAGACAAATTAAAAAAAAATAAAATAAAAGACAAATTATAATCTTAATATCAATCAGATACAATTAATATAAGATGGGATGGGATGCAAGAACAGGGGAAGAAAGCCTTTCATTCTTTATTTAACATAGTTCTGTAATGTTTGAATTTTTTTACAAGAAGAATATACCTATGTATTACTTATGCATAACAAAACTAAAATTTTCAAAAGAAAAAAAAGTCATTTAAGAAAGAATTGGCCAATCTCACTTAAGAACATAGAAGCAAAAATTCTAAATGAAAATTATTAGTAAACTAAACCCATCAACGTGTAAAAAAGACAGCAATGCATCATGACAAACTGGGCTTATCTAAAGAATGCAAAATTGTTTTAAAATAAGATCTATTAATGTAACATATACCACATCAACAAATGGAAAGAACAAAGCCAGGTGATTATATCAACAGATGAATTCTATCTAATCTTTTTATCCTGCAACTGAGATCCATAATTTTTAAGCAAACCAGGATAGATGAGAAAATTTTCTTAGTCTGAAAAATATGGGGTGGGAGGCACAGAGAGGGAAAAGGAGGGTAACGGGAAAAGGGAAAGAAGAACAGAGAAAGGGAGGGGGAAGGGGAGTGACAAAGAAAAAACAAGCAGCATACTGAATGATAAAATCTTAGTAGCATCATTCTACAGTTGGGAAGAACACAAGAATGTCCGCTATGTTGTTAGGACCACTAAGTACAGTAATAAAACGACACTGAAGGCATGAGAATTGAAAGGAAGTAACAAAACTATCATTCACAGCTAATTTCTCATAATGCGTGAAAGAACATATAAAGTATAAGAATTTAAGAGTTTATGAAAGCTGTTGAACATAAGATCAATACACAAAAATCAATTTCATATCTATAGACCAGTATTAGACAGTTAGGAAATGTGACTTTAAAAAGCCTAATATTCCAATAGCAACAAAAAATAAAAGTACTCAGGAATAAATCTAGTAAAAGATATATAAGATCTTTTGGGAGAAATTTATAAAATTTTATTGAAAGCAATTAACTAAAACCTAATAAATAGCAAGGTACACTATGTCTACAGATGAGGGGGTTTGAGAGTACAGCCCTCATTTTTTTCCCAAATTGAATCTTAGAACCAATGTAATTTCAATTTTTAAGTGTATGTAAATATATCAATTTATCAAAAATTTGTCAAAATGACTCTAAAATGTACAAGGAAATGCAAAGGAACAAGAAATAGCCAAGATATCCCTACAGAAGCCTAAGATGGGAGGAAACTGGCCATCCAGATTAAAGAAATATTATAAACTGAAGAGGTAGGACAGATGGTATTGGTGCAAATAAACCAATGAAACAAAATATTTCTCAGAAGCAGACATACATAGAACAACTTGATATCTGACAAAAGTGCCACCGTAGATCAATGCAGAAAGACTGGGCTTTGTAATGGTGCTGGCATAACTGGTTATAAGAGGAAGAACTGATTCCCTACCTCACACCACACAAGAGAATTAATTCTCCATAGATCAAAGACGTAAATATGAAAGAAAAAACCTTAAAACTCGAGAAGCAATATGTGTGAATGCATTCATAACTTTTGGAGAATGATTTCTTTTAAAAGATACAAAAGCTACAAACCATAAAGAAAAATGCTGACAACTCATTAAAATTAACGACTCCTGCCATCAAAGTAAAAAGACAAGTGACAAACTCAGATGAGATACCTGTTCACCAGCAATACACAACCAACGAAGGGCGAGAATTAAACCTAGAATTCCCTCAATACCACCAGAGAGAAGAAACAATCCAATAGGAAATAGGCAAAAGACACAAAAAGACATTTCATAAAGCAGAAAAAAAGACTGGCTGATCAACATATGAAAAGATACAAACATAATCAAAAAAGTACAAATTAAAACCACACTGAGATATCAGTTCTTATTCATCAGATTAGAAAATATTAAATACAAAAAATATCAAGTATTGACAAGTTTGTGGAACAGGGACATTTAAATTATACCTCATTTTGTAAAGAGGAGGGGAGGGGAGGAAAGGAAAAAAAAAAGAACAGTAAAGTGCTCCAAAATGAAAAGAATTCAACTTGGAAATAATTGGCTTCCTTTCATTTATATCCCAACAATCTCCTGTTAATATTTTCAGTGGTTTAGGAATTCATGAAATTTGCAAGCACAAATTAGATCTCATGTTACATAGCCTAGATATTTTTTATAATTGAGACAACATATTCTACTTTAAATAATAAAAATAACCAACCTGTGGTGTTTGTGGAGTAGCCACACTTCTTGATGAAATGTCTTCACACCATTCATAGTTTATTAATCCAGCCACATAATTTTCATCACTGGTGATCATATCTTCTAGACTCAGATTCTTTGACTATTCAAAAACAGAAGAACTCAGAAAACAATGCCACCATGATTCAGTTTTAAAAGGGTATGTTACAGGCACAGGGCAAGGCCCTGGAAGCAGAAACAAATGAGAGACAGTATATAGAAGGAGCTCACATCCAAAACTGAAAACAAGAAGTCAAAAGTCTTTAATTCAAATTATTAGATAGGAGAATCTCTGACTCTCAAACAAGATGCCTCGGAATGTTCTTATGTTATATGGCTAAGTAGCTTATCATTATCAGATAATCACTACAACACCAGACAAACGACTCCTTTGCAAATCCACAAATAAGCAGCTCTCTGACAAAGTAGAAAATGGAAGGGACTCTGAAATAAAGGTCTCTTGGTTGCAAGAACATACTGAGTAGTTAGCAATTTCTACTAGGAATAAGTTAGCCTTATGAAACATCTCCTGGAGACAAGATATTGGGATCCTATGCTAATAATGCCACCAGAGTCACTTACTTTCCTTCATTCTTCCTCCTCAATAAACTGCTCAGTTGCTCAGGCATGTCTGACTCTTTGCAACCCCATGGACTGTAGCCTGCCCGGTTCCTCTGTCCATGGCATTCCCCAGGCAAGAACAGGTAGGCAGATTCTTTACCACTGAGCCACCTGGGAAGCTAAATAAACTAGGAAACACACTAGATTCACCCTAGATTCTAAGACTAGGCAGTATAGTTGGATTTTTTATTTCTCTTTCCTTCAACATCTATTTAACCTGGTCAGGCAACTGTACTTGAATTTCTTACACCCCCAAAATCCCTTCTTTTCTAATTTTCTAATTCAAGGACAAATCTTCTCATATCTAAACTATTCAAGCAGACAATACAATCCCCACCACTAGTCTTTCCACCCTCTCAACCAGGGATGACAGAGTTCTCCAGGGCTGTCAATTACCATCAACTAGAACTAGTTACACGGAGTGCCAGGCTGAGAACAATAAAAAACTAAGTCTGGGCTTAGTGGCGAGAAGCAGCGTTGTGTGAATGAGGGCTACGTTAGGGAGTAAAGGCACATACACGTCCCTGACTGAACAATCCTGTACACAGATGGATGAATTCTGAAAATCAGTCAAGCTGGTGATTTGCCATTGTCATGGCTTGCTCAAAAACCCAGTTTCCCACTACCTACAGCATAAAGGCTAACCCTCTGATCTGGCATTTCAAGGTTCTCTACAATCTAGCTTTCAGCTACCCTTCCAGATCACCCATTCTCTCTCCCTCTCTTACTTTTCCCCCTTGAACTCTATTTTAACCAAACAAATCTAATCATTGTCAAAAGAATACATCAAGCACATTTAGGAGACTGAGTTTTTGCTAATTCCATTTATCTTGCCCTAAATTCTGTGCTCCTTCTTCTCTGCTTTCCTAAACGTAACAATGGATCCAGTTTGAATCACCCATAGTGATCATTCCCATGCTCTATAAAGCCCCCACCATACATCTCTAGCACTTACCTGGTACCCACCATCTACTATGATGTTGTGTTACTTATATGTGACTTGCCTCATCTTATCTGTTAGACAGCAAGCGCTCTCCTTCATATAGACTGTTTCCCAAGAGCTAGCACAGGGCGTGAAAATGCTAATGAAGTTGAAAATATGTGGTCTTTTTGTGATTCTCAGATCAGACTGTATTATCATTTCACTGAAAGTGTCATCCATTGATTAATAGTTCAGAATTACTTACTTTTTTTATAAAGAACACTCTAGAGAAAAAAAGAGTGACTCTATCAAGGAGCAGAATAGCAGGAAGAGACTATATAGCTTGCTTCAAGCCTTAGTGAGTTGCATAAAGATCAGGGAGAAAAAAAAATTTTTGATTTCTACTTCATTTCTTGTCATTAAAAACTCTCTTTATTGGCCATAAAAATTGACTCAATAATATAAATGCCCAAATAATTAAATTATTGGGTAAATGCTCATTAGATGAAAGATTAAATACCTTCCCAGATCATTTTTACTTGGATACTCTATGCCTCATATAAGCATATCAATTGAGACCAGGCCAATCCAGATATAAGAAAATCTAATGGCTCAGGAAAATGTCTAAGATCTTTTAACTAGGGTGTCATAAACTCAAAAACTTAGGGAGCTCCCTGGCAGTCCAGTGTGGTTAGGATTCTGCACGTTCACTGCTGAGGGCCTGGGTTCAATCCCTGGTCAGGGAGCTAGGATCCCACGTGCCACACAGTGCAGCCAAAAAATAAAAAATAAATAAAATTAACTTAAACTGAGGTTTATTCTAAGCATGGAGGTATCTAACATCTCTCTGAAATTACCTTGATCAGAAGCAAAGTTTATGTTTTTGCGTCCTCCTGAACCCAAAGGTACCGACTTGAGTATCAGGCTTTAAAGAGTTTGCTCTGTAAGCAGGATGAGGGATGGGATGATTCATGGAGTTGGTAGATAAAAGATCTTCCTGGGCGTGGGATATTCACCAACCCAGTATAACTGAGAACAGACCAGAAAAACAGCTCACCCTTTGCTGTCCACCCGAAACTATCACAACACTGTAAATCAGCCATGCTCCAATACAAAGCTAAACATTTTTGTAAAAGAAAAACAGCCCAGCAGTAAGATTATCTCACTTTAGAGATTTCTTCACACAACAGCCCCTTATACTAACACTTTCAGTTTTTAATTTGGTCAAAAGACCAACTAGGGAGAGAAGGGAGACAGGTTAGGTCTCACAGGGACAAAAGAACCACTGGACGTGCAGTACATGATTGACAAGTGCCAAAGAGAGGCCTGCGTGAGTTGTTAAAGGAGCCGCCGGGTACGGGCGGATTCCACAAAAGCTTATGAGAGGGGTAGCATTTGAAGATTTTTAAAACACAGTTTTGAGATCTAAAGAAAAAAATATCTGGGAGGTAGGAGGGAGATTCAAGAGGCGGGGAACATATGTACGCTTACGGCTGATTCACATTGTTGTATGGCAGAAACCAACACAACCTTGTAAGGCAATTATCCTCCAATTTAAAAAAAAAATCACTGCACTCACACAACCATTTGGGCTATCCTGGATTCCAGGCTTCCCAGGTGGCACAGTGATTGAGAACTCGCCTGCCAACGCAGGAGATGAGGGAGACGCAGGTTCAGTCCCGGGGAGGAGAAGCTCCCCTGGAGGAGGGAATGGCAGCTCACTCCAGTATTCTCGCCCGGGGAAACCCCACGGACGGAGGAGCCTGGCGGGCTACAGTCCATGGGGTCGCAAAGAGTCAGACACAGCTGGGAGACTGAGCACACATCCTGGATTCCACAGAGAGGGCACACTCCCCCTCTCTGAGAACAAAAGTACGGTTTTCCAGTGCTAAAATCATTTACACTGCAACCTGAACTCATGGAAGGAAGATTATATTACAAAGCTCCACATCCATGCGGCAGAGTATTTAGAAGGCAGAATTTTAAGCCGTGGGAAATACAGAGAATCACACAGAAAACAGACAGATGTGAGCACTTAGGAATGACGCAGTGCTTCCACACAGGTGAGGCTTCTCCGCCATTCTACACCTTCATGACGAAGGAAAATGAGACCGAGACCACAGAACAGAAAAAAGTAAACTGGTTACAAGTCATACCAGAGATCTGAGCTGCATGAGCAACATCTACTATTCAAAACACCCTAAACCCCTAACATAAAAGAGTATAAAAATATTCACTGAAACACTTCATTTACATAAAGCATATATAATTTGTCTTATAATTTACATTAGATATAAACAAGCATACTAAAAAAGACTGGGAAGACAGTAAAATATAAACTATTTTATCTATAGGTGCTAGTAACTTTATAGATAAATTATATTCTCCTTTAGCTTATCTGTGGCTTAAAATTATTCTACAACAATCAGGAGTTACTTTCATGGGAAAAAAGGAGGAAGGGAGAAATTTTTCTTTTAATGCCATGCAGACATTCAAAATTTTAGCACTCAAGCTCAGAATTTCTCATTTCCCTTAACAAAAATATTTAAATCATAAAATGCCTTGCCTCTGGGTCCTTGACATCAGCAACGTTCACCTTCCTGGCGTGTATCCATTCACAAACAGTGAGCAAATGGCAAGAGTGGATGGCACGCACACAGAGGTTCCAACACTCACCTTCAGGTTCGTGACTGGCGTTGAGCTGGCCTGGCCACAGGAAGAAAGAAGCCTTAAACGAACCGGTTTTCCCCGAGCCTTCTTGGCTAGAAGCAGAAGGTAAGTAGCCGTGAGGTGATCATACTGCCACTGGAGAAAAGAAAATCCAGTTGTTTAGAAGACTAAACTTGCTCTTGACATCATCTTTATTTTAAATTAATATTTTTCCCCAATGTCATGACATTCAGAGTTTAGAACTTTTTTTTAAGCTTTACAAAGCATACAATGAGAAACAGCAATCCCCTACACCATACCCCACACACAATTTCCACTCCCTAAAAGGTACGACTTTTTAACACTTTCAGTTATTTTCTCTGTATTTCTAAATCAATTGATTATACAGCTTTAAATTTTGGTTTAGTGTCAGATATTGTCTCTAGCTTTCTTGCTATGGAAAAAAGCTCTATTTAGCTCTATTTCAACTCCTTCCTTTTCCCCCAACATATCTCCTTCCTGTACCCTCCTACTACAATTTTATCATAATTTTTAGTTAAATCACATTTATGTTATTATAATCATGTAAATAGTCCTTACGACTAAGTAAAGGTAATGTCCAAAATATTTAATTGGTACCCTACATCAATCAGAACAGAGGCCAGAGGGTGAGTAGAGTCCAGGGGAACCCCTGCCACGCCAATTACTAAACTTTTTAATTACTGGATGAATGGGAGGTAAGCTTTTTGAGATTCTGCATGTCTGATAAATGACTGCGTGTTGCTCACACACTTGATTCTGGCTTGGCTGGGTATGGAATTCCAGGCTGACAATAACTTTCACAGCTTTGAAGGCACTGACTGTCCCATGGTCTTCTCACATTAGTACAGTTACCGAAAAATCAAGTCTTTCTGATTCCCAAACCTTTGGGTGTGACCTTTTGCTTCCTGTCTCTAGAAAATCTGGATCTCCTTTTTCACCCCTAGTTTTCTGGAAGTTTACTAAAATAGGCTTTTGTGCAGATTTATTTTCATCCATTTTGCCAAGCCCTAGTTACTTACACTTTCACTTCTGGGATATTTTTTCTCATACTGTTTCTTTGGTTTCCTTCCCCTCCTCTGTTTGTTATTTTCCTGCAGCTTCTATTATGTGTATGTTGGACCTTTCTTACCTTCTCTTCTCTTTGTGCATCTATTTGTCTTCAGGTTCTACCTTTGAAAGATTTCACATTAACTTCATTTTGAAATATGTCTACTGAGCTTTTCATTTCTCTGGTCATATTTTAAATCTTCAAGAGCTATCTCTTAAAATGTTCTTTTTAAGTCATCTTATTCCTATTTCGAAAAAGAAATAGCTTCTCTTATCTCAAAGAATAGTAATTATTGTTTCTTAGCCATTTTCTTCCACTCCCTGCATTATCTGATTTTTTTCTGAGTATCTATACTTTTGCTTCACTCTCTCCCCGACCCCATTGTTTTGATCTTTGACTTTCATGTTAGAGGATGTCCTCAAAGGTCTGGTGATCTCTGGCTGATTGTCTCTAGAAGCAAAGAGCATACTACACAGCTAAAAGACTCTATGTGTAGTTTGGGGCAGTTCATTACCTTGGGGGCTTCTCTCTAACACAGCAGTCCCCAACCTTTTTCACACCAGGGACTGGTTTTGTGGAAGGCAATTTTTCCACAGATAGGGGTGAGGGGAGGATGGTTTCTGGATGATTCAAGCACATTTATTGTGCACTTTATTTCTATTATTATTACATTGTGATACATAATGAAATAATTATACAACTCACCATAATGCAGGATCAGATTATCAGGTATTAGACTCTAATAGGTATGCAACCTAGATTCCTCACATATGCAGCTCATGGTAGAGTTCACACTCCCATGAGAATCTAATGCTGCTGCTGCTGATCTGACAGGAGGAGCTCAGGCAGTAATGCAAGCGATGGGGAGCAGCTGCAAATACAGACGAAGCTTCACGTGCTCACTCTCCAGCCTGCTGCTCACCTCCCGCTGTGTGGGCTGGCTGCTGACAGGCCATGGACTACACCAGTCTGTGCCCAGGCGTTGGGAAGCCCTGCTGTAAGGTTAACAGGCAGGAAGTTGAACTCCCAACCATTGGTATAGTAGGTCTTTTCTCTTGGCTTTTCCCTAAAGATGAGTCTCCCAGTAATTTCCTCAACCCCACTGCAGTTAGGATAAAATCCTGATCCCAGCATTCTCAGAGTTGAGTAGGGAAGGGAGTAAGAGATGGCGGTTCACTGTTCAGTAAGGGGATTGTATGTGTCAATGCATCCATTTCAGAATGGCTCATCACCCCCCCACCTGAGCGGCATCTGGTACAAGAGCATGTCTTGTTCACTGTCTCTCCAGTCTTCTGCTGGAGGGGGGGGAAGGTTATCATACAGCACAAGGTAAAGAACGGGACCCAGCAGCCTAACTGCTCTTAACAGAGACTCCAACCAACCTGACTCCAGAGGTTCCTAGGACCTCTGGCTCCTGAGCCTTTCTGGAGGTCCAGGGCTCTAACAATTTGCTTACTGCCTTTTCCCACTCCATGCACTCTGCTTTCAGTTTTCTCCAAAATGCTATGTCAGCTGCCACTTAGCTATTTTATAACTTCTAAAATTTTACTGACATTTCTTTTTTCTCCTCTTTCAATCTTTTCATTGTGAAATGTTTGCCTTTTTATTCCTTTATTACTATTTTAGTGAGGTTTTAGGAGGTGTTGAATATAAACATGTCTGTTCAATCCTCATGAAAAACTAAAAGTTTCTAAATAATGTACTCAAGACTAAGAGACTCTCTGCCCTGTAAAAGTGTTAAAATTTAAAATTAAATAGTATTTTATGCTGTGCATCTCTCACAAAGAGGTTATGTCTCACATGTCATCTCTCATATGACCCAAAGAGGTCTACTATCACCTCTGATTTTATTAATAAGTTTTATCTGTTAGCATTTTAGATAGCCACAATTGTAGTATATAGTTTGAAATTTACATAATGGACAAATCAATCTAGTGGAAAAAGTGTAACACTGTGATAAATTATCATGGACTGTTACCTTTCATTCAGATAGGTTGGGGAGAAGGAAGGATGGGAAAGGTTTCGTGGAGAAGGTACTTGGAAACTAGGTGACAACTAACTCTCTACTCTCCAAAAGTTATGTTAAAGATTTTATTTATTTAACTGTTTATTCATTTATTTATTTGGCCGTGTGGCATAACTTGTAGGGGAGAAGGCAATGGCACCCCACTCCAGTGCTCTTGCCTGGAAAATCCCATGGACAGAGGGTCCTGGTGGGCTGCAGTCCTTGGGGTCGCTAAGAGTCGGACACGACTGAGCGACTTCCCTTTCACTTTTCACTTTCATGCACTGGAGAAGGAAATGGCAACCCACTCCAATGTCCTTGCCTGGAGAATCCCAAGGATGGGGGAGCCTGGTGGGCTGCCGTCTATGGGGTCATACAGAGTCAGACACGACTGAAGTGACTTAGCAGCAGCAGCAGCATAGCTTGTAGGATCTTAGTTCCCCGACCAGGTACTGAATTCTACACCCCAGGAATGAAGCACCAAGTCATAATCACTGGACCACCAGATAATTTCCATGTTAAAGGTTTTTTTCGCACCTTCCACATCTATGGTCTCCTGTGTGATAAATGCCTTTTTTTTTTTTTTTTTCCATTTTTAAAGAATTGTATTAGAAAGTTTTCTTTTTAGCAACTAAAACACATATCTTCTTGAATCCCTTGGTTCCTAATGTGTACCTTATTGAGCAAATCTAATACTTTTCTGCATCAGCATTCTTCAAATATTCTTCAGACACAAAGAACCTGTGTCTCCCTGTGCCCTCAGACTTATACACAATATACCCTAAGACTTGTATCATCATTCTCCAAATACTGCTGAGTCTTTCAAAGGTCTTTCTACTATTTCTGTATGTTTCCATTTGTCCAGTATTTTCTCTGCATGAAATGGCAAGTATTTTATTATAATATATGTTACTGAATTTTCATTTACATGGGGGAGGATAAATAAAACCTATTAGATAAATGCCTTTTTGAAAAGGATGCCATAAACTGGTTAGAGACAATGTCTCAGAAATAAGTTGCCACTTGCTTGTTAACAATGGGGTAACCCAGGCATTGTAAACAATACTGGGAAAATGCTGAGTTTCAGGTGGAGTTTTCTAAACATACCTCAGAGCTTAATAATCATCCTGGAAACTCTCTATTCCCCTAGGCAAAAAAACATCCTTTTAATAACTTTTTTTGCCATAGCCATTGCATACTACTTATTATGATAATATGCACAGGGGAGTTCTGTGTTTAATAACAGATAAATCAATGCATTAGTTACGCTTTCCAGGTGATGTCAATCCTCAAGTCTAACACAACCAATGTCTCTCTTATCTTTTAAGCAGCTCCCTCTTTAGAAAGTCAAATGTCTGAGAGTAAAGCAAAAGGTTTACCTGTTATAAAGAAGGTTCTACTTCCAGGAAATGAAAAACATGTTAAAATCCCCAGTTATTGTTCACGCAAACCAACTGTTAAAGGACAGCCTGGGCGCCTGGGCTAAGGACAGGCAGCCACTGGATCACAGGGCTTGATAAACTGAGGGACGGCTCAGTCTCCTTCCCCTGACCTTGCGCCTGGGGTGTAGCGGTGTTGTCCTGAATTAATTCTCACAACCACACAGGATTATGACAGACAGTGAAGGACTGCTCACGAAAGAGCAACTGCCGAGAAAATCCTGAGTGCATATTTACTGAGTCTCCTTCTTGGACAAGGAAGTCAGGCAGTAAGGCTTTGAAGGTAAGCAAGTTTGTTCCACGTGCAGAACAACACCTGCTGAGGCTGACGTGTCAGCCAAGACATCTGTCTTAAGCGCATGAGAAACAGCACGTAAGGAAAGAGTCAGACAGAACAGTCTCCAGAAAACAGGGTCTTGAGAAAGGAACAACATTTATATGCCTACAATGGGGCCCTCAATCTTTAAACCTCCGTCACCAGAATACATAAGAGTTTACACCACAGGGGTGAGGGGAAAGGATCTGTCTTGGTCTGCAGGTCCTCGTGTGCACATGGGACCTTCAGTAAAGTTCCCCACCCAGATGACTGGCTGCTCCACAATCCAGAGCCACTCACAGCTGGAAGACGAGGGAGAAAGGGAGGAAAGCAATGAAGTGGAAGCTCTAGAACCACTGGAGGAAATCTCAAGAGGGTTAAAACAAGATGGCTCAAAATCACGACACATGAGAGATTCTCACTTCCAATACAAAAAGCAGTTTAAGAACGCTCAGGTATATAATATATAAGTGGTAGTTCCGAAAGCTGAATGTTTGTGAATAATATCCTCTCTCTTTACACAAAGTATCAGCAGCTCCATACCCAGCATGGATCACATTAAACTGATCTCTGTCCTGTCTAGCCAGCCTGAAAAGTAACAGCAGAGTGCCCAAGACATCAGAAAAAAAAAAATTTAACAAACCATGGCTGATCTCAAAACTGGTTTTCCCAAGGCTCTTTAAACTGGAAAGTACCCAAAACCAATGTGAATTCTCTGAGACGTCCCAGACCAGGATTTCTCAAATTCAACACTGTTGATAACTGACCTGGGTAATTTGTGGCCAGGGCCTATTCTGTGTACTATAGGATATTCAGCAGCATCCCTGGCCTCTACCCACCAGGTAGAGGTTAACACCAGGTAGATGTTAGCTCACACACACACCCTAGTTGTGACAAGTGAAGACGTCCCTGGAGAGCAAAACCCTCCCAGCTGAGAACCACCGACTCAGACCAGTGCTTCACGATGAATCACTTGGGTTCTACGAAGATGCAGGTTCTGATTCAGTAGGTCTGAGGTGCACAAAGTGAGCTGCATCTCTAACAAGCACAAAGGGATGCTTGATGCTGCCGGTCACAGATCACACTCTGAAGAGAGGAACCCAGAGTAGTACCTCCCAGCCCGTCTACATACTGCAATCATTTGCGAAGCTTTTTAAAAATTCTGATGCTTAGGCCACACCCCAGATCAATGAAATAATAATCTCTGGGGTTGGGGTTTAGGCATCAGGATTAAAGTTCCTAGGTGATTCTAATGTTCGGCCAAGGGTTTGAAGAGGTTGTCTACTCATCCCCAGGACTGGAAAGTAAGTACAAACAGGCATTTAAGAATGAAGGGGAAGTACACAAGAGGAAAACGATTGCTCTCCTCACACATTCCTGACGTTGGTCACGCCCAGCTTTCAAGACAACCGAGATGTTTAGAGAGATGTAATACCAGAAAACCGTCTCTATGATGCTTTATTATATTGCTTTATAATTCCTATTTCCATTTCAGTTTCAAGTTTGAAAATTATATGTAGAGACCACATAAAGGACACTATTTTAAAGACTTTTTACCCAAAGATTCTTGACGTTTTGAGTATGTTATTTTTCAGATTCAGATTTTAAAAGTTTGTGAATCTCCTGCCAAAGTTTTTCTGCATAAAACAACATGATACATGGGATTTGCTTTGAAATGTCTTAGCTAAAAAGGGCAGATGGAGGACAGTGCTGGGATATACATAAAACTGGCAAAACGTTAACACCTATTCATTAAAGCTAAAAGATGAGTGCATGGAAAATCATTGTTATTACACTAGTCCCTCTATAGATATTTGAAAATTTCTATAATAACAATTGAAAAGCAATTTCTTTAATCCAAAATATAGCTTTCTATTAAAGATCATCCCAAAGAAAAATTCATGTTCATATGAAACTTGTCTATGTGAAAACTTCAAATTTTCACTGTAAAAGACGAAGGACCTGGGACTTCCCTGGTGGTCCAGTGGCTGGGGCTCCCTCTCCTAATGCAGGGGGCCTGGATCCAATCCCTGGTCAGGGAACTGGATCCCACATGCCATAACTAGGTGTTCTCAGGCTGCAGCTAAGACCTGGTGTAGCCAAATAAATAAATACTTAGGAAAAAAAAAAAAAGAAGGACCTGACACCTCTAGCAGCAGTTCCCAGTTTTTGCCGTTTCCTTTCATTCCACTGAAAAAGTAAATTATCACTCTGGTTTCCAGATATGTTCCATTTGTCTGAAATTGTCTTTCAAAAGACTTACTGTGTCATTCAAAAGAATTCTTTTGTGTCTCCTCACTGAAAAAACTTTTGGCTTAGCAAAGCTTTGGTTAGTTCTTTAAAAAAAAAAAACCTGCTCAAGGCCTTTACCTTTCAAGTTAGAAAAGAGGAAAAAGCAAACACAGTTCATAGGCGATGAAAGACACGGCACTGAACCAGGAGGTAAGGTGGACGCGGCCCCGCCCATCACACCAGACTGTACCCGGAGACAGCCTGTTTCCAGCAGGAACTACATATAGGATCCAGTTAAGCATCTGAAACAGCTAAAAATGACCCAACACCAGAAATCATGATAATCATCTCATGTATTTGGTTCAGAACACTGGGGGTAATGTGATGCTAATGGGATGCTTTTAGGTAAAATGAAAGAAAGCTCATTGCTGCGGCAGAATCACACTTCTGTGTTAAAGAATTTAAAGTTGTCAGAATTGGAACTCTGAAAATTCTCTGGACTCATCTGATCTCTTTCTTAATTTTTCTTCCACTGTAATTCTCTTTGTTCAACCTCATTTCTAAAGAGGATATCTAGCAGACATCAGAAAAGAGTTGAAAATATACACAAACATAAACTAAGTGCAATACAGTATTTTCACCTGGAATAAAATCTTAGGCCTGAAAAATGCTATACTATTTTTAATGTACTGATAAAACAAAAAAAAAAGATGAAACAAAAGATAATACTTTCAAATTCATGCTGTATTTCTTACCAGTGAAATTAAATCCTCCATAGTTTGCCTGTTGTTTCTGTGATGTACAGAAAGCTCCGTTACACAATCTTCATCAAGGTGAATAAGCTAGAAAAAAATTTTTATTGATTTTATTAACATTAATAAAATATTTATGGCTTTGAAACCTTTAAATTATGATAATTACCTTGTAAAATCAAACACCAACATGTAAAAACAACATGAGTTTGTCAAACTCTTAGGTAAAAATAAACATCCTCCACAATTTTTAGAGATATAAGCAGATAACAATAAGCAGTTCAAGAAGGTGATGAGCTCTCTTTCCTAGCTCTTCACGTCCCCATCATCATCTGAACGACTGCTACAATTCTGCGGTGCAGCCCAGGGACTCTATTCTCTTCCCCTCCTGCAACACAGGGACCGGCATTTGCACCAAAGAACAGATATCTAGGCATCAAAAACTAGTGTCTGCACAAGAGACCGCGTAAAGAGTGGGTCAGACTTGTAGCACATAGTCTCCCAGGTTATGTCTGGGTTTAGCACAAGCCAAGGAGCCCTTCTGATGGTGCCACAGATGCTGCACAATCATCATTATGATGAAGGTCCTGGCAAAGCACAAGTGTTAAAGGAAGAAGTAATACTGCCTCTACACAAACATTCTTTTGATTAAGGACAGAAATGATCCAAAGCATCTCTGCAGGATGAGACCTCACCAGAGATGGGACCAGAAATAGGTTCTCGGAACCAAACAAGGATCACTGAGAATGAAAAGGCAGGCAGGGTCTGGCCTGTCCCTCCAACAGGAGCTCAGAAAATCACATAGGAAGAGAATTATAAGGAATGTAATTATAAAGTCATATTTCCAATGTAAGAATTCACTTCACAACAGCCCCAGTAAGTAAGGTTTCACTTTCTACTTAGTCTTCATCTCCAGAACAGCTGGGATGGCTAGCTTTGTCCTCCTCCCCTAAAACTTGTCTCCTTCTGATTCCTACCCACTGTGAACCGGTACAGTCCGACAGCTGACAGGCTTTAGAAGTAGACGACCTTGGTTTTCATCATTTTATCACAAAAGAACCGTGTGATCTTGAGCATGTTATTACACCGTCCTGTAAAATAGAGATGGCACCTGCCATGTAACATATGCAAGCTATGTGGAGTACCTAAACGAAGAGGCCCTCAAACAATGGTGAACTATTTTTACTAACAGTCTTAATTCTGTTTCCTCTTTGGTATAAGAGCCTTTCATAAATTTGAATATTCCTATTATCAGCAACCTTTCTTCTCCAAGCATTCTCTTTTCCAGTCCCTTTAACCACCATTTCAATGATTAACTCCTCCCAACCATCTGGTCCTTTCTTTAGATCATAGTTCAGGTTGTCACTGACCCTCAAGATCCAAGAGAGGTTTGCCCAGCAGAAGGCAGAGCACTACCATGACCTTCCCTTGTTCTGGACACCATAGTTGTCTCAACAGACTCAAGGGAAAACCATGCGCCACCATGAAACCGCGGGGACGGTACAAACAATGACCTGCATGACCGGCTGGTTCCTCACGGGCTATGGAGAATGTGGAGACCACAGAGGTTTATACTGATGGTTCCAGGAAAGTCACCAATGCCACAAGTAAGTTTTCCTCGTGATTCTTTGACCTCAGCAGTTCCCCGAACTGTAGATTCCCACTTCAGGAGAACTCAGACTCAGAAGCCCAGACATTTTACAACTCAGCTGGGTATCTTCTTGTTGATATCACTGCTCAAGCATGAAAGACGGGATTTCTGGGGTTCCCACCATGACCTTAAGTTACTCTCATAAAAACAAAAACCTCTCCCCCACAGCCTCTTGCTCTGTACTTTTATCACACGGTATGTGGAGGAAGGGACTCGATGCGATCTTCTTTGCTGGGCTCTTGAACTGGAAAGAATGAAAAGAGTGGGACAAAACACCAAAGTCTGAAAAATACGGTTTCTCAAACTGGGTTTTTCAAAGAGGTTCAATACTTTAAGTACTCTGAATTCTCAGCCATACACACTCCAGTTAAATCAAAAATGTGCGCCAAAAGCTAGCCAATTATTGTGGATTATCCGTGCCTACGACATTCCCTGTTCAGTAGGGCAGAAAATGGAACGGAATATAACTTCTATTTTATACAATACTTGAGCACTACAGCTACGTGTGAAAATGATAGAAGATCATGCATACAGTTACAGAATAGCATCTCCACCTTAAATATCCAAGTAAATCTGAATTATTTTTTATAGTTCACCCTTGATGAAAGACAATACTGAGGCAGACAAGCAAATACTTCAAAAAGCAATAATCCCTTAGAGCTCTTCTGTATATAACTCATTTGATCCCTGCAATAGCTCAGTAAGGCAGATATAACAGATGAATGACATTGCATTTAAAGCACTTTATAAACGACAAAACATAATCCAAACATACAGAAGAGACTGACATTAGAATACCCACCCACATTAGAGGTGAGAAAGACTCAGAAAAATTTATGCCATTTGCCCAAGATGGGCATTTTTCACCCTAGCTTAGGGTTCTTCCTACCACACCACAACGCCACCTCTCCGAGACTCTGTCCCAATAGCTATTCCAACAGAGACCAGACAAGCAATGCTCATCACAAAGGCTACCGCTACACAGTATACAGGACCTGAGTTTCAACTTCTGACCTGTCAGATCCATTATGTTCTGGAGCCCTTCTGCTTGGGTTAAGATCCTGGTTCTACACTTACTAGCTATTTGACCTTGGGCAAGTTATCTCATGATTCTGTGTTCAACTGCTTCATCTGCAAATGGGGACAACAGTACCCAGTTCAGAGGGTTTATATGAGGGTTAAAGGAATTAAGAGAGTTAAAGACAAAAAGCCCTGAAGGGTTCTATCCTAAGGGCTCTATTGTTATACTACAGCGCTATGGCTGCACACCTCTCTATTATAGTAAGCATTCAATATACATGAGCAATTATTATACTAATATGTAAGGGAAATCATATACCTTTTCAGAACACTCAAAACTATGTATCCTACTTTACACAATGCCACAGTTTAAAATAATCTTCGTGCTGATGAAATCAGAGACGGTCTTCATTTTGGCATCTACTCTGTTGCAAACAGTAGCATATCCTCCCCTGTTAAGGATCACGGCTGAGAAGACATGCAAAGCCCTCCCACGCGTGGAGAAACGATGACCCCCAATGGCTGAAAACAGGCATTGGCAGCACGCATGGTCACCATCCCGCAAGGGGCACAGCATAGCTCCCTGGCCCGGAGGCCACGCTGCTCGGCCAGCAAACGTTCTGCTGTCTGTAGGCTCTCAGCTATTAGCATTAAGCTGCTGCTTGAAGATGTCTTAAAAGGTGAAAGAAAACAGGGAGAAGAGAAATTTCAGAGACTGACAATCACAGGAGAATCAGGAGGGATTTGAGGTCAGGCTATGTGGTCCTCACAGGGGACAGACCAGTGAGAAGGGGTTAAAAACAAACAGCCTATTTTTCCAGGTATCTATATTTATTGGTGTGATTCTTCCAGAAAGCAAATATCCTACAGTTGTATCAGGTCTACAATGTGGCGTGTCTCCAAACTGTTCTGTTGACCCATGCACAAACTCCACTTCACTGTAGACGTTTTAGATTATCAGAAAACATCCCCAATTATCTGATAAGGCTATTAAAATACTGCTCCTTTAAAGCATTAAAATGTTTTTCTAACTACATACCTGTGTGAGGCTACATTTTCTTCATATGCTTTAACCAAAACAATGTATCAAAAGAGTGTAGAAGGAGATGAGTACCCAAGTGTCTTCTATTAAGCTAGACTTTAAAGAAATTTGCAAAGACGTAAAGCAGTGCCACTCTTCTCACTACATTTATTTCTTAAATAGTTATGTTTAACTTCTTGATTTCCTTGTCTATGAAAAGGGGATAAGAATTGTACCAACTTTGATGCCTACGCCTTCCATACTGGCTCTGGGTTTTGCCTTGTGGCTTGCTTTGGCCAGACATTAGTAAGTACAATGAAAGCAGAGGCTTGAAAAATGCTTGAGCGTTAGGGCTTGCCTGCTTTCTTGCTTCTTTTGGAATCCAGCCACCATATCAGGAAGCCCACAGTAGCCTGCTGGACGCAATGTGACCCAACAAATAACCAGCATAAACAGCTGGGGTTTTTTTGGCCATGCTATGTCACATGTAGGATCTTAGTTCTTTGACCGGGGATCAAAACCGAGCCTCCTGCAATAGAAGCATGGAGTCTTAACCACTGAACCACCGGGGAGTCCCAGGAGCTGGTCTTTTGAGTGAATCTCATACAATCCAGCCACGTTAGAGTCCCCAGTTGACTGCGGCCACACGAGTGACCTCAGGTAAGACCCACACAAGAGCAGCCCAGCTGAGCCCCAAATTACTGATCCACGGAAACTGTAAATTATTGTTTTAAATCACTAAATTTGTTTTTTTTCAATGTAGCAATAGTTCATTAATATGCAAAATGTGGCTACCCCTTACATAAAATAAACTGTAAAGATTTACTGTGTAACACAGGGAACTATCAGTCAATATCTTATAACAACCTATAATGGGAAATAATTTGAAAAAATATATATATACATGCATAACTGAATCACTTTGCTGTACATCTAAAACTAACACAATATTTTTAATTAACTATAATTTTTTTAATTACACATATTCTTTAGTAACGCTCACATTTTTATCAAGTTCAAACTGCCAATTGTTAAAAAATATTTTTAAAACAGTAATGTAGGAATACTTGTTAATATAATTGCTTAAACTTGCATAGCACCCTGTATTAAAGTTCCTTCCTATATATATATATTAAACCAACTCTCAGGGTGTAGTGTGGTCTGCAGACCCCGAAGAATCTCCAATCAAAACAATATAACAAAAGAGACAATGCAGAAGCTGGTGAGATCCAAGTGCCCTCCTTTAAGCTAGGCTTTAAAGAAACTTGCAAAGATGTAAAACAACGCTATTCTTCCCACATTTATTTTTTAAATATTCATTTTTCATAAAAATATTCATTTGTGATAAACTGTTAACAGGTATAGTACTGTTACTTTTAAGTGAATCAATTAATAAATATTTTAATAAATTAATATTAAGAGCATTAAAGGGGGCCTCAGACTTAAAAGTATGAGAACCACTGCAACACTGTAACTACTCGGGAAAGTAGACAAATAACAGGTTTAACCTAATTTTTACAGACGAATGTACAGGTTTGGAAAAGTTAAGTAACCTGCCCGAGATTCTCAGAGCACTGTTCACAATCTGACTATGTCAGAGACACCTGGGAGCTTTTTAAATATCCATTAATTGTTGTGGGAGGGAGCACAGGCACTTTTTAGGGTCCTTGTGATTCTCATGTGCCGGCCTGGTTAGGCACCACTGTCTGGGAGGTTAACAGGTGAATGTAAAATTCAGTTACAGTCTCCTAAACAGCAATCTGATGAATAAGTCTACAAAATATATTTTCTTTTATACTTAGACCACATCACTGTACATCCTGAATCCACACAAAGTTTTTTGTTTGTTTGCTTTTTAATTCTACTTACAGGAGCCTTGCTTTGCCACTCAACAGGACAGTTGTAATCGTGCATGATCCAGGGGTGGTTCAAGAGATTTTTCATAGAAATCCGTTTCTTTGGGTCCACCTAGTGGCCATTGAGAGGTAGCTGGAGATTAACATTTCAAATGGAGAGCATAGAACACCTTTTTCTCCTCAGAACTCAAAATTCATCAGAACAGATGTAAACTTTTATCATCACAAAAATGCTGTCAAAGACCTTAAAATGGCCTTGGAATAAATTCTTTTAAAAGGGGAATAGAAGCAAGAGAACTATAGCAACCAACATGGCTTAGAAGATAAATGTTTAACAAACATGAACTTCATTGGTATGGACATTATTCATGAAGTTCAGTCAATCTATTGTATGATGTAATAGTCTTTTGCTGGAAAACCTATTCACAGGAAATATTCACCAATTTAATATTCAAGCAGCCACAATGCAGGGCATTCACACTGAATATGCAATCTCTACCTCCGGTGAGCTTACAATCACATAGAACAAGTTGAAAAGCATACCTTTCTTTTCCATTTGTAATTTTCAAATGTGAGGAAAGGAAAATTAATCAACACAGATTAAGTTTTGGGGAGTTTAGAAGAAAGGATGAGGTGTTTTCAATCTCATTATGGAGATTTGGTGGTCTGGTCTACTTAATCAAGGTGGGTGAGCTTGAAGTAAATTTTGAATAAAAAGTAGAGATGGCTTAATAGATGGAAAACTGAAATACATAATAATGAAAAACATACTGCACTAATAAGGTACTCATATTTTCAAAGTGCTTCCTATTAATCTCATTTTATCCACATAACACGATGCAGCAGTGAGGCCAAGCTCAGAATCCCCATTTTCAGGTCAGAACCAAGTTAGGTGGCATGCCTATTGATCTGTAGGGAGGATAACTAGCCTTCAGCACTCCCATCTTTCACCTTCAGAGGTCAATACACCAAATCAGTGATTCTTAAATGTGGCCCCCACCAGGCCAGCAGCATCAGTGTCATCTGGGAGCTTGTTAGAAATGCAAACTCTTAGTCCTGCCCCAGATCTATAGAATCAGACCCTCTCCGTTTGAAGCCCAGCAATCTGGGTTTTACTAAGCCCATCTGGCAACTCTGGTAGATGCTAAAGTTTGAGAACCATAGCACTAGATCAAGGGCCCACTCAGCTGTACATCAGCTCATTCAAGCGTTTATTCCATATCTACTATATGTCTAGCATACAAAGAGTGGGAGCAAGAAACCAGAAAACAGTGGAGCAAGAGATGATTAAACTGACAATTCTCAAGAAAAGGGAAGAAAAACCAAAT
Source organism: Cervus canadensis (assembly GCF_019320065.1). Lineage (NCBI taxonomy): Eukaryota > Metazoa > Chordata > Mammalia > Artiodactyla > Cervidae > Cervus > Cervus canadensis. The sequence goes on from NC_057399.1 coordinate 12,685,141, forward strand.
CACCAGACATATATTAGCTGTCTTTAAAAAAAAAAATGCAGGTCTTTCCTGGAGGTCCAGTGGTTAAAACTTCACACTTCTACTACAGGGGACGCAGGTTCGACCCCTGATCAGGGAAGATCCCACATGCCATGTGGTATGGCCAAAAAAAGAAAGCTGCGTTTGCAAAGAAAGCACTAGTAAAGAATATTTGCAGAATAGATATAATGAATAGAATTTTTTAAAGGTGATGTATAAATGTAGTAGCACAGACATCTTAATATCAAATAACTGCAATAGACTTCTATTATTTAAAAATAAATAACAAAGATTACCTGTAGCATTTGCTGAAGAAGTAGAACACTACTGGGCGAGAGCCACTTAGGAACGTCATATTTCCCTCTCTACAAAAAACAAGAAAAGCATTAAAGAGATTTAGGTTCAACCAGCCTTAACAAAAATTTCTACAGTTAACAACATGCTAGAGATTTACTTCCAAGCTTGAAGACTTCGCCCAACTTTAAGACATGGCAAACATATATCTTACAGGCCTTTGGAATCTATAGTATTATTAGTGGACAGAAGTATACACTGTAGACAATGTTCATATTGCTAAAGCAAATTTTAGTTTATAATCCCAGAAGAACTGTCAGTTGACAAAGTTAGGTCACATAAAAGCGTATTTGGTAACTGGACACAGGCTGTGGTTACCCACGGGTCACGTGTCATCTACAAGGCAGAATTCACTATCACTGAAGAACTGGCACTGAAGAAAGCCACCCCTTTGGGGAATGGAAGAGACTCAGGAGACAAATGCTTACAACCTGTTAGACATTACAGTCACTAAGTCATCAACCAAAACAAGACTAGGGGCTTGCTAAACACTAACACGTGACAGAATAGTACCTCTTCACGCAGCCTGTCACACACCCTTCTTTCCCAATTCATAGGAAATGACAGAATCATTTTTCTTAGCAGAGAACAAATTGTTTAATGATGCTAGGATAACAGGTTAATTGTATGAGAAAATTAAGATTGAACTGTAATTCAAAATCTACATCAAAATTATTTCTACCCAGATTAAAGAGTTAAATGCAAATACAAAACCATGAGAATACGGAAAGCATCGGTGATTAGTTTTTAGAACCTGTCTAGACATGACAGCAATACCAAAAACTATAAAGATTAACAGATGACAAAATTAAAAACTGACATTTCTGTAGAGCAAAACACAACTAACAAAGTTAATTAACAACACAGTGAGAAGGGGGAAAGCCTTTCCACCTAGATGACAAAAGACTAACCTACTTTATCATGTACAGAGCTCTCACAGATCACCACCGATCCTGCTCTCCCAACATTTCCCTTCACAGCAAATGGCGATTGCCTTACCCACTCCTCAGGTCAGAAACCTTGGATCATGGGCTTCCTTGGGGGTCCAGTGGCTAAGACTTCACACTCCCAACGCAAGAGGCCTGGGTTCAATCCCCATCAGGGAACTAGATCCCACATGCTGCAATTAAGAGTTTGCACGCCACTACTAAAGATCCTGCTGGCTCTCAAGTAAAGAACTTCAATGCCACAGTGAAGATCTGGCTTCAGGCCCAGCGTGGTCTGTGCCCCACATCCACCAACTCCTTGCTACCTCCCAAACTCACCTGCTCACTCTCTCCCTCACTCACCAAACTATGATCACAAGTCAAACACAAGGCCTGCCTTAGGTCCTGTGCACACTTTGTTCCCGCCACCATCGTGCTTTCCTCAATATCAGCAGAGCTTGTACCTTTACCTGCTTCAGGTCTCCCCTTAAATACCAGTGGTATCAATGAGGTCTCCCCAAACCACCATTATAAATGGCATCCTCATGCACCATCATCCTTACCACCCTTCCAAGGCACCTTCTGTACAGTCCTTATCTCCACTTGTCATACTACATATTTATTTGTTTATTTTCTCTATATTTATTTGTTTATATGTCATAGTACATATTTATTTGTTTATTTTGTGCACACACACACACCCAGCATATTTATTTTGTTTAAATATGTCATACTACATGTTTATTTATAAACACAAATTTGTGTATAAATATGTCATACTACATATTTGTTTATACATTAGAAAATATTCTAACGTATTCTATTTACATTAGAATATAAACTCTTTAAAAAAATCACAGGGATTTTGTCTGTACTGTTCACCTAGAACACTGTCTGGCCCTAACATAAAAGGTGCTCAATTAATATTTGTTGAATAAATGAACAAATAGGATAAAAGCATACACTCCAAAAGAAAATGGACAAAGAATATTCACAATTCCAAAAACAAGAGCTTTTAAATGGTCAATAAACATGATAACATGTTCAACTAATCTAGTAATAAAAAAGTAATTAATTTAAACAAAAATATGATCTAAATTGATAAACTTCAAAAAAATTATCCAGTGTTCGAGTTCAGAGGCAAGAGCACTTATATATACAACGAGAGAGTATAAACGTTTCTGAAGAGTACTGTGGAAATATGTTTAAAAAGCATTCAAGATCAAATATCCTTGATCCAGCAATTACACTTCTAGCAATTTATCCTAAGCAAATAAATTGGCATAAAAAAGTTATTACTGTTATGAATAGTAATATTCATCACACAATTGTTTGTGATACAACTATGGGGACTAAGGAACATGGTCTGGGAGAATCCAGAGGGTCCCCAAAACTAATCAAAGACAAAATTACCTGAATAAGGATCCTGAGTTAGAAATCTATTACAGGTCCAGGGAGACGAGGGTGTTAGGTAGTTAGAATAGGAAAGAGTAGTCCAGAATGGCGGTGGCTAAAGGACAAAGACGGGAAAAGCCCTGGAAAATGGAACAGAGGAAGGTCCAGGGACGGGAGTGAGGACTGCAGGTGGAACAAACAGCCCTCCTGGCCAGCCCAATTTACACAGGGCAGGCTCAGGGGGAGGAGAAAAAACACAGAAAAAGAGGCGCCAAAATCGAGCCCCTGGCCTCTCTTCTCTTAGCATCTTCTGGGTCAGCCCGCCCTCATGCCTCGAGGATGTATTTTCCTTTGCTTGCCAAATAAAAAGGCTGTAACACTGGTCCCTCCATTGCTTCAAATGTTTGCTGCGGTGAGACAGAACCAAGGAAATCACAGACTCCCCTGACCACGGCAAGTGCACACATGCGCATGCACGCAGGTACATGCGCGTGCACACACACACACACACCCACACCCAGCAATGACTGAACTAGGCTGGGACGGCAGAGGCGGGCAGGTGGAGAAGCCATCGGCTAGCAGCTGCATTGCCTCCTCTGTCCTCATGAACTGTCTAGGACACAGTTCTCACAGGAACCAGTCCAGCTTAAAGGTGAGGCGAGGAATGGACAGTACAGATCACTCAGAATCTGAGACCTACATGACAGGCTGGACTTTGATTGTGTTAAAGAAACAGTCAAAGTTCCAAAGAAACGCTATCAAGCAATTTATTTAAAAAGAAAAGGTGCTAATGTTAAAGCAACTCAACCTCTAACTCAGCCTCTCTGATGAGAGCAGACCGGTTGACCTACAAAGTGTTTCCTAGGAAGGGCAAGAGCTTTCATTTTACAAATGACATTTAATGTTATTAAGTTTTTCATTCTCCTTTAGCTAAAGCACTCACTGCTACCCGGAGATCCCACGCCTATTTATGCCTTGCCAGGGCACCTACACACACGCCAACGTCAGGTGCTGACGTCTGTTTCTGACCGTAATGAGAAGCCTCTAATTCACTTTTCCTTACTACCCCTCATCCACCAAGCACTGAGACTCAGTGCTGCCTAGGCTCAGGCTTACCCCTGGGAAGGGGGACTTTCAGATGCTTCAGCCACCTTGCTGGGACTCAGCACCAAGTCACATGCAGGACAGGCCGTGACTTGGCTGGCCCCACTCTCTTATCTCAGCTTTTCCTTATTCCTGCATCCAGATGTCTCTCATGATTCAAACCCTGGGTACCTGACATGTTCTTTTTCCTGGTAAACTGATCGTTTGCCTGGTACCTCAAATTCCATAGCCTGCTCTTACCAGGGTCCTGTAGAAAACAGAGACAGCCTGGGGTTGTCTCTACTATCCACTTATAATGATCAGAGGGTCGTGATCTGAGTCTGCAATCACAGCCTGCACGGCCTGAAGCGTCCTCTGTCTTGCTCACGGGTCAGAACCTCCATGGACTCCAGTGGGTCTCCACTCATGCTGACTGGATGCAGAGCCATCTACTGCTTGCTCTCTGGACACCAACTGCACAGGGTTGAATAGTGTCCCCCCAAGACTTAAGTCCACCTGAAACCTGTGAACACACCCTTATTTGGAAATAGGGGCTTTTGCAGAAGCAATCAAGTTAAGATGTCCTGGGTTAGGCTGGGCCCTAAATCCAAAATAACTGGGGGGTATTCTTATAAGAAGGGGGGCACTTAGACGCAGACACACAAACACACAGGCAAGAAGGCCACATGAACACAGAGGCAGAGGCCGGAGTGAGACACCTATAGACCAAGGACCGCCGAGGACTTCAGGCAAACACAAGACGCTAGCAAGAGGCAAGAGGAGTCTCTCCAGACCCGTCAGAGGGACCATGGCCTGCTGACACCTTGGCTTTAGACTTCTAGTCTCCAGAACCGAAAGAATAAATATCTGCCGTGTTAAGCCACCACCCTGTAGTACTCTGACACCCACCGCAGAAAACGAACGGACCGTCTAAGGGTCTAATCTACTTGCACTATACCTCTCTCCTGCCATCACCACCCACCCAAGGAGAATTCTGGTTCCAGATTCCAGCCCTTTCTGGTCTGTTCCAACACACAAGTAACAGTTCCTAACCAGAACCACGATAATGAATGTTATGCCATTAAATCCCAAAACTATCACCCAAAACACAAGTACTCTCAACTAAAAATAGCAGAATTCTACAGAAATCAGATATAAAAATGGGTTTTCAGACCAAAGAACTGAATGACAAGAGCCACCGGGCTGATTCCAAGTTTCCCTTCGCCTCTTATTTCTCACCCCTTTGATCACCCTAACCTGAATTCATGAAGTCTCTCTTCACAGATCCCCTGTGCTGAGCTATAAGTTAGTGCTTACAGAGGCAACACCGCCCGCAGGGGGGCAGGGAGGACAAGTGACGAGACGTACGGTGCTCGGCGCACCGCAAACAGGCAGCGCCTGGAGCCATGCTCTGTATCTGAGCCCGTCTGCCTCTCATCTGCTCCTTGAACCTGTACAACTTAGGTCATCTTTCTGACCCTGTTTCCTAAGAGTAGGCTCTGGAGACAAACTGTCTATATCCAGATGGAGGACCTACCACTTACTAGCTGTGTGGATGGGCTATGGAACCTCGCTGTGCCTCAGTTTCCTCATCTGAAAAAGAAACACAATAATAGTATCAACTCCGCAAACGGCTGCTAGCATTCAATGACTTAATACACATAAAGCACTTAGCACGGGGCTCGGTGCAGAATTAAGAACTCAGTATCTGCTAGTTTGTACTATTAAGGCTGCCTTCACTACTATTATTGCTACTGCTATTACTGTCTGTGAACCAAATACAGTGACGCTCCTCACAGGGCATTACTGTATGTGGGATTAGTCCACTAAAAGGAGTAAAACAGAAGGTATGGGAAAGCACTTGGTAAAGTGGCTTGCACAAGAGGCAATAAATGTTTGTTCAACGGAAATAAAAAGAAGTGGGAGCTGCTCAAAGGGCAGAGAGATAAGCCAGACCAAAGATGGCACGGCGGCCAAAGCCACACACGCCAGGGCGCTCAACGTTCAGTACAGTAAAAACGGCGAGTCACTCTGAGGATGTACCTGCCCCCTCAGGAGTGCTCTGCCCCATCGCAGCTGCCTCAGGATCTCGGGATTACCTGGTGAGAACAAACCAACTAGTCAAGTCCTGCTCACACCACCCACCCACTTGCCCAGTTTGGACAGAACAGCTCTGTAGAGCGCCATCGACACAGGAAGCGTGAAGCCTGTGCCCCAGCACCATGACCTAACATCCTCAGCTCCATCCTCTACACTGAAACAGAGTCCAGAGCTGAGCTCTGCGGCCAGGCTCACCCCACCCGCTTATGTGTACACAGTACTCAAAAACACACAAAGCACTTGTACACATATTTTACCTTGTGCGGTGGGCAGGGGTTACTAACCCATCACACAGGTGAGGAAGCTATGTCTCAGCCAGGAAATCAAATACCCATTCAATGTTATAAGGCACTGGTTCTCCACCGAGGGTGACTTTGTCCCCCGGGGGACATCTGGCAGTGTCAGGAGACATTTCTGATTGCTGTGATTTGGAGGCTGCTATTGGCATCTAGTGGGTGAAGGCCAGGGATACTGCTGAACACCTTGAGATGCACCCGACCATCCCCCACCACAAAGAATCATCCAGTTCAAAATGTCAGTGGCGCCAAAGTTGAGAAACACTGTTAGAGAGTGATAAAGGGGCAGAGACAATAAGGAAAGATATAATACTTACTGTACTGTACTGTACTGGGCTAGAAAGTCTAAGGGTACCTAGAAGTAGGGAGAAAGGTTCCATCTTTAAATATTCAAAGTATGTATCTATAAATGGTCAAACAGAAAAGGCCTTAAAGGAACAGTTTCGCTGGGGAAGAGCACCTCCAACAAAAGGCCCTGTGTCAACCACGCCTGCGCCCCTCAACCCTGGTTTATGTCCAGTCTTTGGAGAACTCTTGTTTATTTAAGAGCTGACTACCTTGCAAATGAGAGCAAGAAATAGGTATTAGAGGGTGAAACCAATTGGGAGGAAGGGAAAAAGATCTGTGTGCTAATAAGCAAGATAATCCTGGGAATACTGGTGAGCTTGGAATTGTTCATTTTTCACACAGTACTAAGAAAGGCAGGTGATCTCTCCAACACATAACAGTACTGGAGTCAGCTCCATAACTGTAAAGTATTATCTCATAAAGAAACAACTTGCTCATCTTCTTTAAAATTATAAACCATACTTGTTAGAAAGCAATTTTACTTTCAAGCTACTCAACTTTCATTTACTAAATTAGTTATATTTCCTTAATGTTTGTGTACCCAGAACTGGAGTACAGTCATGCTTGTCTTTGAATGCGGTGATAGTGAATGAATATAGGTGACATTAATAAGATGAATACTCAGTCTATTAGCAACCCTGCTGGAAACTGCAGTTTAGCATTTTGGTTAAAATAGTCAAAGAACAAAAGCTAAACAAAGTCTGCCTTTTAAACAAGAGTTACATACAGTATGTCAAATACTGCTGGGTTTTTCAATCAAACCAAGAACTGAGGGAAGCGTTATTCCCAACTGAGGAATTTTAGAACATTCTAGGCAAAGATACACACTGCATGCAAGTGAGACGACACCTTAATTAGATTCACCCAGCAGACTGCGTTACACTGGGAATCGGAACAATAGTTCTGAGCCAAGATTACAATAAATTTCAAAATCTATAATGTGTGAAATTAAATTCCACAATAATGCATAAGAGCCCTAATTTGAATCAATTTTCAACTTGCAAATACATGAAAAACTAAAAAATGAAATTCAGAGTAACAGAAACAAAGAGTATACAGTTTTAGTAAATAATATTAATTAGGAAGGCTAAATCTCTATTGAACAAGAATTAGACATTTTCTACTCATTGCATGGCAGAAATATTTGATTTACCCCAAATATCAAAACTTGGATCTAACACCTACTATTAGGGTATAACACTTTTATGTTCTCTGAGGGTAAGTCCTCTCTCCCAAAGGATTCACCCAAAATCCACTAATGCATCAATAAATGAATAAAAGTACAGAACACTGAAATTTGTATGTTAGTACTAAATTTGTATGTTAGTATGTGTATTGGTAAAACAATACATTTAATAATCAGGAACATTGGAAATTCCCTGGCAGTCTAGTGATTAGGAGTCCTCGATTCCACTGCAGGGAGCATGGGATTGATCCCTGGTCAAGAGACTAAGTTTCCTCCAGCAGCATGGAGCAGCAAAAAAGAAAAAAACTGACTGAACAAAAAAAAAAAAACAATTCCTGCATAGCCAAAAAAAAATCTTAAACACAGAAAAAGGTGATATAATATACTGATGGGATTATGAAGAAATACACATCTTCATGCTATTGCTTGTGACTGTATAAATTGATAGAACTTTGCTGGGAAATACTTTGGCAATATCAAATAAACTTACTAATTCACATACCTCTGTCCCATATATAAGAGGATATTTCATGCAAAGACAGGCACAACAAAGGACAGAAACAGTATGGACCTAAGAGAAGCAGAGATATTAAGAAGAGGTGGCAAGAATACACAGAAGAACTAAACAAAAAAGATCTCAACGACCCAGATAACCATGACAGTATATCACTCACCTAGAGCCAGATATCTTATGATGTCAAGTGGGCCTTAGGAAGCATCACTACAAACAAAGCTAGTGGAGGTGATGAAATTCCAGTTGAGCTATTTCAAATCCTAAAGGATGATGCTGTTAAAGTGCTGCACTCAATATGCCAGCAAATTTGGAAAACTCAGCAGTGGCCACAGGACTGGAAAAGGCCAGTTTTCATTCCAATCCCAAAGAAGGGCAATGCCAAAGAATGTTCAAAGTACTGCACAATTGCACTTATTTCAAATGTTAGCAAAGTAATGCTCAAAATCTCCAAGCCAGGCTTCAACAGTATGTGAACCAAGAACTTCCAGATATACAAGCTGGATTTAGAAAAGGCAGAGGAACCAGAGACCAAATTGCCATCATCCATTGGATCATAGGAAAAGCTAGAGAATTCCAGAAAAACACCTACTTCTGCTTCATTGACTGCGCTAAAGCCTTTGACTGTGTGGATCACAAAAAACTGTGGAAAATTCTTAAAGAGATGTGAATATCAGACCACCTGACCTGCCTCCTGTGAAACCTGTTTGCAGGTCAAGAAGCAACAGTTAGAATTGGACATGGAACAACAGACTGGTTCAAAACTGGGAAAGGAGTACGTGAAGGGTGTATATTGTCACCTTATTTATTTAACTTATATGCAGATTGCATCATGTGAAATGCCAGGCTGGATGAAGCACAAGCTGGAATCAAGAGAGAAATTTCAATAACCTCAGATATGCAGATGACACCACACTTATGGTAGAAAGCAAAGGAACTAAAGAGCTTCTTGATGAAGGTGAAAGAGGAGAGCAAAAATGCTGGCTTAAAATAAAACTCAATCTTCAAAAAACTAAGATCATGACATCTGGTCCCATCACTTCATGGCAAATAGATGGGGAAACAATGGAAACAGTGATGGACTTTTATTTTCTTGGGCTCCAAAATCACTGTGGATGGTGACTGCAGGTATGAAATTAAAAGATGCCTGCTCCTTGGAAGAAAAGCTATGACAAACCTAGACAGAGTATTAAAAAACAGAGACATTACTATGCCAACAAAGATCTGTATAGTCAAAGCTATGGTTTTTCCAGTACTCATGTACGGATGTGAGAGCTGGACAATAAAAAGGTTTAGCACCAAAGAATTGATACCTTCAAACTGTAGTGCTGGAGAAGACTCTGGAGAGTCCCTTGGACAGCAAGGAGATTAAACCAGTCCATCCTAAAGGAAATCAACCCTGAATAGTCACTGGAAGGACTGATGTTGAAGTTGAAATTGCAATACTTTGACCACCTGATGCAAAGAGCTGACTCACTGGAAAAGACCCTGATGCTAGGAAAGATTGAGGGCAGGAGGAGAAGGGGATGACAGAGGATGAGATGGTTGGATGACATCACCGACTTCAATGGACGTGAGTTTGAGCAAACTTTAGGAGTTGGTAAAGGACAGAGAAGCCTGGTGTGCTGCAGTTCATGCGGTCGCAAAGAGTGAGGCATGACTGAACAACAACTGACCCATAAGTCTTCCAGGAATTTTCCTATAGATATATGCACAATGTACAAAATGACTACTTAGAAACTACTTAAATACCCATTAACCTAGGACTGTTTAGATAAATTAAGGTACATAATTTATCATTTAAAATTTTTAAATTTATATTTTAGATAAATTAAGGTACATAATTTAAATTAAGGTACATAAATTAAGGCTGGTTTAGATAAATTAAATTACAATACACTGCAATTCTATAAAGTGAATTCTATGAATATATGGAATTTAGAAAGATGGTAACGATGACCCTATATGCAAGACAGCAAAAGAGACACAGATGTAAAGAACAGCCTTTTGGACTCTGTGGGAGAAGGCGAGGGTGGGATGATTTGGGAGAATGACACTGAAACATGTATATTATCATATATGAAACAGATCGCCAGTCCAGGTTCGATGCATGAGGCAGGGTGCTCAGGGCTGGTGCATTGGGATGACCCAGAGGGATGGGATGGAGAGGGAGGTGGGAGGGGGTTCAGGATGGGGAACACATGTACACCCATGGCTGCTTCATGTGACTGTATGGCAAAAATCACCACAATATTGTAAAGTAATTAGCCTCCAATTAAAATTTAAAAAAAGAAAAAGAAATCTATGAAAAGTTCTGAGCTGGGTATGAAATGGTACGATTTCCAACACCTACCGTTAGAAGACAAGATACAGAACAGTGTTTGTGGCATGCTACCATCTGTATGACGAAACTGGGAAAGGGGTAGCATAAAGAGATAAAATAAAAGATTCCTTACATAGTACAGATTAATCTGGAAAAAAAATACATAAAAATCTGATATGCACTTTGTAAGGGGTTAAGTAAACAACATTATGCCACAAAAATTTAGACAAAACAGACACATTCATTATGCTCAAAACTGAACTCCTTATCATCCGTGCTCCACCAGGAATCTTCTCCATCTCAGTTGACGGCAGTTCCAACTTTCTAGTTGCTCAGGTCACTCCCCTCATCCCCTCCATCAGCAAATTACACTAGCAATACCTTCAAAAGACAACAGATTAGTCTAAACATATATCCTGACTATGGAGGTGGCTACACGAATCTCTGTGTGTTAAAATCTGTAGAACTATCTGTAGCCTGGCTAGCTCAGTCGGTAGAGCATGAGACTCTTAAAATCTGTAGAACTGTTACACACAAAATTTTTATTTTACTCTGTGTTCATTTTTAAATAATTAAAAAAAAAAAGACACCTAGAATCCAACCACTTCTCACTACTTCAATGGCTACCAACTCTTGTCTGAGAACGACCACCACATCCCCTCACCCATCGCCCTGGTTCTCCTCTTTGCTTCTTATAGCCTATCTCCACACAGTAGCCACTGTGGTCTTGATAAAATCTGAACAAGACCAAGTCTGTTTTCTGCTCAGAACCCTCTGGTGGTACCCTTTGTCACTTAGAGAAAAAGCCAGAATCTTTGACAGCTACAGAGCCCAAGGCAGCTGGAGCTCCGAGCCCCTGAGACTTGGTTTCTACGGCTCTGCTACTTCACTCCACTCCAGGGGCACGGGCCGTCTGCTCTCCCTTGACCACACCAGGCATGCTTCTACCTACTAGCCTTTGCTCTGCTTTCTTGCCTGAACTATCTCTGCCTCAATGACCACTTGACTAACATTCTCACCTCCTTCTCACCAAATCTTGCTCAAATCTCACCTCCGACTACCTTATTTAATATCTAAAAATGCAACCAGGATCATGGCATCCGGTTCCATCACTTCATGGCAAATAGATGGGCAAACAGTGGAAACAGTGGCTGACTTTATTTTTCTGGGCTCCAAAATCACTACAGATGGTGATTGCAGCCATGAAATTAAAAGACGCTTACTCCTTGGAAGGAAAGTTATGACCAACCTAGACAGCATATTAAAAAGCAGAGATATTACTTTGCCAACAAAGGTCCGTCTAGTCAAGGCTATGGTTTTTCTAGTGGTCATGTATAGATGTGAGAGTTGGACTATAAAGAAAGCTGAGCACCAAAGAATTGATGCTTTTGAACTGTGGTGTTGGAGAAGACTCTTGAGAGTCCCTTGGACTGCAAGGAGCTCCAACCAGTCCATCCTAAAGGAGATCAGTCCTGGGTGTTCATTGGAAGGACTGATGCTGAAGCTGAAACGCCAATACTTTGGCCACCTGATGCGAAGAGCTGACTCATTTGAAAAGGTCATTTGAAAAGACCCTGATGCTTGGAAAGATTGAGGGCAGGAGGAGAAGGGGACGACAGAGGATGAGATGGTTGGATGGCATCACCAACTCGATGGACATGAGTTTGGGTGGACTCCAGCAGTTGGTGATGGACAGGGAAGCCAGGCGTGCTGTGGTTCATGGGGTCGCAAAGAGTCAGGCACAACTGAGCGACTGAACTGAACTGAATGCCCTTCTTTTCCCCTTTACACCCCCTCATCTATTCTGATTCCTCTTTACCCTGCTCAATTTTTCTCTTTTTTCTAAAGCACATGAAAGTGAAAGTGAAGTCATTCAGTCGTGTTCGACTCTTTGCGACCCCATGGACTGTAGCCTACCAGGTTTCTCCGTCCATGGGATTTTCCAGGCAAGAATACTGGAGTGGGTTGCTATTTCCTTCTCCAGGGGATCTTCTCGACCCAGGGATTGAACCCGGGTCTCTCACATTGTAGGCAGACACTTTTACTGTCTGAACCACCAGGGAAGTCGATCATCTTTTAATATAGTTTATTTATTATACCTATTATCTCTTTCTACCACTATCAGTATTTTTTTCCCTGCCACTGTAATATAAACTCCATGGAGGCAGGGACCTTCCATCTGTTTTACTCACAGATCATGACATATTCCAAGCATCTAGAAAAGTGCCTGGCACAGATAGGTGTTCAGAAACTGTTTAAGATTTAAGAACTTCATCCTAAGATGAGTACGCAATGAGGACGCTGAGACACTGGGAAGCCAGTTCACCTAGGATGATGCCTACCGCTTACACTCTGGCTTGAGTAAAGTGGAGAGCTTTCAGTAAAGTAACGGGATCTTCCTATTTTAAAATCTTCCCATAAAGAAGTCACTGTCGGAGATGGATTTTCAAGCATATTCCATAACACCCCAAAATTCCAAGCTTAAACCACCTCTCCACACACACACACACAAAATAAACAGTAAAAGGAAGAATAGTCCCCAATTAACTTTATGTGGCTAGTAAAATCTTGAAGCCAAAAAAACCCAAAAGAGTTCTAGAAAGGAAAACTACATATAAATCTCTGAACAAATGTTAAGTCCTGGACAAAATGTTGGCAAACCAAATTTAGAAATGTATGTCAGTCATAATAGCTAACATTTACTGAGCATTACACTAAATGGACTAACGCATTTAATCCTGACAACCCTGTGTTGTGAATCTATCACCTATTTTACAGATGAAGAAGCCGACACACACACAGAAGCTAAGTAATCTGCCGAAGTCCATAGGCACAAAGTAGAGATCCTGGATTTTTATTTTATTTTTTTTTATTTTTTTTTTGAGATCCTGGATTTTTAAAATATCAATGAGATTCTGACTTAACTTCTCTGGGGGTTGGACCTGATGTTTTTAAAGCACCCCAAGTGATGCTGTTATGCTGCCAGGGTTGTAAACCAGGGCACAAAGTCCATAGCTAAGGCTTCCCCCACCCTGAGAGTGATACATGGACACAGCCAGGGCGAGAGATATTTTAGTGAAAATTTAAATATGAAACAAGAAACAGAGAGGAGAAAACAGGGTAACTCTATGACCGTGTGTCCCCACATTGTCTTTCTAGAATTCTAGAAGGTTTAAGATTTCATGCTATTAACACCTAACAGATCCATTCTTCTCCATCTTTGGAGAAATTTGTCTGTCAGTTTATTTCTTTAGCGCAGAGTACCCCCGACCCCCAAAAGAGTTTGGTAAAACATACTAGCAGCTTATAATACTAAAGTTATTTTCAGAACAAAAAACAGAGTGCTACTTTAAAGAAAGAGTAGCAAAAAGCAGGAATAACTCAAAAGGTCAGCCAAATATTTTTCAAAAGTATAACTGGAAAATTGTCCCTGAGCTGCCCAAAGACCAAGCCTCCTTCCCCCACATGTTAACTAAAGCCGAAGCTACAAAGGGATCTCAACACTGTTCTCCCCGTATCCTGCTGTGAGGCCAGAACTGCTGTCCCAGGCCGCTAGTAGAGCCAAGGCACCAACTGCTACCCCGCAAAGTCTAGAGGAGGCTTTGTGAGAAGGGCTGGGGAGAAGCACGTGCTGTCTCGGCTACCCTGGCAGGCTCCAGCCCGCTGCCCCATCCAGGCCCCTCTCCGAGGAGAAGCACACACGCTCGCAGCTCCCCAGACCATGAGCAGCAGCTGCTGCTAACACCACTTCTCCCTGATCCTGCAGAATCAGAGCTCCTCAGCCTTCAAGAAAATGGAACTACTACAACTCCATCACTTCCCCAAACTACTCTTATAGTTTTGGCACTGATTTTTAAAGCGTTTTCCAGGGTGGGATACAGGAAAAACTATTAAGTCAAATAAATAACTGCAGACTGAACTCTGGGCCCTTAGCCTTGGTTGTTCTATAGAGCAGGCAATGAGCCAACCGCCTCTGCCACTTTCAACCCTGTGTGCTACTTCCCAGAAATAGGAGCTGGTGTAGGCAGCCTCCCTACAAAAGGGAGTTAGAGACCTAATGGTCCAGACACAGAAAACTTCTGGTCATTTCTCCCCATGCTACTCCCATTGTGCCTTTGCTGATACTGTCCACCAGACACGCTCTCTCCCACATCCCTTTCTCAAGTGCTTCTAACTTTTCAAAGCCCAGCTCAAACCTCACTTCCTGTAAGATGTTCTCCCAAATCCCACATTCACTCCTGCATTAACTTCACTTATACCTCTGTTATAAAAATGGCATCCCTCACCCTTTCCCCTTTTTATTTTCATTTTTTCCTTTTGAATTTTTTATCTTGCACTGCGGTATAGCCGATTAACAATGTCGTGACAGTTTCAGGTGAGCAGCGAAGGGACTCAGCCACATATACACATGTTAAGGAGTCTGGGAGGCCATGCACACCCTGCTATATTTAAGATGGATAACCAACAAGGGCCTACCATACAGCACAGGGAATTGTGCTCAATGATGTGGCAGCTTGGATGGAAGGGGTTTGAAGGAAAAGTGGATACACATATATGTAGCTTTTCCCCTTTTTAGATAGCCATATATCTGTCTCCAGCAAGAAATCTGGCCCTGGGGGAAAATGACCAAGTTTCATAGATCTTTGTTCATGCTTTTTAGTATCTCAAAGAAGACCTTCAGGAAGTATTTGTTTAACAGAATGGAATTCCAGCTGCATTGAGAAGCTGCTCTGCTGGTCTGACCTTGGTTTGCTATGGACACAACGTGGAGCTCTTCCTCTTTACAAGTCTTCTTTTGTTAGCGTGCTTTGAATATAACTCGTTAAAAAGAATTTTACTACTTTCCTGCCCATATGATTTCTTATTTTTTTAATTGAATATAGTTCATATAACATAAAATTCACTTTTAAAGTATACACTTTAGTGCTCCTTAATATATTCACCAAGTTGTGTAATCATCACCACTGTCTAATTCTATAATGTTTTCATCAACATTACCAACGTTCATCAACATTTCATCAAAGGGTAAAGAAACCCTTTACCCTTAAGTAGTCACCCTGCCACTGCCCCATAATCTCAATCTACTATCTCTAATATATATGATTTTAACAAAACTTACAACACTCTTCATTGTGGTTTTATTATACCTTAAGGTCAATTTTACCTTCAAAAAAAAGCTTCTCTCGTTTTAACATAACTCAAAAGAAAAATGTGATTTAATACAGCAACTTACTAAGGCATCATTTCAGGATACAAAATAAAAATTCTTACCAGAAAAATCAGCCTACATGTTTACTTTCTCATTTGTTTTTGTTTTGTTAAGCTTCTTATTGAAGAAGTATAATATACATATAGAAAAGGACACCTATCATAGGGTATATCTTGATAAGTTTTCAAAAACTGAATCCATAAGTATAATCAGCATTCAGATCAAAAGCCAAACAGAAGCTTCCACCACATCTCTCAGTCACTACCCACCTCCAAAGAGTAACCACCATCCTTACTTCTAACAGCATAGATTACTTCCCCCTGTTTCTGTATGTTTATAAATAGAAGCTTATAGTTTGCAGTATAATGAACTCTCACAATGAAATTCTATGCCTTGTAATACTCACCATAATCTTTTTGTACAAAGCCATGACATTATCGTCATCAAATGGTAGAAAGCCACACATGAGTACATATAAGAGTATGCCCATGCTCCAAACATCTGCCTGAGGGAAAAAAATCAAAAGACAAAAAATTAGAACACATTTCAAAATAGCAGCACACAGAATCTTTACCGGGCTGGAAAAGAACTCAGAGATCATCCAATTCAAACCAGCTCATTCTACAATGTGAAGCCCAGAAAAGGAAGGCTCATCCAAAGTCACCCAGCCAACAGCAGGCCACCCAGGCAGGTCTATTGACTTCCAGTTCAGTGCACCCCCCTCCAATGCTTAATAGAAAATCTTTTCCAGTTGGCTGGATTGGGCATGATACAGAAGAAGATGAGGCTAAGTCTCTGATTCTGAAAGAGAAAACTATAGTGCTACTGAGGGTTTACTACATATGAGGCTTATGCAAACATGCATGAGAAAATCAAAACAAGTTTTAAAATTTACTGCTGATAATCTGCAAACGTGACTAAGCTGCACTGTAAAGTCCTCTCTATGTAGAGAAACCTTAATAAAGTTCAACAAATGACTTTTCAAGGATCAAGGCTAGAAAGTAGCCTGCCAGTACAAATAGACCTACAAATCTCAAAATCCCAGGAAGGAGTTAACCTTTCCGTAAGATAGCCATTTGACCACTGGCTGAGAAGTCACAGTCCCCCCCTCATTTGAGCCTTGGGAAAACTTTAATTTCTATACTAAATAACACCAACCTCACACCTAGTCCTGCCTACCAAATCACACCCTATTATTAGGACTCTACAAGGAACCCCTGGATGAATAGTGTACTTTCAAGTGAACAACTGATTTTTCTTCCAAGTTGCAGGAGGTCAGAAATTAACCACTTATGCCTGAAAGATGTCAAATGCTTCATCTGTAAATTGAGTCGTGGTGGCATGGCACTCCTGACCGGGGTGTTACAGTTACGGTAAAGAGGCCACACAGCAGAGGCACGGGTGGGAAAACTGTATTGGGTACCACACTCTGAGCGGAAGTGGAGAAAGTGCTGACGCTCTACCGGGTGGGGGAGGGGGAGACAGAGAGCTGTTCTGCCAGGTGGTAACACAGCTAAGGAGAGAAATCAAGCAGGCTAAGAGGACAGGAAAGGAGATTCGTGGCAGAGGGGGCAACAGGCATAGAGGTGGAACAGCAGAGGCCAGAGGGGCTGGAGCAGAGTGACCAGGAAGAAGAAGAGATCACGCCCTGAGCCTCTGGAGTGGGAGCACTGACCCCAAGACCCTAGACTACCAGAGAACTGACCCTAGGGAGTATCAGACAGTGAGAACTCACACAGAGGAAACCACTGGCATACAAGAATACAAGACCCGGCATCACCCAACCACCAGCAGCACATCTAAACAACAAACAAAACAAAAATACAAACCCAGTCATCAGCAGACAGGATTACCACCTCACTCAGCCTTGCCCATCAGAGAAAAAACAAACAAACTCAGCACAAATCTCACCCTAAACGAAGCTTGCACAAACCAGTGGACCAACCTTAGGAGGGCAGAAACCAAAAGGAACAAAGAATTCAATCTTGAAGCCTGGGGAAAAGAGACCTCAAACACAGTAAGTTTAAATAAATAATGAAAAGGCAGAGAAATACTATACAAATGAAGGAACATACCAGAAACACATTAAGTCCAAATAAATGAAGAGGAACTATACAAATTCCCTAAGAAACAATTCAGAATGATAGTAAAGATGATCAAAAACCTTGAAAACAAAATGGAGAAAATGCAAGACTCAATTAACAAAGACCTAGAAGAATTAAAGAATAAACATACAGAGACAAACAACACAATTACTGAAATTAAAAACACTCTAGAAGGAATCAATAGCAGAATATCTGAAGCCTAAGAACGAATCCACGAACTAGAGGACAAAATGGTGAAAATAACTTCTGAAGAGCAGAAAAAAGTAAAAAGAATGAAAAGAACTGAGGATGGCCTCAGAGACCTCTGTGACAATATCAAACACACCAACATTTGAATTGTAGGGGTCCCAGAAGAAGAAGAGAAAAAGAAAGGGTATGAGAAAATTTTTGACTAGATTATAGTTGAAAATTTCCCCAGCATGGAAAAGGAAATAGTCAATCAAGTCCAAGAGGTGCAAAGAGTCCCATACAGGATAAATCCAAGGAGAAACACACCAAGACACATACTAATGAAACTAACAAAGACTAAACACAAAGAAAGAGGCTACACAGGAAAGAGTGGGCTAATATGGCCTCGTCAAATGCCATAAGAGGTCAACAGAGAGACTTCCTCTGAGAAATTACAAAAGGAATTAGAGATGTTTACTATGGAACATTCCATAAAGCATGATCTGAACCATGAGCAACAGAATAATCTAAATTACTTATTTAAAAAAGAAGATTCCTAAAGCCCCACCTTAGAAAACAAAACCAAAATCTCTAAATATACTGCCCTGAGTTCTGCATATTTTAACAAGTGCCCCCAGACAATGCCTTGGTACACTGTCCTTAAGAAATTATCCTAGAAGGATGGAAAACTGAACTAAAATGGATAAGAAAACAAGATCCTATGGGAAAACCTTGATGCATTCAAACCAGCAGAGCCTCATCACCAGACCTCTAGGAATCTTGTGAGCATCAGGCATGTGATTACCACTCCTTCTAGGAGACTAGAAAGCGTACAGGTGGGCGGTAAAGCTTCACTCAGTTCAAATCTTGACCCACAGTTGCTAGTTGTGATCCTGCAAAGGCACTTAATTTCTGAGCCCCAGTATCTTCATCATCTTTATCTTATGAAACAGAGTAACAGTATCCACTCCACGGGATTTTTGTGCAGATTAAATGAAAATTATAAAAAGGATCTACCATGTGGAATCCTTGTGCATTATTACAGGAATGTAAAATGCTGCTGCCACTATGGAAAACAGTATGGCAGTTTCTCAGAAAATTAAAAATAGAACTACCATATGATCTAGCAATTCCACATTTGGGTATATATCTGAGAGAACTGAAAGCAAGGTCTCAAAGAGATATGTGTGTCTACCAGCATTATTCACAATAACCAAAAGATAATAGTAATCCTAGCGCCCATGATAAATGCATAAATAAAATATGGTATATACATGCAATGGTGTATTACTCAGACTTAAAAAGGAGGGAAATTCTGACACATGCTCCACAATATGGATGAACCTTGATGATATTACACTAATAAAATAAAGCAGTCACACAAAAAACACAAAAAACAAATATTGTATGAGTCCACAATACAAGGTACCTAGCTTAGTCAAACTCACACGGATAGACAGTAGAAGGATAGCTACCAGGGGAGCAGGGAGTGGGGAATGGAGTTACTATTTAATAGGTATAGTCTCAGTTGTGCAAGGTTAAAAGAGCTCCAGAGATTGACTGCACAATAATATGAATGTACAATGTACAATAATATGAATGTACACTACTGAATTGCACATTTAAAAATAGTTCAAATAGGAACTGTATCCTTATAAATGGTTAAGATGGCAAATATTATGTCATGTGTATTTTACCACAATTGGAAGAAAAAAAAAAAAGATCTAGCATGATTCCAGGACTATAATACATATTCAGTAAAAGTCTGTCCATTTCTTATGATGCCCTGAGAAGGCCACAATATCACCTCTGTGGTATTTCTGACAAAAATGCATAACCCAAAATTAATCAAACAAATTCAAATTGAGGGCCATTTTATAAAATAACCAGCTTCCCCCCAAATTTCAAGGTCATGAAGATGAAGAAGGCCTAAGGAAGTCTTCCAAATTAAAGAACAAAGAAATGCAACAGTGCAACACATGATCCTGGATGGAATCCTGGACTGGAGGGAAAATAGAGCTGTAAAAGACACGATTGGTACAATTAACACCATCTGAACATGAATTGTGGGTTAAATAAATTGTATCAATGTTAAACTCTCTGATTTTGATAACTAAGTGAATTTATTTTGATAACTAAAAGAAGGACACCTTGGGAATTTCCCAGCAGTCCCATGGTTAGGATTCAGCGCTTTCACTACTGAGGCCCAGGTTCAATCAATCCCTGGTGAGTGAACTGAGATCATCCCACAAGCCACGCAGCATGGCCAAAAAAATAATAAATAAGTAAGAGAGCCCTTGCTTTTAGGAAATATATACATAGCATCTAATGATAAAGGGGTATGATGTCTCCAACTTACTCTCCATTGGTTCAAAACATAATTTACATGTGTATAGAAAACACCAAAACAAATAGGGAAAAATGTAAACAGCTGTACATTTGGCAAAATATATACAGAAGCTTCTCATTCCATATTTGTAACTATTCTGTAAGTTTGAGAATATATCCAAATAAAAGGTCACCAAAAACAAGTTAGTCTTCATCGTCTCATGTTACAAACTAAGTAAACTGGCATATCTCAAAGTTTCTCCCACATAACTAACACCAGTTCCAAAAGATGCTCCACATAAGAAGTGGACTCTGCAGGCGCCTGAAGCAGACCAGCTGCCCTCTGCCCCGGTCTCCTCCCGGAGGACACTGCACAGGAGCACGTTAAGATTCAGAAACATCCTGAACTGAAGAAAACTGCGCAACCCCGTATTTTCAGAGCTTCTGACAACTAAACCTTTTCCATTTTATGACAGTATCAGCAAAATCAGGACTCCAAAGAGTGTAAGGGGCTGACCAGCACACATGGTAGCCAGCAGTTAAGCAGCAATGCCCAGGGCTTTCTGAGCCTGGGCCTCTTACACGGGACTGCAGGCCTCGGATGAAGTACAGGTTTTCTCTGTGCTAAACACCATCTCTGCAAACTAAGCCTATAATCCTGGCCTCATACACTACCTGGCTGGACTAATCAGTCTAAATTATGGCACTGTTAAACACAAAATACCAGAAATATATCCCTGTTTCACAAGAATACTATGTATTATTATATTTATTGCAAGCTGTTCATTTCCCTTATTACCGTACATATCTCACTCTCTGACTAGACAACTCTTTAACAAGTTTATTTCTTACCTCGTTACATCCTCAACACACAGTGCCTGACTCACTGCAGATCACCAGTAAACACATACTGATTATATATTGAATTAATCACTGAATAATTACCTCTGATCCCAGATAGGAGTTGCCTTGTATTAATTCAGGTGCTGCATAAGCAAGACTCCCACAGCAGGTCTGCAGGTGATGATCCTTGTTACCCTGCCAATAAGATAAAAATGAAACACTCATTAACTACAGCCCTTAAGAGAATTAAAACCCTGATAAACATTCTTCCAATATAAGCAAAGAGATGCTAGATAAGAGTTACCCCAAATGATAAAGAGACTTTCTGCCGCCAACTCAATACTCTGCCCATGTGCATGCATGCATGTGTGGCTTCCTCTTCTCTGGATTTCCAATACCACCAAGACCTGGCAGGAAAAAAATCCTTCTCCCCTTAGCTCAGTCAAGTTCTACTTCCCTAGGCATCCATTTGCATAATAATCAGTTTAGCATACATCCAAGCACCCAAGTCCTCCCACTCCCAAGTACTCAAGAAAAAGATTATTTCTCTAAAGGAGCCTATCTCTAATAGCAAATTTTTACAAATACGTTAAGTTTCTTTTCCCCAAGAGGGAAGAGAGCAAACACTACACAAAAGAAAGCCTTGGGAGCCGGTTTTCTAGACCTGGTTATAACACAGACCATGACCTCAGCCTCCAGATCTGTTCAAATAAGGACCCTCTGGTCTCCCACACAAATGTGGAGCCATAATGCAAATGATACCACTGCCCAACACTTCCACAGAGTTCCACAAATGGCAAATGACTTATGAAATTGTAAGATTTCATTTACAACTGCAACAGGACACCCAGAAGATAGCTCCTCAGCAGAACGCTGAGGCCACCTTCTCCCAGTCAAGTCTTGCTTTGTGAGATGGAGTCTGTGTGGGTTGAATCTGTGGAGCCATAAATAAAGACTGCCGGAGTCTGTCACAAACATTCTCCACCGCCTCCTGTGATGAACATGACTTAAACCAGCTTATCGGCTCAAAGTAAGCTTTATCTTTATTGCTTGTCGATCAGAAAAATGCCTTCTTGCATTTGGTTCCCAGACACAAGACTCGACTGACAATCTCTGAAGAGCCAAGGGAAGGAGAGGAAAATCAGAAAGAATCAGACATTCAGCCAAAGGGGCAAATCTGCCTCCCTCTGCACCCAGCTAATTCTGATTGGGGCAGGAAATAACCAAGGGGCTGAGTCAAGTCTGAAATTTCAACATTCTTAATGAGGGTAGACAGTTCATTTTAGAGACTGTGAGTACCATCATTAGAGGACTCAAGAGGAAGCCTCCAATAGCAGCCACAAAGGAGAAGGTTCAAAGTCACCTCAAAGAGAAGGTATGCTGCAGAACACCAGTGCTTAACTGTGGAGTGCAAATTAAGGAAACCATTCACGGTATAAATTTTATTCATTTTTTATTTTTTTTACGGTATAAATTTTAAAGTACATATGGACTTTTTCCTTCTTCTTTTATAAGGAAAGGGGATTGTCTCTCTAAATGTAACTAATGGTTAGTTATATAACCATTTGGATAATAAAGAACAGATTTTCACTAGATTTCCTGAAATGCATATCTAAACAAAGAAAGGCATCACCTAACAGGAACATACTCCAACTGCAAACACGTGGTCAATTCAGCATTCATACTGTGATGGCTTCCTGACACCTCAGTCCTGCAAATTCTCTCTCAGCATACCCATGGGGTTGTCAGCAGGACCAACCCTGGACCCAGAGCAGTGGTTTTCAACCTTGGCTACATGTTAAAATCATCAAGAGAACTTATAAAAAGTGTGAAATTTAGCATTCTTCTCAATGGATGCAACCAGGTTCACTAAATACTAAATGGAAGTTAGTATAAGATAACAGGTAAGAGGTACACTGGCAAAGGAAATAAACTCATTTTTATCTCTGCACTTACCTTAGGTTTTGCACAGAGACCAAAGTCAATCAGCTTTAATTTATGATATTCATCAAACAACAAATTTTCCTGAAAAAAAAAAAAAAGACATTTTCATAACTATATACAGTCTTCCTCGTATCACATCCTACCTCTGCTGCTGCTGCTAAGCCGCTTCAGTCGTGTCTGACTCTGGGTGACCCCATAGACGGCAGCCCACCAGGCTCCCCTGTCCCTGAGATTCTCCAGGCAAGAACACTGGAGTGGGTTGCCATTTCCTTCTCCAATGCATGGAAGTGAAAAGTGAAAGTGAAGTCGCTCAGTCGTGTCCGACTCTTAGCGACCCCATGGACTGCAGCCCACCAGGCTCCCCCGTCCATGGGATTTTCCAGGCAACAGTACTGGAGTGGGGTGCCATTGCCTTCTCCAACATCCTACCTCTAGCTCCTAAAAGCACTTTAAAGTTGGGTACGGAGTAAAAAAATTAATTAAAAAAAAAAAAAAAACAATGAAGTGACAAGAATAGAAGGAAAGAGAAGAAGACAGGAATGTTGATAACTATCCTGCTTCCCCTCAAGACACATTAGCATAAACCACTTTCTCCTTGGCACTCTGAGGTTCAACTACAAGAAAACATAATATGTGCCAAAAGCAAGTTTGAACAGAAAGGGTGAACTCAAATCAAAGAGTTGGATAAAAACAAAGGGAAAAGGACAGAAACTGCCATATCTTGTTAGGGCAATTCTAGATCTCAAACCCTAGTACCAAATTACATTGAAATTCATGTTCACCAGCATGCATATTAGTCAGAGCCTACACACTTAAGGGTAGCAAATTCTTATTCTGCCCTTGAAAAGCAGAGTCTGCCCATTTCACTGAACTGTTCATTTCTGAAGCACAATGGAATTAAAATTAAAGGAAGATGATGTCAGGAAAAGAGTATCAAGAGGAAGATACTCAAATACAATATTCTCAAAGAAAATACTCAAAACTCTTTTTTCTTAGGAATAAAACCTGAGGTTTATATTCTGCAGCTGATCACAAAGACATTTATAATGTCACACAAAATTGACAAAGAAATAGAACGCCAGTAAGTCCATCCAGAAGAGCCTAGCAGGAGTCAAAAGTCAAAAAGGAAAAAGAAAGATACATTAGGAATGGAACAAAAAAATAAGCAAAGCCCAGATAAATTCTAAGCAGAAAGAACATTTGGAAACAGTGATGACAGGTAAATGATGTCAAATTCTCAGGTGAGCATCTGTGATGCAGTCACTTACTGGTTTGAGGTCCCTGTGAGCATAGCCTTGGCTGTGCACGTAAGCGACTGCAGACACTATCTGACGGAAGACAATACGGGTCTCCTCCTCTGACAGGCGATCGTGGGAAATTATGTAGTCAAACAGCTCTCCTCCAGGGCAATACTGCAAGAGCAGCAGAGTCACATAAATATCATTATTACTTGCAAAAATCAGAGGAATTTAAAATTAAAAAATCATACTTAACTCAGAGATGTTGTTAATTCAATTTACAAGCAAAGGAATGAACTAATTTAGGTATATTCAAAAATACACTCTCAGTATTTCAGCGTTTGGAATACGTTTGGTCTTGAGCTATTTTTTTTAAATTAACTTATTTATTATTTTTTAGTTGCACTGGGTCTCTGATGCTTCACGCAGGTTTTCTCCAGGAACAAATTCTAACCTATTCTGTCCACTAAAGTACACCATCACATGAGGAGGATATCACAAAGGATATATTTACTATGTATCTCCAATTTATTATACATGTCTACTTGGTCTAAATGGTTACAGATAGAACTTAAACAGGTAAGCCACTTAGCATTTAATCTTGCAAGTGAAATGAATTTAATACCTCTCTCATAACTATCATAAAGTGAAAGAGAATGACCTGAACAAACATTTGTGTCCCCAAAAAAATTCCTGTGTGGAAACTCTAATCCCTGAAGATGGTGATTTTAGAAGGTGGAACCTTTGGGATATGATTAAGACATGAGGGCAGAGTCCTCGTGAATGAAATCAGTGCTCTCATAAAAGATGCTCCAGAGAGATCCCTAGCCTTTTCTATCACGTAAGCACACAGCAATAAGGTACCAGCTACGAACCAGAAAGAGGACCCTCACCCGACCACGCTGGTGCCTTGATCTTGGGATTCCCAGCCTCCAGAACTGTGAGAAATAAGTTGCTGTTGCTCATAAGCTACTCAGTCTGTGATACTTGTTACAGCAGCCCAAACAGACTAAGACAGAGACAAATAACTTCAGGTCTCTGGAACTTATTACTGACCTCGAGAACCATGAATATTTTGTTGGCTGTCTCTATCACATGGTAGAGTTGACATATATGCTCATGTCTCAGGTTCTTCAAGGCATCAATTTCTGTTTTGACCCGAGGCAAATCACTCTGTGACAAAACATTTTATTAAACGAGCAATAAACTTATTTGGAAAATATTCCAAGCCTCAATCTCAACAATACTGATACTAAGTAGCAAAAGCAGTCAATGGCCTCAAAACAATTTGCTCAACAATACAGAAATAGAAAACAAAGGCTAAAAAAAAAAAAAAAAAAGAAAGAAAACAAAGGCTTATTTCTGTGTACATTTTCAAGAGGACCTGAGGGTTTTACAAAAGAAAAGTTTAAAGTTTAATCTGAGGCAAGAATACAACATCCAGAAAAAATAAAATAACCTCACTCCCTTTAGAAGGTTAGCATTCCAAACAAGGAAAATGACAGGAACACTATCCAGTGTGCGTGTCTAGGCTACCCCTTCGGTCTCCGCAATGTCCATTAAGAAGCATGATGGAAAAAAAAAAAAAAAGAAGCATGATGAAACCTATGGCTGATCCATGTTAATGTTTGATAGAAACCAGTGCAATACTGTAAAGCAATTATCCTTCAATCAAAAATAAATTTTTAAAAAAAGAAGCCTGCTGAGTTAAAAATTGGTGAGTGTAGATAAAAGGTATTCACTATCTCAGTCTTTCAACTTTTCAAAGAGCTTGAAATCTTTCAAAATAAGTTGGCTGGGAGGAGGACAGCCAAGTTGAAAAAATTTTAAAGTCCATAGTAAAGGTAAGAATCCAGATATCCATGGAGTAAACAAGTAATATTTTATTAAAAAAAGGGACTCAGTCTAATGATCAGTGGTTTAAGATCCAATTAACTTAGGGCCATGCAACCTGATATTAGCTCTTAACCAAGAAGCTGTAACTTTAACTATTCTGATATGATGATCTTTTCTTCTTTTTGGGGGGGATGTGGTAATCTGATGACTAAAACCCTGAAAGTAATCAAAATATTTTTAAAGTCCTAGGAAGTAAATAAGCATAATAACAAAAGGAAATATAAAAGCCAGTTTAAAATTAATGAATTAATATCATCATATTGATGCTTTAGAATAAGTTTTGAGTACTAGTATGTTACATTTGATAATAACAATTCACATTTTATCTGCTATTAAGGTGTTTGCTGGGTCAAGTAAATAAGGTACACCAAAGTTATAACCGAAGTTTAAATTGCTTAAGGGAATTAATCAGTTTTATAACCAACGTTTAAATGATCAAGACAAATGATTTTTAATATCTTTTTATTAGTTTAATAAACATAGTATTGAGCACTGAAAACAAAAATACTGAAGGAGAGTCTGAATTGTCAATTGACAGGTTATTTAAAATAATTCTGATATAGATCACTTCGTGATTTTTGGCATGTATTTCAGAAGGAGTTCAGAGAATTGAGTGATACTACTATAACACGACATTCTCTTCAACTTATTTATATATGTTAATCAGCACTTACATCCTTAAAAATAAAGTAACAATTCATATTAAACTCTGCCAGGCTCCTCTGTCCATGGAATTTTTCAGGCAAGAGTACTGGAGTGGGTTTCCATTTCCTTCTCCAGGGGATCTTCCCAACCCAGGGATCGAACTTGCATCTCCTGGGTCTCCTGCATTGGTAGGCAGATTCTTTATCTGCCTGCCAATATTCTTTACCTGAGATATTCTTTATCTCAGTGGAGCCACCAGGGAAACCCTTTTAAAACCACAGATTTATACATAACTGGCTGTGGAAATGTTATTTTAATAAAAGGGCAATAACTAGAACATTAGAGAAAATTCAGGTTGTAATGCACAAAACTGATCCATAAATATTTTTAAAATAATGTTAAACTTACCCCTAGTGCATTTTTATCCATGATTTTTATAGCTACCATTTCTCCAGTGAGGATATGGCAGGCAAGTTTGACCTTTGCAAAGCCACCTAAGTAAAGGAAAATGTATTATGAAGAGATAAGCGAACTAACTTAAATATCATCAGCAGAGCAAACTGAAAACTCAAGCACAAATACCTTTCCATGGACTTTATAAAGCTCTCTTGAGCTATATTTTCCTGAAGTTTGTGGCCCTTTTTTACATATTGCTTCCAAAGCGTTAGCCATGATCCTAACCTCTCTTTATCCAATGACTGGCTAAAGATTCCTTTTTGCCATTACAGGACATCTTTAATTTTGCAATTAGGAAGAAGTAGAGATTTGTTTTATAATTCTTTAGAAATTTGTTTTATAATTAACATTGCAATTAACGCTGCTTTTTAATTAACATTGTCAAAACACCATATAAAGTTGCAGAGACAAAAGACAAATAATATGAAACTTCTATTCAGTTTTAAAACTGAAAAACTAAGCAATTATGTTTCAAAATTGGCTCAAAAGCTGGGTAAATATCTACATTCAGGTATCTGAAAGAAACAAACTTAGTACCTCTAAAAAGAAGTTCCCAAAAGTCCCTCCCATGGTGTTCCCCATCTCAGTAAATGGCAAACTCATCTTCCCAGATCAGGCCAAAAGCCTGGAAGTCATCTTTAGCCCTTCTCTTTTGTCTCACACCCCATACCCAACCCATTAACATAGCCCATTGACCTAGGCACTATAACAACAACAACAAAAAAAAACATAGCCCATTGGCTCTGTCTTCAAAAACTTACTAATGTTTATCTTGGGGGAGAGAGGGCAGGCACTAAATGGAAACATTCTATGTCCTGATCTGAACATATGGGCTATGTGAGCCAAAACACCACCAAATGTATTACACTTTGCTTATTTTACTGTGTGTTATGTCTCAATAAATTATATTTATATATACACACATGTGTGTCTGTATGCAGAAGCCCACCCCTTTCTATACACAGAATCCCACGACCTTCAGTTCTATCACCATCCACGTCACCAGCATCTCCAGTATCACTCACCTAAATTACTGCAGTAACTTCCTAACATCTATCTGCTTCTGCCTTTGCCCCCTCCCATCCATTTTTTCCACAATCAAGTAGCCAGAGTGATCCTTAAAAACAAAAGGTCAGATCACTCCTTGGCTCAAAACTCTCCAGTGACTTTTATTCTTAATAAAATGAACTGCAAGACCTTTCCTACAACTCACCTCTCTTGCTCAACTTTTTCTTACTAAAATAAGTTCAAAAATTTTTAAACTATGTAAGTTAGGCTAAAAAGCTCATGGTTTGGCAGAAACCAACACAATATTGTAAAGCAATTATCCTTCAACTAAAAATAAGTAAAATTTTTTTTTTCATTTTTAGAGTCTTTATTGAATTTTTTATAATATTGCTTCTGTTTTGTTTTTTTTATTTTTTATTGAAGGATAATTGCTTTACCTAATTTTGTTGTTTGCCGGAGAGGGTGTGGAGAAAAAGGAACGCTCTTGCACTGTTGATGGGAATGTAAATTGATACAGCCACTATGGAAGATGGTATGGAGATTCCTTAAAAATAAGTAAATTAAAAAAAAAAGAAAAACAGCTCATGGCTGTCCCATTTCACTCTACTCTCAAATGGATGACCTATTCTCTTCAAGAAAAAATTAATTACCTGTCCCAATAGTTTCATATAATTCATAGTATTTGAGAAGTTCATCATAATCTTTCATGGTCCTCCTGGAAGTTTACTCAAAATTATAAAAAGAACCTGTAAGACAAAACAGTACACAATCAAAAAGAGAAATACTAAGAGATTATCTCCTTACTCTTGTAACTACAAATATAAATAAGTCTCAGGCATATAAACCATATTGAGAAAACTGATTAGCCATAGGAAAAAACAAAACAAGATAAAACTAGATTCCTCTGACTCCATACATAAAAATCAATTCCAGATCAAATAAAGACAAATATGATAGGTAAATCTTTAAAAACTTTTAATAGAATATTGTTATCATTTCAGGATAGAAAAGGGTCCTTTAAGTAGGCAGAGAAATGGTTAATCATAAAAATAATCAGACTGGGATGTTCTCATCAAAATTTGAACAATGTTTCCCACAGGACTTATCCATGACCATGTAAAGAATGTTCCTATGTGAAGCAGTTAAAACTATTTTCTTTTAACATTAATTTTTATTTACTTATTTGGCTGCTCTGGGTCTTAGTTGCTTGCAGGATCTTTAGCTGTTGCAGCATGTCAATTCTTAGTTGTAGCATGTGGGATCTAGTTTCCTGACCAGGGATCAAACCCAGGCCCCCTGCATCGGTAGCACAGTCTTAACCACTGGACCACCAGGGAAGTCCCTGAAGCAGTTAAAATGATAATGTCCTTTTATTTGACAGACTGCTGCTTTCTCACCAATGACACCCCTAGCACTATCTCATTGCTCCCACTTTCTTCTTCCTCAGATAGACAAAAGCTGAAATGCTCCTGCTCTTTGATAGAATCCATTCCAAAACTGGTCCTCGTTTCCCCAGCACAAGCCCAAACCTATATATAAGCCCCTTTCAACTCACTCTTATTGAGATGTCCAAGATCCTAGGGAGCAGGGATCCTCTTGCTGCAGCAAGCTAAGGACACCTAATGTTTTTAAATTACAGATGTGTTCCTAATGGTTTTGTAGTTCATAGGCCTTAAGAAAAATTGCTAACTTGAAAAGAATGAGAGGAAGAGAATTCCAGAAAAAAAGAATGTAGATGCAAAGATCCCAGAGGAAGAAAAGGCTGACATGTACCGAACTGAAGCTGCTTTCAGAAGTACCAGCATAAAGAAACGCAGATGTGGTACTGGGACAATTGGTTAGGCATGTGGGGAAAAAGAACACTGTACCACACACGACACACAAAATCAATTACAGTAAAGACTTTAAAGACAAACGTTTAAAATATATACAGATAAGGCCTTATTCATACCAGACCTATAGCTAGGAGTGGCAAGAGGAAGAGCATGAAGATGACAATTAGAAAAGTAAGAAGAATATAGCTTCATGGAAGCCAAGAAGGAAGGGAAAAAAGCAAAACTAGTAAAAGAAAACTTCTAGGAAGCCGATTTCTAAATAAATTTGGAAGCGCTCCTATACAGGTCAAGTCCTGGGACCTGAGTTTAGGTGCTGCGAAGTGGAGCTTTCTCACAGGTAAACCAGCACAGCACACCAAGGGATCTAGAGATCACAAAGGGCTTTGAGCCAAGACCTAGCTAGTGATGAACGCCTCCTTTGCTGGTATGACTCCTGAGCCCAGAGCTTCCTGCGACCTAGCAGCGGACTGGGTATGGCAGTACAGGGTTCAAGACCCCAGGACCCCCCTCTCTGCACCACTTAGGTAAGTATATGCACAGCCAACTGGGGCTCGGGTAAAGTTCCACCTGGAGAGGACAGAACTCATGCCTATCGTAACTGCTACCACTCCGTAGTGGAAACCTGGGGCTGGTGCTCCTTTCTAGAGCCAGATAGCCTCCCTTACCAACACGGAGAGTTTTAGCAAATCTGCTGAAGGCTCTGGGATCAGTTATGTGGCCAGCATCATGCTCACTAACTTTTAAGTTCTCTGTCCTTCATCCTGGTTCTTCCAGAGCTGAGTGACCAGCATGTTATTAAATCTTAATAATGGTGGTGACTTTGGAAGACCTAGAGCATGGTCTAGTCTCGACTTCAGGACTATGGTGAGTTTATAAAGGAAAAGACAGAGTAACAGGGAAGGTTTTTACTATGGTGAAGATTGGCCATCTTCTTAAACTGAGGTGGAGAAAACACTGAATGAAATTATCAAAAGCCCAAGAGCCACTGATCTTTTTTTAATATCTCTTTAAATATCCTCTTAAAATGCTTAAAGCACTCTGATTCCATGAGTCATTTTACTTGGAGATAAAAGGTAGGTTATTTAGCAAGTAAAAAAACCTTCAAAAATTTGGTCAGTGAAATAAACCCTAGAGCGAAAGTTTTGGAGGGAAAAATGTCAAAACTCAAGAAAACAATCAGCTTAAAAAATGGTTTTAGTAGCAATGTCAAAGTTGAAATAGCAAGAAAGATAAAGATAATGGAAAAAAGACCGAGATCCAGTAAACAATATTAGTCATTTTCTAGGAAGAACTGGCATTGGACCAACTTAATAAGCAGGTTGAACTTTTAATCTAGCTGAATCTGCACGAATGGCGTAGGCAAACAAAAGAAGGAGAGTCAGATCCTGATGCTAATAGAAAGCTGGTGACATAAAATGAAATATTTCTGCTTCCATTCGAGTGGCAAAAGTTGTTCCAGGCAAGGAGACAGTACAGAGGACATATTTATTCTTCCTGGGCACCTGAGATACAGGATGAGAAATATCCTTAACAGCAGTACTAATTCAGAAACCTTTAAAAGCGCATTTGTCACTGGAGCAAATTGGGAATAAAGTGGAACCACACCCCCAAAGACAGGAATTACAGGACTAAGAACTTTTAAAACAGGTAAAAATAGCAGTAAAATACAGAGGTCAATACAAGGCTAAGAAATCTCTGGGATCCTAATGAGGGAGAAGAGAGTGACCAGGATATTGGAAATGGAGGGATGTTAGGCTATAAACCTGTTTAGAAAATTGTCTGATATAAAAGTAGGCTATCATGTTCCTTAGAGAGCAGAGCCCCAACTAATGCAGTATTGGTGTATTCAGAACATAGGGGTTAAAGAGGAAACACAAACAGACATTATGGAGCTTAAAAACCATGAAATGGAAAAAGTTCCCCAGTGGCCTAGTGATAAGGATTCCAGCCTTTCACTGCTGTGGTCCAGGTTCAAGCTCTGATGGGCAACTGAGATCCTGCAAGCCGCATGGCACAGCCAAAAAACAAACTAACAAAAGATCATGAGATGAAAATAGACAAAGGAAAAGAAACAGGTCTTAGGAAATATAAGATTCTAATTGCCACCATGCACAAGCCTAAATTCCATACCAAAGACTGGGCTATTTTAAATTGCCACTCAGAAAAAGAAAGCAATTGGTATGATGTTGGAATTGATTTTCCCAGATAAAGGACATAAGAGCATCTTAATCAATGTATTGACAGATTTTTCCCAAATGAGTTTTGAACTTTCAGGTTATAGCCTTCAGTCAACTAGCAGAGATCGAACTGCATCAGTTTAAGACTGAATCACATACCTCCTCTTTTTTTCTACCTTCCATTTGCTTATCTACTCCCTTCCCTCAAATCATACCATTTCTTCAGAGAAGTAAAACTAATGTGGGCCTAAATTATATCTATTTAATCCAGCTAACATTATTTTTGCTACTGTATAAGAAAACTAATGTTAAAAAAAAAAAAGAAAACTAGTGTTTATATCGCAAACTGCTATAAGGATAGCAGATTTTACTTGGCTTGTGGAAGTAGAATTGGTTCTAAATATTCTTAAGTCTCCTCGCTGTTTATCCTCTAGAGTCTGGAAATACAGAATAAGGACATGTGACTGGAGTTATCCAGCTGCTGCTAAAGGAGGTATATGATTAGTTAAATGTGGAAGGGAACCTCCGAACTGTGGTTAAAGAAGGGGACTAGACCCCAATCAGACACCTGATTGTCCTTCTGAATGTGACTAAATAGAACTGGAGCTATATAAAACTGTGGACCTGAACTTTTCTGAGGAAACAAGGAACTGCCTAGATAGTGGGAGGAAGTTTATGAGTAAATTTTATAGGATAGCAACAAATTGGGGGTATTTTCTTACCAACATAGTCTTATTTGGGCTATGCTATTACCTGCTGTGTAGTACATTTACGTTATCTAGTGAGCTTGGTAAGACATTGATGCTGAGGATATTTCACATGAGAAGCAGAATATAGAATGTCTTACAATGTGACCTTGTAATACATTTAATTAACATCCAGTTCTGCTCCCTTGCAGAGGCTTCTGGGAGCACCAACAGAGAGGCATTCATTCCCAAAGGCAGTAAGAGATTGATCTGATCATCTCCTTGGTCCACAGTGGATATACTGAAAGGATGGATCCACTGGTGAGACAAGCCCATGAAGATGCAGTGAGGGCGTTTCTGATTTATCCCACACAGCACAGAAATAGAAACCAAAATATGAACAAAAAAGTGAGGAACACTAGTCTCTGAGCAAAACTCCAGGCACCTGTGATGCTGCCCCACCTTCCCCCTTTACCTTGGCATTACCAAAGAGAAATACCAATGGTGACGCTCAATAGTTACTCATCCTAGGAATGAGAGGGGCCGGACCACGCCCCTGGGACGCCCTCCTTTGGCAGTCTCCCTTTCCCTGGTCTTTCGGTGAGGGCCACTTCTTTTACTCCTATAACATTCGGTGTATACTCCCCTTTAGTGTAAGTCTCTTAAGCCACTACTTTGAGAAGGTGAAGGAAGAGGAAGCCTTTGGACTCTGAAAGAGGGGTGATAAGACATAACACATTTCCTTTTTCACTGAACTGCCCCAGTAAACTGAGTTGTAGGAACAGAAACAACTTGAAATCCTTCTTTGAACGTCGTTCTCGGAGACCGTCAAGGTCGTGCAAACGTGGAATGGGAATTCACATCTATCCCAGCCTCCTAGGTGGCAAGCGCTTCCACTGCATACCTCATCGATAACCGGAGGCGGGTACGATCACTATCCCCACTTACAGCGGAGAAAAACGGGGGTCGGAAAGGCTAATTATCTCATCCAAGGAACCGAACTCGTAAGGCGGGGGCTCCAGGAAGTTCCCCAAAACTCCGGTGAGCCAGCAGCACCGTGGGCTCAAGCCGCTGTCCCCCGCGCTGCGCACTGCCGGGACCTCGGCCCTCACCCACGCGGGACGCACTGACCTGAGGGCGGAGGGCTGGGAGGGGCTGAACCAGGCAGAAAGACAGACGCACCGGACCGCAATCCCGGAAAACCTCTGGGATGGTCAGGTTCTGGCCGCTTCCGCCCGCCAAGGGAATCAAACCTCGCGCGCCGGAAGGGGCGGGGGCGCGGCGGGGGCGGGGCTCATCGGGGGCGGGGCGGCCCCTGAGAGGAGGGGGCGGGGTCGCTCGCCGGCGGAGAGGGGACTTCAAGTCTCTGTGGTCAGCCTGGAGTGTGACTGAGGGCGCGGGAAGACTTACCTGGTGGGGTGGACGTACAGAGTTTCCACATATTTAAGCTTTCTTAAGTTCTCTTTCCTAAAATTAATCTGCAGAGAAGTCACTAGTGGTGAAGGTTCTCATTTTCGTCCTCCTCTAGCCTCACGGCCCTTCGCTCATCCAGCGAAAGACAAGTGTACCTCTGCCCTCTCCACATCTTACTATCAACTGTGTTGCCGCGAGGAATGAAATCCCCAGGAGCCATTAGATAACTCAAGGTACCAGAAACACCAACCTAGCTTCACTGTAAAGTCCTTCTAATGCGTTTTACCGTTTGGTCATTATTTAGGTGACTTTCACCCGATGTATGAATTACGGTTGTCATGATAACTCGATCCTGACGTAAAAAAACATTATAGCAAGAGGAAAGAAAAAGTATTAAGTATAAATTTATACACGTGATTTTAGGGGCTTCCCTGGTGGCTCAGACGGTAAAGAATCCGACTGCAATGCGGGCGACCTGGGTTCGATCCCTGGGTTGGGAAGATCCCCTGGAGGAGGGCATGGCAACCCACTCCACTAACAGAGGAGCCTGGTGGGCTGCAGTCCACAGGGTCACAAGGACTCTGACACGGAGCGACTAACAGCACGGCATACCACAGTAAAAGATTTTCAAGCAAAAAAAAAAAAAAAATTACACTAAGATAACATGTGTGGAACCGAAATATGAGTTAGAGGGAAAATAAGCAAGTTAAAAAAGAAATCGCATATTTTGTGTATTTTTTAAGTAATAGTAGGTATCAAATCATCTGGTATTTCCAATCCATTGGATATCTTCAAAGGAGTTATTGCTTCATTTTCTGAGGTTTACAGTAAACAGTTGTTCTAAAATACATAAATACAATTAACCCAAAAATTAAAACTTTTGTGGACTATGAAAATCATGAAGAGAGCGTGCGCGGTGGAAAGCAATTCGGTTTTACAGCCTCGCCCCAGCATTATGACAATACAGTTGAAACCTAAAGGGCTAGGTTTTAAAGATGGCACAGCTCTAAAAAGTTTGGAAGCTTTGTAAAGGCAGTTTTATGCAACTTTCGCCAGGAATTAGGGTTAGCAAGATCGCAGCGATTCAGCGCTGCTAAGAGGGCGCGGACGGTCCTGGTCATCCAGCCAAGAGCCGGAACAGACGTTTCTATGGTCCAGTAAACAGAGAGCGGGTCCTCGCTTCCCCACCTGCGCATGAGCAGTAGTCGCAGACCGGAAAGATGGCGGAGGAGGAGCTAAGAGGGAAGATCCTTTTGGTTCTAGAAAACCTCCTGAAAAAGTGGAAGTTTTATCAGGTCCTCGGAGCCATCCAGGCAAAGCTTTTGCAAAAGAAGGAACAGAGGAATGGAAAAGCGGTCAAGTTTTAGCGACTGAAATGGTTCCTCCATGATTCCTAGCCGAACTGTGTGACAACTGAAAGTGAAACCTTGGCTTGAAAGTGCCAGGTAAACATTCTTTGGCCTTTGTTGTAGTCATCTAGAGGATTAATGGGGTGAGTTTACTGGTGCAGTGGACCATTGCAAGACAGCCTGAATAAGATTTTCAGTGATGTCTTTGTGAAAGTAACCCTTCAAACCATAAAAACCCTTCCTATTGTGGAACCTCATGTGGCCTGGGGATTTCCAAATCTGAAGTCTGTTCCGAAACTCATCTATGGAAGTGAACGCATAAGTCAGGTGAACCAGCAGCTGAACTAAATAAACCCAGAATATCTGAAATCATAGCGCATTTGGAAGCATGTGTTTTTGTTTTCTGGAATTGTTACCCAATATCTTTAGAGTTTATTTTCTCCTCTATCTTCAGAAACTGGAGGGGGAAAGTTCAGGGAAAAGATGGTGATATTGGCACCCCATTTGCAAGGAAAAATTCCTGTGTGTTTTCTGTGTTGGTCGCTTTCCACCTCTGAAACCAGCCAAAGACTCATGCCATGGAGGAGGGACGCTTTGTCACATCTTGTATCCTGGGGTTAATGAATGAATACCTGAGCATGAATACAAGACAGCAGTGGACCAACCCCAGGGGGCGTACTTGAACCTATTAAGAATGCCATGGTAGGGGTGGGGAGGAAAAAAGAAAAAAATAAAGAATGCCATGGTAGATTACTGAGTCCCTGTGCCATCTATGACTCCGGGAAATGCCCACCATTTAGTTCTGCTGGGTTTCAAGATGGAATTTTCTGGTTTTCCTGATGGTTTCTTAAAACCCAAGTCAGGAAAGAGTGAGCCAGTTTCTTGGTTTGGTATGGATGAAATTAGCACCATTTGGTCTTTCAGGCCCCGGACAAGCAGCACAATTGGACCCTTTCCTTATATATTCTAGAATCCAGAAGTATTGCCCTCTGCCCACTCGTGGAGATGTTAGACCTAAAAAGGAGTTCTGATCATGCTTGTGTTTGTCATTGGTGTCCATCCCTAAATGGGCCTTGCCTCTGCTCCTATCACTCATAGTTGCTTCAACTTGCCATCTAAGTAGGTGGTGAGAGTGTGCCAGGCCAAGCTTAAGAGCTAAAAACATGCTTAACTATTGTGTTCCCTGGTCCTTTAAGATCAGCTCTGCTGCAGTTTGGGTTCATGGAGCACTCAAACGTGTTAGTCCAAAATCATACTGTTTGCTACCTGACAGGTCAATAAATGGAGAGATGAGTTGTTGGGACAAGGAATGGGGACTTTATTCAGAAAGCCAATAAGCCAAGAAGATGGTGAGCTTGTACCCCAAAAAACTGTCTTGCCTGAGTTAGAATTCAGGTTTCTTTTATATTGATAGGAGAGGGAGTAAAGTCAAGTATTTCTGGGTTCCCATCAGCCTTCAAAGGGGCTGTGTTAGTTGTTCACAGGTGGGCCTGGTCAGCAAACAAAGGTTTCTTAGCTTAATGCTCATTACCTGGGAGCAGATTCCCAGACATGGGCCGTTATGTATAATTTAAGTTTATAGGCAACATCCCTTTAGTGGTGAACTTGTAATAGAATACAGAATGTTCTTCCCTGTTACACACATAGCTGTGAGATTGAGTTGGAGGTATTAACAGTGCCTTAAAATGTGTCAGATTATGAAGTAATTATGTTGGTTACCCCCAGAGTTAACCTGCCGGGATTACATGTTACAGATGTTACTCTTATACTGTGAAGCATTGTGAAATCAGGTTACTTTTAAAATGATGTATCAAAAAGTCATGGGAAAAGAGCAGTTGCAAGTGTGGAAGTCCAGGGTTTATATTCTGGATCTTATACTAAATATGAGAATGTTCCCATTCTTACCTGTAAAATGGGGTTAATATAGTCTAGGCTGTCTGTGTCATATGGTTATGAGTACTAAGGAAAATAACCATTTTTAACTTAAAATTCTATATAAGTAAAGGAGGTTATAATTAAAAGTATGGTGTGAAAAATTAGATGTCTACTTAAAAGTTTTTCAAAATCATGTTGAGTGTGCGTATTCAAAAGCATTTGAGTGTTGCTGAATTAAGGAGAGTAATTACGCTGCGAGAGGAAAGGGTTCAGTGCAGGGAGGCAGGGCCTGACTGTGGGACCTGGCCTGAAAGAAGTGCTTGCCCCTCTGTCAACCCGTTTCCTCAAGTGGACAGTAAGGAGATTGGATATGATTTTGCTGCTCCCTGTTTGTTGAGCCATTAAATGGGTGGGTCAGGCTATTTGGAGTATAACATCTCTACCAATATTAACACCATTAGCAGCAATAATAAAACCCTCTACAATTTTTTGAATGATTAATATGCATTTATATGCATCATCTCTATAACCAAGTGTCTGCCCCTCCCACACAGGGTAATTCATGCTGTTCATTCTATAATCAGTCACCAGTGTCTACCCTGTGCCTCACCCTGTTCAGGACAATGCCTAAGGAAAAAGAAAAGAGAGATGGCTTCTGCACAAGGAAGCTCAAACGCAGAATTGCCAGATCCACAGAGCGACCAACTCTAACAAAGGACCAGACAGAAGCACTGTTAATACCAGTGCACTCACTCATGCCGGTTCAAACTCCAAATGGGGAGCAATTATTTCTAACAAAGGGACTGAAGTATTTTGTACTGGAGTTAGGCCTTGGGGGAAAAAATAGAAAATTTTGACGAGGGAAGAGCATTCCCCAGATGGGGAATTCTGTGTGCAGAAGCACAGAGGCAAGGAAACACAAGTCTCCTGGAAGAAAGTTCTGTTGGATGGAGTACAGGAAATGGGTGTGGCGGGAGAGGAAGAGCCAGTAATCAGGGCACTCCTGGTGAAGGGCCGGCCTTGGGTGCCATGCTTGAGTCGGGAGGGGTGTAACCAGCAAAGAGAGATGAGCAGTTGTGCATTTCACAGAAAGCCCAGGCATCCCCTCTGCCCACATGAGTATCCGTGCCTAGAGCTGTGCTTCCCCGGTGGAGGAATGAATGCCTGAGTGTCAGCACCATTTGTGGCTGAGTCATCAGTGGGGACGGGAAGCAAAGGTCCGTTCATTACAGTGTTGTTTCTCTTCTGAATCCGTTGAGGTTAGCACACCTCCGGCTACAAATCATGCCTTGATTCTTATATCCAATCCAAGAGAAAATGGGAAACCACACAAAATTCAGTTTGGGGCCATCGTTCTGCTGGAAGAGGAGATAGCGCCAAAAAACTTGTTAAAAATACTTCAGGAATTTGAATGTGAAAGCTACTTTGGGAGTTTTGTTAAATTTCCTAATTTTGATAAATTGTGGGTGTGTGTGAGAATGTCTTTGTTCACAGGAAAGCATGGTGGGAAGATGATGGTGGTGATAGGACAAAATGTGGAATTAGTGAATCTGGGGAAAGGGTATATGGGAATTCCTTGCTCTGTTCTATTCTTGCAACTTTCTAATAACTTTGAAATTATTTTGAAATTAAAAGTAACCCCAAATGTCAACAATGTTTCTTTTCTTATTATATATTTATTTATTTGGCTGCACCAGGTCCTAGCTGCAGCACTCGAAATCTTCAATCTTCATCTGCAACATGCAGGATCTTTTTTTTTTCACGCAGGATCTTTTAGTTGGCATGCAGGATCTTTAGTCACAGCGTGCGAACTCTTAGTTGCAGCATATAGGATCTGGTTTCCTGACCAAGGATCAAACCTGGGCCCCCCCTGCATTGGCAGCATAGGGTCTTAGCCACTGGACCACCGCGAAATCCCAGGAATATGTTTCTTTTTTTTTTAGGAATATGTTTCTTAATTCTGTTTATCCCTTAGCACTTCCCACAGGGTCTTAAAATTGCTATAATTAAAAATGTTTTATCACTTTCTTTTAATATTAAAAAAAGATTTGATGTGTGTGTTTATTGATTGATTTGGCTGCGTTGGGTCTCCATTGCTGCACACGGGCTTTCTCTAGTTGCGGCAAGGGGGAGTTCCCCTTCTTTGTGGTGCTCCAGCTTCTCAATGGGGTGGCTTCTCCTGTAGAACCCGAGCTCCAGGGCATAGGCTTCAGTAGCTGTGGTGCATGGGCTTAGTGTTTTGTGGTATGTGGGATCTTCCTGGACCAGGGATCGAACTTGTGTCCCCTGCATTGGCAGACGAATTCTTAACCACTGGACTACCAAGGAAGTCCCTACAATGTTTTTAGCTCTTGAATTCCATTCTCTGCTAGACAGTGTACTATAGGTTGTATATACATTATTTCTAATCCTGCAGAATAGGTATTCTTATTCCCATTTTACAAATGAGGACACTAAGTTTCAAGAAGTTTAGATATCTGATAAGAATGAGTCAGGAATCCAAAGCCCAGGATTTTTTGGCTATAATTCTCAGTTAATTTTTGCTGAATGAAATTTTAGAGAAGTTTGAACAATTTCAGGTGCCATACAAATACAAGAGACTTTATGAATTACTGAGAATGATAATGAACACTCTGACCTAAAGAGCACCTTCATCAATAGGCAAAGGCTAAGTATTAGTAGGATACTACATAACCAGTTTTTCAAAAGAATTAGGTAAATATATTGCCATTAGGTTCGCTAGATAAAATTGCAACATACTGGAGACATATTTACACTTTAAAAAATCCATTATTTATCCAGAATTCAAATTTAACAGCATTTTGTATTTTTATTTGCTCTATCTGGCAACCCTAAATGCCATGAAATGATGTCTGTTTTTTAAGTAAACAAAATAAGCTGCTTACTTAAACAAATTGTACAGTGCCATTTGTGTTTAGAGGAATGTGTAATATAGGAAAATGTCTGGGAGGTTATACGTTATAGTGTTAATGGTCTCTCCAGAAAATGGAATTAGGGTAAGGTATGGAAAACAGACTTAGTTTTTACTTTCCATACTACTATATTGAGGCTTACTATATTGCATGTATTTTAATTGAAATCTTTATTGAGATAATTGTCGATTCATATGCAGCAGTAAGAAATAATGCAGAGAGTTCTCTTGTATGCTTTGCTCCATTTCTCTCTAACTTGGA
Source organism: Cervus canadensis (assembly GCF_019320065.1). Classification (NCBI taxonomy): domain Eukaryota; kingdom Metazoa; phylum Chordata; class Mammalia; order Artiodactyla; family Cervidae; genus Cervus; species Cervus canadensis. The sequence continues at coordinate 12,726,050 of NC_057399.1, forward strand.
AAAAAAAAAATCCCTCTTTTTTTCTAGACTGCTACTTATTCTGAACACTTTTGACACCTATTAATTATCTACAATTCAATTCCATTTTGACACTTTCTACCTGAAATTAGCATTAGCGTAAGAGCTTAGTCCCATAAAACTGGTCCCATTTCAGATGCCAGTCTGGAGTTAAGGCCTCCTGTATTTCTGACCAAACAATTGTAAAGGAGGGGTTCCCATGACCCCCTTCTTGAGTTGGATAATCTGATAAAGCAGCTCGCAGAACTCAGAAAAATAGTTTATCTACTACATTACTGACTTATTATTAAAGGATACAACTCAGGACCAGCCAAACAGAAGAGCCAAACATAGAGCAAGATGTGTGGGAAGAGGCACGGAGCTTCCATGCCCCCTCCAGGACCATCAGCCTCCTGGCACCTTGATGTGTTCAGCAGCTACTGTAAATGCTTCAGCTAGGGTTTTTGATAGAGGTTTTTCTATGTAGACATGATTGATTAAATTATTGACCACTAATGATTAGCCCAACCTCCAGCTTCTCGTCCCCTCCCTGGGTGTTAGGAGACTGGGACTCAAACTTCCAACCCTCTAATCATGTGGTTGATTTTCCAAGTGGAAATCAGTCCCCCATCCTTAAGAGCTTTTTTAGATGCCTCCAGCCACAAGTCATCTCATTAACATACAAAAATACACTTATCTCTTCAGAGATTACAAGGCTTTTAAGAGCTGTGTGCCAGGAAAAGAGGAAGTGAGGAAGGCAGACACCAAATATGTATTTCTTATTATGTCACATTGCCCCAGTGGTAACATTTTGCAAAACAAATTCATCCAAGTTGTCACATGTATCAGTGGTACATGCCTTTTTATTGCCAGGTAGCATTCCATGGTTGGATGTGCCACAATCTATTTAACCATTCACCTGTTGAAGGACATCTGGGATGATCACAGTTTGGGGCTATTAGCTCCCTGGTGGCTCAGTGGTAAAGAATCTGCCTACCAATGTAGGAGATACAGGTTTGATTCTTGATCCAGGAAGATCCCACATGCCACAGAACAACTAAGCCCATGCACCCCAACTACTGAAGCCTGGGCACCTAGAGCCCGTGCTCTGCAACAAGAGAAGCCACTGCAATGAGAAGTCTGTGCACCGCAACTGGAGAGCAACCCCCGAAGACCACAACTAGAGAAAAGCCCGGGAAGCAACAAAGACCCAGCACAGCCAAAAATAAAGAAAGAAAATTATTTTTAAATAATTTTACTTTTAAAAAATTACAGGGGCTTCCCAGGTGGTGCTAATGGTAAAGAACCTGCATGCCAAGGCAGGAGACAAGAGACACAGTTCATTCCCTGGGTCAGGAAGATCCCCTGGAGGAGGGCAAGGCAACCCACTCCAGTGTTCTTGCCTGGAGAATCCCATGGACAGAGGAGCCCGGTGGGCTGCAGTCCATAGAGTAGTGACTAAAGCGACTTAGTACATATTTTTAAAAAAAATTTTTAATGTGTATGAGTAATCTTCTGTATGAAATAAACAACAGAAAAATCCCTGTATGTGGACAGTGGTTTCAGAACTAGATTATCCTCTCTGAATGGTCTGCACTCCCAGAACCTGGGAACCTGGGCAGGAACTGTTGCTCTGATTGGAATTAATAGAATTTATGAAAATCACCAAAATTTAGAAATCTTGCCCACTCAAGGCATTAAATTGTGTGTGTTGCCAACAAAATAAAGATGTTTTCCTCAAATCTTTACCAGAACAGAAACCAGCCAATTAAGATGGTCACAATGATCAGAGAAACACTAATCCAGGAAACATAAGTTATCAGTGACAAAAGTGGGGGAGGATAAACAAAAGTAAAAATAAATGAATGAGACCTAATTAAAATTAAAATCTTTGCACAGCAAAAAAAAAAAAAAAATCTATCAACAAAGCAAAAAGACAGCTTACTGGATGGGGGAAAATATTTGTAAATGATATGATCAATAAGGGGTTAAGATCCAAAATATAGAAATTACACAACTCAGTATCAAAAAAACAACCTGATTAAAAACATAGGCAGAACACCTGAATAGACATTTTTTCAAAGAAGACATACAGATGGTCAATAAACACATGAAAAAATGTTCAACATTGGTAATCATCAGAGAAATGCAAATCAAAACCACAATGAGATATCACCTCACACCTGTCAGAATGGCTATCATCAAAAATAGCACAAATGTTGGTGAGGATGCAGAGAAAAGGAAACCCTTGTACACTGTTGGTGGGAATTGTAACTTGGTGCAGCCACTGTGGAAAACAGTATGGAGATATTCCTCAAAAAACTAAAAGGAGAACTACATATGATCTAGCATTTCCACTCCTGGGTATATAGCCAAAGAAAATCAAAACATTATTTCAAAAAGGTACATGAACCCCAGTGCTCATAGCAGCATTATTTACAAGGGCCAGTATATGGAAGCAACCTAGATGTCCATCAACAGACGAATGGATAGAGATGTGATATGTATACACAGTAGAATATTACTGAGCCATAAAAAAGAATGAAAAGTTGCCATTTGCAACAACATAGTGGACCTAGAGAGTATTACGCTTAATGAAATAAGTCAGACAGAAAAGGGCAAATACTGTGTGATATCACTTGTATATGGAATCTAAAAAATAAAATCAGTGGATATAACAAAAAAGATGCAAACTCACAGATAAAAAGAGCAAACTAGTGGTTCCCAGTGAGGAGATGGAAGATAGGGGTAGGGAATTAAGAGGTACAAACTAGTATGTATAAAATAGGCTACAAGGGTATATCGTATAGCAACATGGAATATAGCTAATATGTTCTAATAACTTTAAATGGAGTAGGATCTATAAAAATTTTGAATCACTATATTGCATACCTAAAACCATATAATATTGTAAATAACACATCAATTTTCTTTTAGAAGTGGAGAAGGAAAGGGACCTGAGTGTCACATCAAGGAAAGAAGACCAACATTTAAGAAATAAACACTGTGTATCCAGTGCCCGTGGTTGGAAGACTTGTCCCCAGAGGAGAGGCCGAGCAGGATGGCAGGGAGGACTTTGAACCCTTTCAGAGCCAGGAGGGACCGCCCCACAGCAGCCTCCCGTCCCCCTGCCTCTCTCAAAACCTGCCCTCTCTGAGCAGTTTTCTGGAAGCTGAGAGTGGCCAGTCCCCACATGTCTGCTGTCCTCCTGTGAAGGAATCTGCAAGCTCCAGCTTTCTCTAGGAGTCTTGTAGGAGTTTGGTGACTATTGTAAGCACCCCAAAACTGGGGTCTTCTGAGTCTGTGGCGCCTGAGTTGTAGTTCCTAGGAGAATGCACACTCTACCTCTGTGATCTTATAGCCTTATGTACACATCTCCAATAGTGCACTTGGTAGCAAGGTCAGCTGGTTGAATGGTGCTCCCCCAGAGAGACTCTAACTCTAGAGACCAGAATCCATGTCTGTGTGGCTTATCCATCTTGATACACGGTAGAAGCTTAGTCAACTTTCTTTTTTAAATAGTGCGTGTGTGTGTGAAAGAGAACTCAGCTTAATTTTTAATTTAAATCTCCATTCTGCCAAAGTAGCAGAAACATAGTCCTTTAGAATCCACCCTTCAGTTTCTCCCCATCCCATCAAGATGATGGAGGTGAGCATCTGACCTTTGGTCATCATGACAGCCTTGGTCATCATAGTGACAGCCCGTGCCAGTGACTGTCACTACTGCTCTCCTTCCTGAGAGCCAGGACCTTCACCCCAGAAGCTCTTTTCCCCTCTGTGCCATCTAACAGTAGGGGAATCAAGCTGCTCCCTCCTTCCAGACTTCAGCTTTGCCTCTTGGGGCTCTGTACAGAAGGCAGGTCTTATCTCTTGGAATGCCACCAAAATCTGCATCATCAGGACTTCTGCTTTGTCTTTTCTTTCTTCCAGCCTTAGGGAAACCTCTTTTCTGTTTGAGGGAGGGGTTTGCGAAGCCCTGCTGTCTCCCGCAGAGGTTTTATCAATTCTTGAAGTCTTCTTTATGGAAAGGCACACATTTTTGGACACAAAAGCAAGAGAGACTCCTTTGATTTTTCTTTCATATCTATCATATTCCTTCCCTAGGGACATAAACAACAGAAAAGGGCAGCACTTTGAATGAAGGAGGGTGTTGGGGGGGATGAGTTGAGGGGAGAATAGTAAACCACATGGAGAAAGGAATATCGTTAAACATCACAAAAATGGTTCAGTTCAGTTCAGTTGCTCAGTCGTATCCGACTCTTTGTGACCCCATGGACTGCAGCACGCCAGGCTTCCCTGTCCATCACCAACTCCCAGAGCCTACTCAAACTCATGCCCATTGCATCAGTGATGCCATCCAACCATCTCATCGTCTGTCATCCCCTTCTCCTCCCGCCTTCAATCTTTCCCAGCATCAGGGTCTTTTACAATGAGTCAGTTCTTCGCATCAGGTAGCCAAAGTATTGGAGTTTCAACTTCAGCATCAGTCCTTCCAATGAATATTCAGGACTGATTTCCTTTATGGTTGACTGGTTGGATCTCCTTGCTGTCCAAGGGGCTCTCAAGAGTCTTCTCCAACACCACAATTCAAAAGCATCAGTTCTTCGGCGCTCAGCTTTCTTTATAGTCCAACTCTCACATCCACACATGACTACTGGAAAGACCATGGCTTTGACCAGATGGACCTTTATTGGTAAAGTAATGTCTCTGATTTTTAATATGCTGTCTAGGTTGGCCGTAACTTTTCTTCCAAGGAGCAAGAATCTTTTAATTTCATGGCTGCAGTCACCATCTGCAGTGTTAGGTCGTAATAATTCAATACATAAATCATAATGGAAGAGAATATAAAAAGAATGTATATATGTGTATACCTGAAGTCACTTCGCTGTACAGTGGAAATTAACTCAACATTGTAAAACAACTGTACTTCAATTTTTTAAATAATTTTTTTTAAAAACCTCAATGCATTTTAAATGACATGTAAATGAATGAACATCCACACCTACCAAGGAAACAGGGATCTTGCATTGTCTCCCAGCTCCAATTCAGCTGCAGTACTATGTGTGTGCCTGAGATCATGGCCTTCAGAAGAACAGATTGTCTGGAGGGTCATCTTCAGTAACCCGAGCCCACAGAGCAGCCTTCTTAAAATAGCTTTAACTCTCCGTTCAGAAGCTATTCGTGCCAGCCAAGAGTCCCAGAATCCCTGAAACTGGGCTGTAGGGGGGAAAGCCCAACTTGTTCATTCTGAAGAATATTTCCAGGTTCAGGCAAGGCAGCAGGTCCCAGGGCAGAAAGATCCGGGCCAGTACGTTAGGACCAGACGGGCTGCGGCTGAGGCACTCTGGCCTGTCTCCTTGGCCTCTGTTGTGCACTGAGTCCTCTGTAACAGATATTGTGGACCCCTCCTTGTCATGAGTTCATCCCAGCAGAGCTTCCTCCACTCTGCATCCTCTGGGATGTATGTAGATCTGAGCTGAAGGACAGAGAGAAGGGCTGTGACTAAGAAACGGCCGTGGCCGCAGTAAGAAGCCTCATTGACAGTCTTTTTAAACCTCCAATCCCGTAGTCATGATACCCACCCTGCCCTGTAGAAGGCCATGCAGAGCCCTCAGGGGGATCCTAGGGAGCTCACACACCATCAACCCCCAAGTCCAGAAGGGGCTGCGCCAGGCCTGGAGGTTTCCGAATCAGGGCCTGGACTCTAAGATTCTGCAGTGAGCAGGCGTGTGCTGAGCGCTTGCTGTGGACAGAGAAGGAGGTGAACGTGATTCTGCTCACTCATTAACACACTCAACAAATACCCACTTCGGAGAACACACACATAAGTGATTTCATTTCAGAGGGTGACGTTTGTTGACTAGGAAGATAAGTAGGGAGAAAGAATAGAAAGTGATGCAAAGAGAGAGTTGCTCTTTTTTATTTTTATTGAGATATAGTTGATTTACAATGTTAGTTTCAGGTGTTCAACATAGCAATTTAGGATTTTCACAGATTATACTCCATTAAAAGTTATTCTAAGATAACGGCTATAATTCCCTGTGCTATACAGTATGTCCTTGTTGCTCGTCTGTTTTATACACAGTAGTTTGTGTCTCTTCATCTCACAGCCCTATCTTGCCCCTCCCTCCTTCCCTCTCTCCACTGGTGGTCCCTGGTTTATTTTCTGTATCTTGAACCTGTTCATGTTTTGCCATATATAGCAGCGCTGTTTGCTACCGCCATGGAATGGAAGCAACCCAAGCGTCCATCAACAGACAAATGGATAGAGAAGATATGGTGGGGACTTATCTGGTGGTCTAGTGGTTAAGATTCCAAGCTTCCGATACTAGGGGTGAAGGTGTGATACCTGGTCAGGGAACTAAGATCCTACATGCCTCACAGTGTGGCCGGGAAAAAAAAAAGATGTGCTATATACATATACAATGGAACATTAGCTGAAAAGTAAGAATGAAATTCTGCCATTTGCAGCAGTGTGGATCGACCTAGAGAATATTATACTTCGTGAAATAAGTCAGAGAAACACTGTGTGATATCCCTTACATGTGCAATCTAAAAAATAAAAGAGACAAATGTGTGTAGCAAAATAGAGAGCTGCTGCTTTTGATAAGGCCATCCAGAATGTCCCCTCTGAGATGACAGGAGAGTGGAGGTAAGAAGGGGAAGAAATAGAGAGAGCCAAGTGAAGATGGGAGAGAACATTCCACACAGAGGGGACAGCAAAGGCGGGCTCCAAGCAGGACAAGGCTCGGCACGTTCAAAGGCCCGTGTGGCTGGAGTGGACAGAGCCGAGAGGCTGGCAGTTAGGTGGCGAGGTGGGGCCACCAGATTGCATAAGGCCCTGAAGCCCCAGTGAAGTACTTCAGACTTCACTGCACGTGTGATGTAAAGTCATGCTTGGGGAGTGATATGACCTGATTTACGTTTTTTAAAAAGCAGAAGGCAGTTGTGCAGGCAATCAACTGGATACATTTTTAATATATCCAGCGTCCCAAAAGCTTTTCACCATCCATTACTGTCGCTCAGATCCAAGCCACTATCATCCACTTGGACAACAGTAGTGGTCTTTCTTGATTGTCTTACTGCTTAAACTCTTACCCCTTCCAGTTGATCGCTTACACAGCTGCCTTCTGATTCTGGGACGCTGGGTATATTTTGAAGGACTTCCCTGGAGGCTCATACAGTAAAGCGTCTGCCTACAATGCAGGAGACCCAGGTTCAATCCCTGTATCGGGAAGATCTCCTGGAGAAGGAAACAGCAACCCACTCCAGCATTCCTGGAAAATCCCATGGACGGAGGAGCCTGGTAGGCTATAGTCCATGGGGTCGCAAAGAGCCAGACACAACTGAGTGACTTCACTTTCACTTTCCATATTTTGAAAGAGGAAACTTTTTGAAGAATGAGGAAACAAGAAGAATCAAGGATAACTCCAAGGTTTTTGAGCTGAGCAACTGGGTGAATCGTGATACCATCAACTGAGATGGTTATATATAGGGGCGGGGTGGGAGGAGGTCTGGAATCAAGAATTCTATCTGAGGCTTGTTAATTTTGGAACAACAAGTAGGCAGCTAGATACATGATTGTGGAGCTCGGGAGATAGGTTGAGACTACACACAGTCTGGAGTCATTGTGCAGAGGTGGTATTTAAGCTCCAGGGCTAGATGAGACGAGTAGGAAGACAGTGGAGATGAAGAGGCTTGTGAACTGCACACCAGGACATGCCACCACGATGTGGTCAGAAAGACAAAAAGTGGCTGAGAGGGTACAAGGACAAACATGTGGTCACTGGGAAGCCTGGGGAGGAAGTGCTTCAAGGAGTGCATCAAAAGCTGCTAGGAGGGAAAAAAAAAAAAAGCTGCTAGGAGGTAACAATAAGATGAGAATGGAGAGTTAACTGTTCACTAGGGAAGGTGGAAACGGTGGCAACCTTTCAGAGAAGCGCTAGGGAGCTTGCCTCACTGAAGTGAAGTGAGAAGAAAATGAAAGGTGAGGACATCAATGAATATGAGAGAGTCCCAGAAGGAAGCACAGGCCCGCAGCTGGGGGGTTGTCATGAAGATGCGCTTTACGGAGGTAGGTGGAGTCAGCCTATTAAAGGGGAAGTTGAGACTCCCAGGAAATAGAACAGTGAGAAGCTGAAGCCTAAGGAGCAGGAGAAGATTGTATTAACTGAAGCTGGGTGAAAAGCCATGGAAGAGGGGCAGTCTGGTGCAGAAGTTGTAGTTGAGGGAAGCAGCCCTTGGAAACCGTGGGGTGGGGGAGAAGCACAAAGTATAAATTGGGGTGAATTCAGTTGGAAGCCATTGGAAGCCAGCAGGTAAGGAAGCCTGGTGATAAAATCCACAGAAACCAGCTTCCTGGGGCAGGGACGGGTGGAGAGAGAATGGAGGAGAGGGTGGGAAGGGAGCTGGAAAAAAAAATTAGCAGAGCTGTAAGTTCGGGGAGGGAGAGGACAGCAACTACAGGTGACTCCAGCACAAACCAAAAGAGAATGCAGCAAGGCACAGAAATGTTCAAGAGAACAGTGTGGACATCAAACCCCAGCCTCGCCACTGTTATGCTACTGACGCAGTGATGAACTTTCCTGGGGGTTGTGAATATTAAATGAGATTGTAGATGGAAGGTTCTTGAGTTCAGTGAAGTGTAGCTATTATTACATGCTATAAACATGCTATAAAGATAAAGCATTAGTATCATGTTTAAAAATCACAGTGATTTAATGTAGGTTCAAAATGAGGAAACCATGTCCCGCCTCTGGGATCTCTGCCCAATAGTGGCTCTTGTTCTGCTGCTTGAACCTGCGGCTATGCGTCCTGCTACCGCCTGGGGGCAGCATGCCCCAATCACGGTTTCATTGTTTTGAAGAGCCGACTCCTTTTAAAAGGTTTTGAACAGGGAGGTGGGAGGGGGTTCGGGATGGGGAACACATGTACAGCCATGGCGGATTCAAGTCAATGTATGGCAAAACCAATACAATGTTGTGAAGTAAAATAAGTAAATTAACTAATTAAAAAATAAAATGCACATATTAAAAAGTAAAATAAAATAAAAGGTTTTGAACAGAAGGACAGCCAGACATTATGGATCTCCTGATGACGTGCACAGCGCCACCTCTGAAGCAGCCTTGCCAAAAAAGCAAACCTGACTCCAAATCAGGCTCTGGATCCAACTACCAATTTACAGAAAATACAGGAAAGAAAGAGCCGTGTTAATCAACCTCATGAGGATGCAAAGCAGCAAAACCAACACCTTGGTTTCTTTAAAGGAAAAAAAAGTGAGGAAAGAGCAAGGCTGGAAGAAGAATCTTCCAATTAAAAGGGACGGAAGAGACAAACTGAACATGTCACAATAAAGAAGCCCTGAGGGAGATGTGAATGCTGACTGGATCTGGGGTGATATTAAGTAATCACTGTTAATTTTTGGAGGGGGGAGAGTGTTGGTCTGGTAGTTATATTTTTTCAAAGGGAGTATTTTAATATCTCTTTTTAGAGATACATAACTGAAATATAGATGTAATGAAACAATGTCTGCAAACACTTCAGAATAATCTGTAGAGGGCAAGGGGAAGAGGAGATGGATGAGGAAGTGAAAACAAAATTGGCCATGAGTTAACTGCTGTTGAAGTTAAGCGGTGTACCTGGAGGTTTATTATATCCCTGTGTTATGGGCTGTATATCTGTGTCTCCCCGATATTCTTATGTTGAAGCCCTAACCTTTATGATGTAATAATATTAAGGAGTATTAGGGGATCATGAGGATGGAGCTCCTATGATGGTATTAGTGGTCTTATGAGAACAGGGAGAAATACCAGATCTCCCTCTGGTGAGGGTACAGAAAGAAGGCCGCCGTCTGCAAACCAGGAAGACAGCCTTCACCAGAGCCCGACGACGCTAGCGCCCTGATCTGACGGACTAGCCTCCAAGACTATGAGAAATAAACGTCTGCTGTTTTACGCCACCCAGTCTATGGTGTTTTGTTAGGGCAGTGCAAACATACGGTAGTTGCAGTCAGCAACATGTCAGTCACAGGGAAGCTATGTAAAATGCAGAGTCTCAGGCCCCACCCCAGACCGCTGAGTCAGAATTGCAGTTTAACAAGCTCCCCAGGTGAATCATAGGGACACTTAATGCTTAAGAAGCATCAGATTACATTCTTCTTTCTACTTTGTGTATGTTTGAGATTTCCACGGTAAAAATGTAAAAACTAAGAAATTATAAAAAGAAAATGTGTACTGTATAGCAAGTATTACATCAAAGATGCTCATTAGATATTGGTTGGGATGAACCAGATGCTGCTCAGATAGCAAATATTTCTAATTTTCTTATAAAAAATAAATATGTCACAACTTCAGTGTGTTATGGTTAAAAATATAGCACATATCAGTATATTTAATCTTTGCAAAAAACCTCTAAAGTAACCTTTTGCTACAGATTTCAGCAGTGAGTAAAATAAAATTTAGAGAGACCACGTGACTCATCCAAGATCTCACAGGTTCTAAGTGGAAAAATCCAGGACTTCTAACTCCAAAACCCTTTCTCTTTCTACCACTACACTATAATTCTAGGAATTGAAATGTTTCCCTGGTTTTTGTAGTTTGTTTTTATATAATTTGATTTGGGTTTTAGTCTTTTATACGTCTGTTTTTGAAGTTTCCTCTTATAATAGGGCTTGTTGGACCAGTTATTTTTACTTCCCCCTTTGCTTTCTACTGACACCCTGCTGGGAATATAATGCAGCTCCAGCTTTTCAATCTTTCTTTATTCAAAAGACAATTACCTCAATCCTTAAATTTATCTCATTCACAGAATCTTGAAACTTTAGGATTAAAACGAGTAAGTTATGAGAATAACATCAGTGTTTCATGAATTTGTGTGTTGAAATCCCTTGGGGAACTTTAAAAATTCCCAGTGGGATTAGTCTCTGAGGGAAGGACCCAAGCATAAGTTCCCCAGGCAATCCCAATGGGCAGTCTAGTTTGAGAACAAGTGACCTAGCTATTCTCATTGGAAGCAGGGCTACCTAAGAAACATTTCAGAAATTTGTGGAGGAATTTTGACTGCCAAAATATTAAAAATGGCTAAAATTTAAAATAAGTGATGGTGAGGATACAGAGAAAATGGATCACTCGTACATTGCTGGTAAGAATGCAAAATGATGCAGCTGCTCTGAAAAATAGCTGGATGGTGTCTTTTAAAATAAAAAATGGACTTAACATGTGACCCAGCAATTTCACTCTTAAGCATTTATCTCAGAGAAACGATTATTTATTTTCACACAAAATCATGTCCATGAATGTTCAAATGTTCATAGCAGCTTTATTCACAATAGCCCTAAATTGGAAACTGCCCAAGTGTCTCTCAACAGATGAATGGTTAAATAAACTGGGGTACATCCACACCATGCGGGATGGCTAATTTTATGTGCCAGCTTGATGAGCCACAGGGTGCCCAGATTAAACGTTGTTTCTGGTTGTGTCTGGATGAGATCAGCATTTGAATTGGTGGACTCAAAGCAGATTACCCCTCCCCCCCACTCCCCCAGTTTGAGTGGGCATCATCCAATCCACTGACAGCCCGAATAGAACAAAGGCCACAGGAGAACAAATTTGCCCTTTTTTTCCTGCCTCACTGCTTGAACTGCTGGGATGTCCCATCTCATCTTCTACCCCTGGACTAGGATTTATGCCATCAGCTCACCTCTTCTCAGGTTTTGGGACTCTGACTGAATTACACTTCTGGCTGTCCTTTTTCTCCAGCTTGCAGACTGCAGATTATGTGCCTTCTCAGCCACCATAATTGCACGAGCCAATTCCTCATAATAAATCAATCTCTTTCCATACATACATATATATATATATGTATATGTTTTTCTCTCTGTATCTATCTGTATGTATATATAGAAGGAATGAGAGAGAGTATGTTCTGGGGGATCTGGAGATGTGTGTCCTGGCTGAATTTCAGGATTGAAGGGAACCAACAACTGCCACGTACTGATCCCTGTCTCTATGATGGATGGGGTCTGATGTGGTTATCTTATCCCTCTTATCCCCACTTCACCACTCTGAGTTGCACATCTCACAGCTAGACCTGATTTAAAGGATAAGCTCCTAAACTTCAAACCAAGGCCTTAATAGAATGAGACTTTGCGGGGAGGATGTGAGTCTGTTTTATGTGCGGGAGAGATGTGAATTGTTGTGGTCAGAGGAGTGACTGGTAGATGGTCTCTAAATGTGGCTTTCATTCATTCCTTTCCTCCCTGTCCTTGCATGCCATCCCTCTATCAAGAGGTAAATTCTGCTTCCTCACCCCTTGAATCTAGCTGGCCTTGAGACTTGCTTTGGCCAAAAGAATATGGCAGAAGTGTGTCACTGAGCCTCCACTTTAGCAGAACCTGCTTGATGCCCTCTTATAAGCCAGCCACCATGTAAGAATGAGATTCACCTGAGACCACCATCCTGTGAAGATACCTTTCCTCACAGGAAACCCAAGGAAACCTGGAGAAAGACTGTGGAGGAGCGCTGAAGCTGCTTCCACTGCCCAATTGCCAGCCGAACGCACCTGAGTGACCCAGCTATTATCATGCAGAACAGAAGCACCACCCAGCCAAGCCTGGACTTAATTCCCGACCCATAGACTCATGAGAATGATTTGGTTTTTTTTTTACTTTTTAATTTAATAAATCTGAAGTCTTACAATTGGAAGCAGAGGGGGTTTTCTTCCCCTCCGAGAGTCCCCTGGAGGGAGATCTCTACTCACACTCCCTCACATACTCTCACTGACTCACTCACAGTTCCTGGCCAGAACCCAGGGATGGGAGGTGGAGACCTGTTCACTCGCCACCTCGAGGTGGCCTTGAGCAGGTCCCTATAGTGTCTTCCACGACCTCAACACCACCTCGCCCAGCCCTTGACAATATCCAGAGCATGTCCTCATCCTCGTGGACCTTCACTATGAAATGAGCAGGGATTAATGTGTCCATTTTGTAGGTAAATAAAACTGAGTCTCTGAAAGTCACCTGCTCATAGCAGCTGAGGATGGAAAAGAGAGTCTGGACAAAGCAAGATGGGGATGGGAAGATTTAAAAGTGTAAAGTTAAGTTAAGGAGCAGGAGAGTGTCATTGCTAATCCTCTGGTGGACTGTGATCTCAGACCTCAGAACAATATGTTATTGTTTTAATCATTGAGTTTTGGGGTGTTAGGTAGCAAGAAATAGCTATTCTCAATGGCTCGAGGCCTCCCCTGCTGAAAAGCAAGTACTATTACTTTAATAAACAGGTACGGGTAAAAATTTTCCAACATATATTGTATGTTATAATATAATATATATATAGATATATTATTGGGAGGCATGTAATATATTGGGAGGCTTCCAGGTCAAAATTGGACTCCGTTTCAGCAGATTCATTCCAGAAAGGGAAACTAGGTACACAACTGGAATTATTGAGAAAGACCTGCCAAGGCGATTTGTTCCACCTTATGAAATTCTTCTGGCCACTCCCGTGACTGTACTTTGTACCAGACCACCCATGTGGATACGCGCATCTCTTTGCAAGCCTGCCAGGAGATTGGAGACAAGCCACAGCCACATCAAAAGTCCTAAGAGCTGAGAAGCCACAGCCATATCAAAACGCTCTGAAAACCAAGTACTCCTGAGTCCTCTCCAGATCACAGTACCGTCCAGGACTATGAGAGCCAGAAAGGGAATTCCTCAGTTTTCACTGCTCTGTAGTAGCTTTCACCGGGAAAGAGAAGCGACATCCATAACTAACTAGGAAATAGCCACTGTGAAGAGTTCTTGGAGAATTGTGTGGATATGCAGATAAATAACCCGAGGACTAGCTGTGTGATCTGGGACACCTCAGAGAGAATCCTGCCTATAGGATTCCTTGCAGTCTTTACCTTACTTGTGATGGTAGTTTGCTGCTGCCTACGTGGAAGGTCTTCCTTCCCCCCACTCACCTTCCCCATCATACAGTGATGGTGAATAGCAGTTATCCCTAGAAAGGCACACCCACAGCCTAGTGAACGCACAGATATGAATTCGTGGATTGATCTATCCCAAGAGGGGAGAAAATGATGGGGAAAGCAGCCCTTCCCTAATGAAACATTGGAAAATATCAGGCTGGCAAAACTCAAGTGTCAAAAATATCTCTAATGTTTTACTCACCTGCACAAATACTGTAATGCTTTTATAGAAATTCTAAATATTTTTCTGGGCAAATGACTGTGACTTCTTTCAAGTTAATGTTATTGCTACTCTTTCAAAAATGCTTTTTAAAAAACAAAGCTAGACTATTTATATTGGAAATTTTGAAATATGTGCAACAATGGACCAGAATAGTATAATGAACCCATACACTCATCAACAAGCTACAACACTTATCAGCTCATGGTCATTCTGGTTTCATCTGTATGCCTGCCTAGTACCCTTGCCCGGATATTATATCTTTTCATATAAATATTTTAGATGTCTCTAAAAATGAGAATTATTTTTAAACCATAACCACAATGCTATTCTCACATGTAAAAAAGTTTATAAAACTTACTTAATATAATCAAATATTCAGAGTGTACATTCCCTCAATTGTCTCATTTTTACCAGTTTGTTCAAATCAGGATTCAAAGTATAAAGATCTATACTTTGTAGTTGGTGGCAAGTTTCTAAAATCTCTTTTAGTATATAGGATCTTCCTTATTATTTTTCTCTTGTGATTTTTAATAAGAAATAGGACCAATTATCTATAGTGTTTGTAATCAAATAGTCTTTTTTAAATTGGTTAACTTATGACAATTTTTGAAATTGGCTGACTTTTGGCTATATGTCCACCACGGAGAGTCATAATGCCTCATCTGCCCTGCTTATGTCACAAGGGTCCTCCTGCAGTTTGATACTACAATCACAGGTGCTTTTGGAGGATAATCTGAGGTTTTACCACTGGATAAAAGGGAAGTCTCTATTTTGATGGGTTAGGGAATTAAAACTTCATAGTCCTAACCTCTGTCTAGTAAGCATTCCCTTCTTCCCTCCCTTCTTGCAGTGTAGGTGCTACAAATAGCAAGGTCTTGTTTTTCAATTCAGAGTCTGGGATCCGAGTTCCAAAACAGTTCACTACCAGCTGACTGCCTAGGATCTTGAACTTTCCCCCAGAGTAGTCCTCATATCCCCACATTTCCCCTGAACAACCAAACAACATTTATTAAGGAGATGGCAGGTAGAAACTTCAGTTCTCAAATTTACGTTTCAAGAAAAGAAACTTTATTCCAAAGAAGACATACAAAGGGCTAATAGGTCAATGAAAAGGTACTCAATGTCACTAATCGTCAGGGAATTGGAAGTCAAAACCTCACTGAGATACCACCTCACACCTGTTAGGATGGCAACAGGGAGGCCTGGGGTGCTGCCGTCCATGGGGTGGCAGAGTCAGACAAGACTGAGCGACTGAGCTGAAAGTGAGGTGAGGGAGTGGAGAAAAGGGAAAACTTGTATACTGTTGCTGGGAATGTAAGTTAGCACAGTCATTAGGAAGTTCCTTAAAGCATTAAAAATTGAGAGTTCTCTGGCAGTCCAGTGGTTGGGACTCAGCACTTTTGCTGCAGGGGTCCAGGTTCAATCAATAGTGGGGAACTAAGATCCTTCAAGCTGCGTGGCATGGCCAAAAAAATAAATTAATTAATTAAAATGAGAATTACCATGTGATCCAGTAATCCCACTTCTGAGTATATAGTCAAAAAACTGAAGTCAGGATCTAAAAGTGATATCTACAGTCCTATGTTCATTGTAGCATTATTCACAGTAAGCAAGATACGGAACCAGTTTTAATACTTAGGACTTTTCTTATTCTTTTTCTCTTGTGATTTTTAAAAAGAAACAGGTCAACAGACAAATGAATAAAGAAACTGTGAGATATATACATATATGTTTATTTACACATATAAGTTAACCCTTAAACTTAGATTCTTTTTTTTAATAAATATGTTCCACAGTACTGGACTTTCCTGGCGGCTCAGCGGTAAAGAATCCACCTGCCAATGCAGAAGAGGTGGGTTCAATCCCTGGGTTGGGAAGGAAATGGCAACACACTCTGTTATTCTTGCCTGGGAAATTCCAAGGACAGAGGAGCCTGGTGGGCTATGGTCAAAGGGGTCACTAAAGAGGGGTTGCTAAAGAGTTGGACACAACTGAGCGACTAAGCAACCACAACCACAGTACTACCTGATCTGTGATCGGTTGAATCTGAAGGGACTCTCACCAGGAGGGCTGACTGTAAAGCTATGTGCATGTTCTTGACAGCAAGAGGGTTGGTGTCCTTAACATCTGCCTTGTTCAAGTCAGCTCTATAAAGGGAAGTGTTATTCATCCATAAGAAGAAAGAAATCCTGCCATTTGTGACAACATGGATGAACCTGGAAGACACATGCCTAGTGAAAAAAGCCAGACACAGAAAGACAAGTACTGCATGACCTCATTTCTACTTAAATCTAAGAGGTTCATCTCAGAGAAGCAGAGAGTTGAATGGCTGCTGCCAGGGGCTGGGGGTAGAGAAAATGGGGAGATATTGGCCAAAGGGCACAAACGTTCATAACTGATGAGTAAGATGGGTCAGTTATGGCAGTCTACTGTACAGCGTGGTGACTATAGCTATTAACACTATAACACTATGAGGAGGGTTTGGCAACCAACTCCAGTATTCTTGCCTGGAGAATCCTGGTGGGCTGCAGTTCATAGGGTCGCAAAGAGTTGGACATGACTGAAGCCCTTAGCATGCACACACACACTATAACACTATATGGTATATTCGAAATCTGTTGAGTAGATCTTAAATGTTCTTACCAGAACAAAAAAGGTAACTATGTGAGGTGATGCATGTGTTACTTAGCTTATTTGTGGTAATTGTTTTACAATGAATATGTAAATCAAATGATCACATTGTATACCTTAAATATATATAATTTTTACGTGTCAGTTATACCTCAGTAAGGCTTAGGGGAAAAAAAATAATTTATTTTTTCTGCACCTAAGTTCTGTTTTTTTCTGTTGTTTGTCAAAAGCCACTCTCAGTCACCTGGGAATCCTGCATCTTTCCTTTTCTAAATGTTGCCCTCACTGAGATGTGTCTCTGCCCCGCTGAGCTGCAGTCCTTGTCCCACGTTTGCTATCACATCTGCCTTTGATCCCAATCATGTGACTTTGAACTCAACTCTCTTTCAGCTGCCTCTGTCCCCTTCTCAGGTCCATGGGGATCAGGCAGCATCTCAAGGCCATGCAGAGTCACAAGGACTTTGAGCTGCTGGCTGAGGCCCTGCCTACCGAGCTTCTCAAATTCTTTGGTGCTTTAGCACCACCAGGAGGGCTTCTGATTCAGTGGGTCTAGAATGAGGCTGAAGAATCTACAATTCGAACAAGCTTCCAGGGGATGTTGATGCTACATGTATGAAGATAAGGCTTTGAGAACCAGGGGCCTGGACTTACTAGGCAGTCACTAAATTCTCCAGTTTTACCCCTCTCTGGGGCTCTCACCAGTAACGGGGTCGACTGCCTGCATTCAGATTACCCAAACTGGAAGTTCTGTTATTTGATACTCTTTACTCCTTACCTGCCCCGGCTTGGTCTAGCGGGGAGGTAGGGAGACTGGGGTCACTCTTTGTGAAAGACCCAAAAATCTACCCTTTTCTCAGTTCACCAGCTGTCCTCCTCTCCCATCCAGAGAATCTTTATCTAGACCAAGAATCAGCAGATTTCTTCTGTAAAAGGCCAGCTAATAAATATTTAGGCTTTGTGGGCAATACAGTTTCTGTTGTAATTACTCAGTTCTGCTATTGGAGTGCAAAAGCAGCCATTAACACTAGATAGATGAACAGTTGTGATTTTACATTTCAAAAAACGTTATGGACCTTGATTAATTCTTTTTTAATACAGTTTTATTTATTTTTGGCCGTGCTGGGTCTTCGCTGCTGCACAGGCTTTGCTCCAGTTGTGAGACCAAGGGCTCCTCTCTAGTTGCACGGGCTTCTCTTGCTGCCGGGCACGGACTCTAGGTGCGCGGGCTCCGGGAGTTGCTGCGCCCGCACGTGGACTCGGTAGTCACGGCTCCTGGGCCCTGGAGCCCGAGCTCAGTAGGTGTGCTGTAGGGGCTTAGTTGCTCCGCAGCCTGTGGGATCTTCCCGGATCAGAAGTCAAAGCCAGGTCTCCTTATTCGTCTCATGTTGAGTTTTTTAATAATTTAAAATTGTAAATCATTTTTAGCTCACAGACTTTACAAAAACAGGCACTGATTGGATTGGATTTAGGCCATGGGAAGAACTTGGCCTACTGGCCATAATTTGCTCACCATTAACCTTAGATCATAACTTCTGCACGACGTTTCCCAAACTTGAAATCTGGCTTTTTTAGGGATGGAACTTGAACTTGATAGTAAGTCACAAGCACATGGGATTGTTGCAGAGAAGAAGCCAGTTCTGACTTCCTGTCGAAAATTGTTTCTTTGACTTGCTTTTCATTGTTTCTGTTATGATAATCATACATAAGGGCCTGCTTCAGAGGACCCTGCCCCTCTGCCTGACTGTAAAGTGCCCGTTCAGCTCCTAGAGAGATAATCTCACCCTGCCCACCTGTGAACAGCTACAACAAGAAGAAGAGATTAACAACCCCCTTCCAAAGACTGGCCATTCCCAGAAATGTTTTGGAAGACTGAAGATGCTTTCACTTTACTTACCCACTGTCTCTCCCTCTCTATTCTACCTTTTGACTTTAGTTCTTCATTGCTTTTCTCTCTCTGACTGTATAAAAGAACCTGGCCTCCAGACCTTGACAAGATGGTTAATCTGAGACATTAGTCTGCTATCTTCTTGGTCAGCCAGTTTTCCAAACAAAGTCATATTCCTTGCCTCCACATTTCATCTCTTGGACACACTGGCCTGTTGTGCGGCGAGCAGAGTGAGCCTGGACTCAGTAACAGGATGCGTCCACTTCAGCTTTCTTGTTGTCCAGTTGCTCAGTCATATCCAGCTGTTTGCGACCCCATGGACTGCAGCTCGCCAGGCTTCCTTGTCCTTCACCAGCTTAGGACAGGAAATAAAGCTGACTCTTTCATCTCACTTTAACTGTTGGGTGGTGAATGTATCTAGAACTGAGGGCTAAATCCTCACTTTATTCCAAACATTATTATTATAGATGAGATGCATTTTTGAGAGAATGACGAAGCCAAGAAAGAAAAGTAACTGACCATGATCTGCAGTTTGATACTTGACATTGATAAATGACAGTGATAAATGTTATTCTCTGAATAACTTACCTATGTGAAAAAGACACCTAATATTCTGTTTAAATGAGCTTAAAGGTTTAGCAAAGTAACATATAAGATGTCCCATAGTGAATGAATGTCATTCCTTTTAGAGAAGTGATTCTCAACCTTAGCTGCATTTTAGTCACCTAGAAACTTTTACAGCTCCGAATTCCATGGCTACACCACCATCATTGAACCAGAATCTTGGGATGAAGACTTCAGAATTTTGGAGAATGTGTATCCAACATTGGGAACCATTACTATGGCATAATATTCAGAATTTCTTCTCTTTTACCAGGTGCACTGTGTCATGTCTGATATCAAAAGACACAATTTGCAGTGCTTCCATAATCTTGTGTAGTCTAACTCCTAAGTATACTCAGATTCTTTGATTATAAACACCTTTCTGGCCTTGAACCTGTGTGCCAGCTCCAGGTGAACTCCAGGCGGTCTTCTGGATTATGGGTAACCTTGGCAACAAAGAATTCTTCATGTACAAATCAATTTAAAAAATAGCAGAAGACTTGGAACAGACACTTCACAAGAGAGGGTATATGAATAAGTACATAAGAAGTTTCCCAACATTTTTAGTCATCAGGGAAATACATTTTAAAGCCAAAATGAGATATAATTTCACAACTACTGACAATACCAAAAGACTAACAGTGCTAATTATCGGCAAGGATATAGCAACTGGGACTCTCGTACAATGGTGATGAGAGCATAAAATGGCACAACTACTAAACTTAAACCCTCATTTATCCCATGAACCAGCAATTCCACTCCTAGGAAATCAAAATAAATATCCACTAGAAATACTCAAGAATGTTCATAGTAACTTTATTCACAATAAAACTGCAAGCAACTCCAATATCCACCAACAGGGAAATGGATAGACAAATTGTGCTATATTTGTACAATGGAATACTACACAGCAATAAGAAAGAATGAAAAATTAATGCATGCAAAAACACAGGTGAAACTCAGAAACATTATGTTGAGTGAAAGAAACATGACACAGAATATGTTCTGTGTGGTTCTATTTATATGAGGTTCAAAGAGAGGAAAAACTAATCTATGGTAATAGAAACCAAAGCAGTTGTTTTCTGGGAGGTGGGAGGTGCACAGGATTGACTGGAAAGGGGGCCAGAGAATGAGTGAAATTTTTGGAGTGATAGAAAAATTCTAAAGCTTCATTAGACTGGTATTTACCATGTGAATACAATTGTCAAAACTCATAGAACTGTACACTTTAGATCCATGCATTTTATTGTATATACATTGTACCTCAAGTGAAAAATCATAAAAGAAGAAGGCTGCAGTCCCTAAGACCACATATCATTGATTCCTCTCTTCAGGAGGCTTCTCGACCTTCTCTGAGGTGAGGATGGGCACAGGCTCTGAACAACACTCTGGGCAAGGCTGGGGTCCCAAATCTTCCTCCACATAAGGGCAAGAACCCAGCAGTGGCAAAGCGAAGGAGCAATCAGAGTCTATCAAGTATGCCGTTCTGCAGTTCTGCTGGAGGTTGGGGTGTGTAAAGGAGAGGCTGGGAAACAGAAATGGCCATTGAATGCCAGGCTGAAGAACTTGATCTTAACCATAGGTGATGGAGTCTGCTGGAGATTTTGAGCAGAGAGTTTCTCAAATAAATGCCTTCTTCTTGAAGGTTTCACTGATTCACCTTTCATTTTCCTTAATGCCTTTTTGAATTCAAAGGAATTCATAAAACTTATTAGCCGAAGTTCCTCCTCCTGGATTCTATCAAACTCATAACCTTAGTCTTCTGCTGATGAGCAAAAGCATGAAGGCTGCTGTTTGCTTTGGATTCAGACTTGTTTAATCCTTTCTCAGTACCAGGGAGATGCTTTGATGGAAATTTTCCCGAGAAGCTTATACTCTGAGTCCATTTTCCTCATCTCCAATTCATCCCTCACACTCTGCAATCTTATTTCTCTTTCCACTATTCTTAAACCACTCTCATAGAATGCTAACCCTATTAATTAAGACTCTGTAATAGTTTATCTAGCACGGTAGAACAAATTACCCCAAACTCAGTTTCATTAAAACTGTGATAATCATTTATTATCTTTCATGTTTTTTGTGGATTAGGATATCAGACAGGGAACCACCAGAGTGGCTTGTCTCTGCCCTATGAGGTCTTGAGTTGCAGCTAGAAGACTTGAAGACTAGAGGCTGGAATCAGTTGAAGGCTCATTCACTCATGTCTAGTGATTGAATCTGACTGTCAGCTGAGACCTTAGCTGGGATTGTTGGCAAGAATATCTACACATGGCCTCTCCAAGTGGCTTAGGTTCCCTTACAGTATAGTTGGGTGGGTTGCAGAGGCAAACAGAGAGAGTGAGGTGGAATCCTTTCCTTTTCATACCGTAACATAGGATTTCACACAGCATCACCATGCCAAACTCCACTGGTTAGGGCAGTCACAAACCCCACCCAGACTCAAGGAATGGGAACACAGACACAGTCACATTGCGTGTAGAGAATGTACAATAGGATATAAATACACTGATGCAGCCATCTTTGAGAAAAACAATCTGCTACACTCTTTAGCTTTTGTGTTGTAGAAAATCCAAGACTTACTGGCTTAAGCAATGAAGAAGTTTATTGAGTCACATATGTGAAAACTCCAGGGGTGGGCCTGTCATTCCAACCTGGTTTCTCTTTCTTCATCTCTGGGCTCAGCATGTTCTGTACTAGCTTTTGTCTCAGAATCCCCCCCTCATAATGACAAGATGCTGCCACACATCTTCCATCCACATATCCTCTCTTGCTCAACTACTTCAGGAAAAGAAAAGTCTGCTTTTCTGATATTTCACACAAATATCCAGGAAATTGAGTTTCTTTGGCTCTAATTGTCCTGAGGACTTGGCTTGTGCCCATCCCTGAACAATTTACTGTTGTCAAGGAAATATTCTGTATGAACCAGCTCAGACTTGAGTCACACATCCAACCTCTGGAGCTAGGGGCAAGGTCAGCATCACCCAAAGTCACAAGTCTTCTGCAACAGAGATTAAATGATCCCTACCCCTGGAGTTTTCACATATGTGAGTCAATACACTTCTTCTTTGTTTAAGCCAGTTAGTCTTGGGTTTTTTGTAACATGAAACTGTTAGAGTCTGCAGCAGACGGTTTATTCCAAAGATGGCTGCATCCATCTATTTATCTCATTGCACACTCTCTTCTTGCAATGTGACTGATACACCACCCACTGAAAAGTGAGGCTATACTTCTCAGACATCAGGAGTTTATATTTCTCACATCATAAAAAGCCTGGAGTCATGACTTCTCCTGGTGCTCCAGTGACTGAGACTCTGTACTGCAAGTGCAGGGGGCATGGGTTCAACGCTTGGTTGGGGAACTAAGATCCTGTAAGCCATGCAGCATGGCCCAAAGATTAAAAATAAAAAGCCTAGAGTCATACAGCTACTGGTGTCCATCCAGTGGGAAATGATTCAGGGCTGGTAGAGCTGTGACTCTCTTGATCTTTCTACTTTTTCTCAAAAGATAGATGCCCCAGCTCTAGTCATCATGTCTGACTAGACATTATGACTCCTTTGTGTCTCACATCACATTGCCACTGCTTGCTGTAAAAGCAATCAGGAAAGTGAGTATGGGGCAGGGGGTAAGCAAGGGAGAAGAGGGATGGGAATGATGTTAGGTTATTCAACCCACTTCAGTCCCAGACTTGTCACCTTCATCTGAATCACATGGCTCCAATAAGAAGGGCTGTGTCTTCTGTAACAAAATTGGAGTCACTTACTGTAAGAAGGCTAATAAAATGCTGGATGGCAAGCGTGAAAAATGACCACTAACTCCATGTCTTTTGAAATTCCTCAAGTCTTTTATTTCTGTGAGAAGCTAGAAGAAACTCTCACAAACTCTTACTGGTAATTGCCAAATTCTGTAGAAGTTTCAGTTCAGTTCAGTCACTCAGTTGTGTCCGACTCTTTGCGACCCCATGAACCACAGCACAACAGGCCTCCCTGTCCATCACCAACACCCAGAGTCCACCCAAACCCGTGTCCATTGTGTCGGTGATGCCATCCAACCATCACATCCTCTGTCGTCCCCTTCTCCTCCTGCCCTCAATCTTTCCCAGCATCAGGGTCTTTTCAAATGACTCAGCTCTCTGCATCAGGTGGCCAAAGTATTGGAGTTTCAGCTGCAACATCAGTCCCTCCAATGAACACCCAGGACTGATCTCCTTTAGGATGGACTGGTTGGATCTCCTTGCAGTCCAAGGGACTCTCAAGAGTCTTCTCCAACACGACAGTTCAAAAGCATCAATTCTTCAGTGCTCAGCTTTCATCACAGTCCAATTTTCACATCTATACATGACTACTGGAAAAACCATAGCCTTGACTAGACGGACCTTTGTTGGCAAAGTAATATCTCTGATTTTTAACATGCTGTCTGGGTTGGTCATAACTTTCCTTCCAAAGAGCAAGCGTCTTTTAATTTCATGGCTACAGTCACCATCCGCAGTGATTTTGGAGCCCAGAAAAATAAAGTCAGCGACTGTTTCCCCATCTATTTGCCATGAAGTGATGGGACCGGATGCCATGACCTTAGTTTTCTGAATGTTGAGCTTTAAGCCAACTTTTTCACCCTCCTCTTTCACTTTCATCAAGAGGCTCTTTAGTTCTTCTTCACTTTCTGCTATAAGGGTGGTGTCATCTGCATATCTGAGGTTTTTGATATTTCTCCCGGCAATCTTGATTCCGGCTTGGGCTTCCTCCAGCCCAGCATTTCTCATGATGTACTCTGTATATAAGTTGAATAAGCAGGGTGACAATATACAGCCTTGACGTACTCCTTTTCCTATTTGAAAGCAGTCTGTTGGTCCATGTCCAGTTCTAACTGTTGCTTCCTGACCTGCATATAGGTTTCTTAAGAGGTAGGCCTGGTATTCCCATCTCTTGAAGAATTTTCCACTGTTTATTGTGATCCACACAGTCAAAGGCTTTGGCATAGTCAATAAAGCAGAAATAGATGTTTTTCTGGAACTCTTGCTTTTTCGATGAAGCAGCGGGTGTTGGCAATTTGATCTCTGGTCCCTCTGCCTTTTCTAAAACCAGCTTGAACATCTGGAAGTTCATGGTTCACATATTGCTGAAGCCTGGCTTGGAGAATTTTGAGCATTACTTTACTAGCGTGTGAGATGAGTGCAATTGTGCAGTAGTTTGAGCATTCTTTGGCATTACCTTTCTTCGGGATAGGAATGAAAACTGACCTTTTCCAGTCCTGTGGCAACTGCTGAGTTTTCCAAATTTGCTGACATATTGAGTGCAGCACTTTCACAGCATCATCTTTTAGAGTTTGAAATAGCTCACCTGGAATTCCATCGCCTCTGCTAGCTTTGTTCGTAGTGCTGCTTCCTGACTTCACGTTCCAGGATGTCCAGCTCTAGGTGAGTGTGAGTGATCACACCTTCATGATTATCTGGGTCATGAAGATCTTTTTTGTACAGTTCCTCTGTGTATTCTTGCCACCTCTTTTTAATATCTTCTGCTTCTGTTAGGTCCCTACCATTTCTGTCCTTTATTGAGCCTATCTTTGCATGAAATGTTCCCTTGGTATCTCTAATTTTCTTGAAGAGATCTCTAGTCTTTCCCATTCTACTGTTTTCCTCTATTTCTTTGCATTGGTCTTTTTTTCCCCCTCTGTTTCTTTGCATTGTAGAAGTTTAAGTAATTTTGTTATTGGATCTCTTTTTCGCATTTGATGCTGTTGGTTTCTCCCCTTGCAACTCATTGCTTCTTCACTAAAACTATGTTTCCCTTGCTTCTGTGATACTGAGCTCTTTTGGTTGCCTTGAACCCCTCTGGCCATATGATTTATGCATTTGAGAGGCCCTTCTTCCTCATTCTGCCCCTACCATGGACGTGACTGCAGTCAAACACCTTTCTTATTCTATCTGTTCCCTTCTCTTCGTCAAGTTTCTTAACTGGATTGCTCAGTTCAGCTATCTCCTTATTTCTATAATAAGGAAATTTAAGAGTGTTAATCTTCCTGTAAGTAGAGATTTGGCCCATTCCCATAAGCTTTGTTATGTAGTGCTCTCCCTTTGGTAAAATATCTAAATAGATTTTGCTTTCCTTGAATTTATTTCGTAATATGAATTATGCATATTCTGCTTTCTTTTGTGTTTGCACTTGCCTGTTGTCTTTTCCTAAAGGTTATGTTTAATGTTTCTGCTCATTCATATGTTGCGCACACTTGACTTAAACACACGCACTTAACTTTCATCTAGCACACATATGGACCCTCTTTATCCTCTATGTTGATTAATTCAAATGCCACTGGCACATGCCCAGGGATTTCTGAACTTAGGGCCCACTGATGAAAGCACTTTGGACATCCTTGATATACTTCATGGAAGAGATGTTAAGGGAGCTGAACCAGGCAGGATTTTTTGGTTGCCAACAACAGAAATCAGTTCTGGCTAACTTAAGAAAAAATTATATGGGCTAGCTCACAGCAGAAAAGGAAAGGCTGAAGAATTGAACTCACCCATCACCCACAGGCCAGGTGGCGCTAAGTGGTAAAGAACCATTTGCTAATGCAGGAGAGCAGGAGACACAGGTTTGATCCCTGGTTCAGGAGGATCTCCTGGAGAAGGGAATGGCTACCCACTCCAGTACTCTTGTCCAGAGAATCCCATGGACAGAGGAGCCTGGCAGGGCTGTAGTCCATGGGGTCACAGAGCAGGACACGACTGAAACGACTTCACACAGCACGTTCATCCACAGGGAATGTTTCCCACCACCTCTTACGGAAATATTCAAATCCATTAAACATAGGAGAATAACCTTGATTCCTTCCCCTGAGCAGACACTGCTCTAGGCAGCAGACAGTCAATGGAGAGTATGAATGATGGCCTGCTTTCAAGACTCAGATGTTAAGCATTGAGCTAGACCCAATACTATGGCTCAGCAGCCTGCTTTCCTGACACTTTTCAGCATACACCCTAAATTTCCTGCCATGCACTTCCATGGTGCACCAGGTTCTTTAATGCTCCCATAACGTTGATTATGCTTCTTCTTCTATTAATACCTGTAATGCCCTCTCCCACATCCTTACTTGGCAACCTTCTATTCAGTCTTCAAAAATCAAGCAAAATGTCACTACTATTGGGAAGTCAATAAATGACTCTCCCCTTTTCCCTACACAGTTCAGAACTATTTGAGATGTAGACAGAGGGACTGGCTGATTGAGATTAACATGTCATTTTTATTATTAATAAAGTCTAGGTTGGGGAATATAGCTTATGTTTGAGGTCAAATGACTGTTAATATTTGGCCATGGAATGAGTCAAACATTTAAAAAAAATTTTTATCTATTAAAGGTACTATTCCAAACATTATTTTAAAAATGAGTTTTACCTTATTTTACCTATTAGGTAAATAAAAAAGCATTTTTTACCAATGATAATATTTTAGTGAATATCTTATGATTGAATGTATTTTAGTGTTTTTAAAACTTTAAAAATAATTTATGATATAGAAATTTGATGATCTATGCTCATGTCAGCTTTTTTAAATGTTTGTTCTGAAGTTGTCCTAGCTAAAAAAGATGCCTCACAGTGATATGTAGATCCAAGACTCTGTTATGTATATCAAAACCTGATTTCTTCTTTTAACTATACACTCCTACTGCTTTTTCTTAAACTTTAGCTAGTATTTCCATTTTCCTTTATGTTAATCAATTTTTTCCTGCAAACTATTTGCAAGATGTAGCATTACAATAATTTTAACAAATGAGTTTTTAAAAATCCACTGATGCTCTTTATCTTGAAGATTTTAAAACTGGTTAATAATTTTTTTCCATTTGCTATCTATGCATAAGTAAATTTTATAGGTGACTCTCACTGGTTTTTTACAATAGAATGATGTTATTACAGAAAATGCTTTTTCACTGTTCTCCCTGCATTTACTATCTAGTTTTTCCCCAGCTTTATTGAGATATATTAAACTGTACATATTTAGAGTGTACAATCTGACATTCCTGTACACCTATGAAACTATCAACAAAATCAAGGTAATGAACATATCCATCACCTCTGAAAGCATTCTATACTCTTTTCTAACATACCTCCTGGCCCTCTCCTCATTCACCTCCCAGCAATCATTGATTTCCTGTAATACATGAGGCATGAAGGAACAGTTCAGAATATCCAATCATAAGCCACTACTTCTCCATTTAAGGTGTTCCGTCCATGAGAATGCATGAAACCTGGGATAAGGAGGTTCCTTCCTCAACAGTTCCTGTGATGTTTACCCTCATCCTCACACAGAGTTCATAACTCTTCTGGACTCCCACCTTATAAACACCTCTGTAAGAAGATGTCAATAATTATACTCAGAATTCCTGGAAGATTAGCACAGAATATGTTGAGACTGCTCTGCACTTGTAGAAGGTGGTGAAAAGTCAGATGGAGTTTCAGAGACAGATTAAAGTTACACTTTATGTGTTACATCCATCTCCATTTCCCAATCCAGAAAGCAAACTCAGGTCTCCCGCACTATAGGCAGATTCTCTACCATCTGAGCCACCAGGGAAGCCCTTCATCTCCATTTACTCTAGGACAATGTCTAATTGAATTTTAAGAACATCTTACTCATTTCTGGTTCCGTCGGGTCCTGGCTATGGCACAGGGCTCTCTGCTGCAGGCCTCGGGCTTCTGTCTAGTAGTGGCAGGCAGACTCCAGAGAGTCCATAGTTGTGGCTCATGGGCTTAATTGCCCCATGGTGTGTGGGATCTTCGTTGCCCAACCAGAGATAGAACCCACGTCCCCTTCATTGGAAGGCAGATTGTCAACCACTGGACCACCTGGGAAGTCCCAACCCTAGCTGGATCTTTATATGTAAAAATGGTGATGACCAGAGAGCCAAGACCAGGTTTGATGAGGAGCAGAATAGAGGCACTGTGCCAGTGCTGAGAGAACACACACACTTAGATATCCAAAGGTTTTTCCAAGGGGCGTTGTAGTAACTAGCCTCCAAGATGGTCCCCAGTGATTCTCCTCTCCTGGCCCTCACTCCCTTCTACAAAGAATAGTAACCTGTGTAATCTATGGGATGTTATGCTAGTGATGGAGAGTGACTTCCAAGATGAGGTCATAAAAGATAGTGTGACTTCTGCCTCGCTCTTTCTTGGATCTCTCACTCTGGGGGAAGCCAGCTGCCACGCTGTGAGGACACTCCAGCAGCGCTATAAAGAGGTCGACACGGTGAGAATCTAAGGCCTTCTGAGCAGCTGTATGAGGCCATTCTGGAAGTGGATCCTCCAGCCTCCACGCCAACATCTTGACTGCCATTTCACAAAAAATCTATTACCATTGACCTTATCTCATGCTTTGCAGGCTGTCTGGTTACTCAGCAGCCTCTCTGATGGGCTGTGAGCTCCTTGAATCCTGAGCCTTGAACTTGGTCATTTAACTCTGTCCCAACACAGCAGACAGATGAAAGGCTCAAAGAGAGAGCGCTGGATGAATGACGGCTGCCTTCTAGCCAAATGAATGAATGCTGGAGTGAATGTGTGAGGGAGATTCCCAGTGTTCTTAAGTCAAAAAGCAGAGACTTCATCTAAGGGTCTTTCTGAAAAACCAGACCTAGGTCTCATAATAGCAACATCCAAGGGAGAGACTACTTTCACTTGGCAAGACTGCCAACACCCACTCCCCCCTTCCCCCCGCCAACCTCTGCCCCAAATAATGGACAGAGCGGGGAGGAGTCTTCAAGTATCACTGCAAGAAGAAATGTCACTTTGGGTAACTGTGCGTGGCACAGCAGGATTAGAACAAGGAGACAATAACTACCCTACTAACACCTCACTTCATAGCTTACTTTTCCAACAGTTTTCTGAGGCATTCAGAGATAGGACTGTAGTTTCGTTTTGGTGAAGAGAAAACAGAATCAGAGAAAGAGAGCAATGAGCCCAAATTCACACGGAAAGGAAGTAATCCTTGTATTTCAAACAGAGAATTGTTACAAAACTCCCCAATGTCCTTCTCAAAAGACTCTTGTCTCCTGAGACTCGGCCCAAGCCTGCACTCACCAAAGACTCCTAGGCAGAGATGAAGTTAAAAGTAGTTTGCTTCTTGCTGAGAACACTTTCAGCCTATTTGCAAAGAAATCCCAACAAACCAAGTGTGAAGGGAGAGGGGTGCAAGACTTGTGAAATGGAAGGGAAAGGATTAAAGAAGTTTCTGGATGGCAAAATTCAGCTGTAGTTCGTTAAGAGCCCCTCCCTCCTCTTGGAAACCAGCTTGGGATGATGTTCTGAGCCTGAAATTCCCACTCCTTTTCGCTGAACTCATTATGAATGTTGGAGAGTGATGTGTTGGGGGAGCAGAGTTGTGGGAGGGAGAAGGACATTGCCTGGATTTCCCCAGTTGACATCATTTACGTCCCCTTCTCTATACTCGTGATGCACTTTATACGGGCTTCTATCGTGGGCCTTAACAACCTACTTCTGTCTAAATCTTAAGAACTCTTTTCTGAAAAAAACAAAAAAAAAAAAAAAAAGAACTCTTTTCTGGGATATTTGACAAAGAATGAATGATTTCTGCAGTTTCTCAGGAACCATCTGATAAACATTAATAATTGAGATGAGGATGATAGAAGAGATAATTGAATGTCAATATTTACAAATGCTTCTGCCCTCCTCTCTTCACCCTCTCTCCAGGAGAGTAACAGAAGCTGAGAGCAGAGAGAACTGCTCTTCAGGAGAAAGGATGGGAGCAGGGAAGGAGGAGGAGGGAAATCAGTAGAGGCTGAGGAAGAGAAGAGTTGGAGACTGCCAAATGAACTGTCACCCTCAAGAGTGGAACTGTAGGAGCAGGGCTTTGTAAGAAGGATTTCCAGAAAACAGCTGTATGTTTTGTGATATAATTCCCCTCTGTTTTCAAGGATATTCTGCAAAGATTTATACTACTTTTCAATGTTTCTCAGAAGTTGCATTTCTTTAATGCATCACTAACCTAATTTTGTCCTCGAAGCAATAAGATACATTCCAGTTAATACTGGAATGTACTTTTTTTTTTCTTTTTTTGGTGACACCACACTGCTTGCAGGATCTTAGCTCCTTGACGAGGGATTGAATCCAGGTCACAGCACTGTAAGCGCCAAGTCCTAACCTCTGAACCACCAGGGATGTCTCATAACGCTTTTGATATTATTACTACGAATCGCAACTACTCTTTGTTGAATGCCTATAATATGCCAGGTCTAGACATTCTGTAATCTCATTCACTGCATTTAATTTTTTTCTAATTGACTGCAAATAATTTCATATGATTATTGATTCACACATAGAGAATTGCAGTTATAATCTATTCCTGGAGTCATAAACTTACATGTCTATGGGGATCAGGTGCTAGTGAAGTGGGCCATGGTTAGCAGTATAAAATTGATATTGACCATGGGAGTCAAGTGATCTAAAGGAGGAACAGAGACTGATCAGATGGAGATTTCATGCCCCTAAGAGGGAATTTCTGCTTAGTCCTAGTCAATTTTATCCTGAGAAAATGTGCTCTCATTGTTACTGGACTTTGTGTATTTATTCCCAGAGAAGCTAGAAATGCCTTTTGTATATTCTTGATTTTTAAATTTTGAAACATTTAAATATAAATCTCTAGGGTAACTACCTTATGTCCCCTATTAAAATGGGCCACTTGGCTCTTGAGAAAAAATGGAGATCAGAATGAGGACAGGGTTTGTTGCAAAGTTTCCGTAGAAACTTGGTTTCTTTATTACCCAGTTTGTGTACTTTAAGTCTGTACTTTTCTAACTGAACCCTGGATTTCCCTAAAGGAACTGTGATTCTAGATGAGAATAATAGAGTGAAATCGTGAAGTAGAGCACTCAAATTAAAAAGGTAGGCTGTACTCCAGCTAAGGGAGATGACCAACTCTGTTCTAGGCTTCTCTCCACTTCCAACTACGTTGATTTCTGGGACTGGATCCTATTGGTAGTCCAGAGGTGAAATCCATTTCTTAATCCTTCTACCTGCATGGTAACCCCATGGCCTATAGCCCACCAGGCTCCTCTCTCCACCCGGTTCTCCAGGCAAGAATACTAGAGTGAGTTGCCATGCCCTCCTCCAGGGGATCTTCCCAACGAACTATGATTCTGTGCTCAGAGTTCTATATTGCTATTTTACTTAAGTATTACCACTCCTCTGGGGTAGTTATTCTCATATTAGAAATAAGGAAATTGGGGGTTAGAGGGCCTATTAACTTATCCAGTGTCACACTACTAGAAATGTGGAGTAACTACCAATAGAACCCAGGTCTCTCTGACCCTCAACTTTCAATCCCATGTCCACTTAACCTCTGTGCAATAATAGTTTATGAAAAGAATGATGATATTTTCACTATGATGGCTGTATTTTTTTCTTCTTCTTTTTTTTTTTTTTTTTTACAACTTTGCAAGCTTACTTTCTATTTACAACTACTACAAAATATTGGCTATATTCCCTGTGTTGTACATTTCATCCTTGAACCTGGCTTACGTTCAGTACGTTGTATCTCCCCCTCCCTTACCCCTATGTTGCCCCTTTCTACCCATCTCCATGGGCTTCCCAGGTGGCGCTAGTGATGAAGAACCCATCTGCCAATACAGGAAACACAAGAGATTCAGTTTCCATCCCTGCGTCGGGAAGATCCCCTGGAAGAGGGCATGGCAACGCACTCCAGTATTCTTGCCTGGAGAATTCCATGGATGGAGGAGGCTGGCAGGATATGGTCCATAGGGTCGCAAAGAGCTGGACACATCTGAACCGACTTAGCACGCATCCCTCCCCACGCCAACCACTAGTTTGTTCCCCATGTCTGTGAATCTGCTTCTTTTTTGTTATATTCACTAGTTTGCTGTATTTTTTAAATTCCATATATAAGTGATATCATGTAGCATTTATCTTTGTCTTATTTCAAGATAAGTGTGTATTAATTATGCAATTTTCCAATTTTTATTCTGAAGTGGGAGAGTGGAAAATAAGTACCTAGCGTGCTGCAGTCCATGGAGTCGCAGAGTCAGACACAACTGAGCAACTGAACAACAACCCACTGACACCCACAAGGAAAGGGAAAAGAGTCCTGCTGCTCAGACACAGGGGCAGCATATTTTGGTAAGCAGTGAAGAAAACCCAGCAGAATTGGGTCCTCAGGCTATCTTCCACCATAATCTAGCCGTTTGACCTGGTCTTTGTTTTCTCATATATAGAATGGTACAAAGAAAAGATTAGATCAAATGCATTATGAGGTTCCTTCCAACACGAAGGTCTATATTTCTAAGGCTAGATAGAGGTGCCCAGTGGGAAGATGTTTTTAAACCAGCAAGAAAGCTAACAAGCAAAAAAAGAAAGAAAGAAAGAATAAAAGAGTAGAAGACAGGTAGACTACAGAGAATACCTAATCCAGTATCTAAAACATTGAAAAGAGATATCTAGTCTGTAGAAATGAGCCTTTGCTCCAGTGAGATAAGCCATGGCATTTTTGGCCAGTTCTGATGGCTAGAATTCCTTATAATGAGTCGAGATTGCTTTCTTAGTCCTAGCAGTGCCATGGGGACCACACAGCCTATTTCAAATATACTTCCCCAAGTTAGTGCTACAAATATTGGAAAATAGTGAGTATATCCCCTGAGTTATCTCTTCTCCAGGTTAACTATCCTCTGGGCTGTATTCATCTTTCAACAGACATGGTGTCAAGTCCCTTGACCCAGGCTTATTTATTCAACAAACATTAGTCAGGCAATACACATGTGCCAGATTCTGTAGGTTGTTGCTATTGCTGAGTCACTAAGTCGTGTCCAGACTCTGCGACTGCATGCACCGTAGCCCACCAGTATCTATATGCATGGGATTTCCCAGTCAAGAATACTGGAGTGGGTTGCCATTTCCTTCTCCAGGGGATCCTCACAACCCAGGGACCGATCTAGTACCTCTTGCATTGACAGGCTGATTCTTTACCTCTGAGCCACCATGGAAGCATAACTTAGAATACAGAAGAGTGACTTAAAAGTAAGAGTAATTTAGAATACAGAAGGTGAATAAGATGTAGTCCCAGTACTCAAGTGGCTTAAATACGGACCCAGTTCGCAGCATCCCTGAAAATTTACGTCAGTAACATCACAGATCACTGATCACAAGTCGGCATAATGAGTATAATAATAATGAAAAATTTCGAAGTATTATAAGAATTACCAAAACAGATGCTAACTGAGCTGTTGGAAAAATGGCCCCAATAGATTTGCTCAATGTACATTTGCCACAAGCCTTCAATTTGTTAAAAAAAAAAAAAAAGAAAACCTCAGTATCTGCAAAGCACAATAAAGTGAAGTGCAATAAAATAAGCCATGCCTCTATTATCTAATGGGAATGACAGACAGAGAACCTCCTAAACCATTGTACCAACCCTAGTAGAAAGTGTGCAAGTCTAGTGGGAGTCCAGGAGGAAATAACTCCGCCCAGGAGGTCAGGAAGGCTCGAGGAAGAGGAAAGACTTCTGCCTCCATAGGTCCATGCATAAATTATTTTATCTTCCTCTCATCCAAAGACTTTACCTCCTTCTGTCTTCTTTTCTTGGCATTTCTCTAACACATCCTGTTGGAGTGTTATGTTTCAAGAAAAAAATTTAAAAATATATTCATTTGCCACCTTAGAAATGTTTTCATAAGAAAAAAATTTAGCAGCTTGTGACAAGAATGACTATTTCAGCACATAAAGTCTGAGATAATCTCACCAGCTCCCATTCTTCTGACAGTCCATCCAACCTGGCTTCCTCTCTTACATCATTTACTTTTTCTTTCTGTCTCTTTCAGTCTTTCTCTCAATCTCCCTTTCAAGGCATTTTTACATTCTCATGGTTATTCCTCACAACACAGCCTTTTTAAAAAAATAAACTCAAAAGGGTTAAGCAAGGGGAACAAGCTCAGAAGTCACAGAAGTCGGATTTGAACCTATCTCCTCTGATAAATATTCATATTCAGTTATAGGAAATAAGTCACAAGGTTTCTACCTAACCCTTTGCTAATCTGTTATATTTGAAAATATAATCATTTCCATAACACTCCAAAACTCAGACTTAACTCTCCTTTCTAGTTGCCCTCTAGTTGCCCTTGAATAGAATATCTTCTCCTAACTGCTTTTAACCTGTTTCTACTAAAGGTACATATGTCCAAACTCTCCATCATCACTTTCACATCAAAAAGTCACCTTCTGACAATATCCTGAGGAGGTAGATTTGTAAAAGTACTTTGTTTTATCTTGCAGGGATGTAGCATGATATAATAAACACAGTGTTTCCTAAACTTTAGTAATTTGTATACTTCTTTCATGATTTTTATCACATGCTTATACCAGTTGCACATCTTTTAAAAAATATTTTAATTCATCCACCTTTAAACTTAAATTTTTTGTTAATATTTGTTTGTTTATATATATATTTATTTTATTTACTTGGCTGTGCCAGTTCTCAGTTGCGGCATGCGAGATCCTCAATCTTCGCTGTGGCATGAGAATTCTTAGCTGTGGCCTCTGGGGTCTAGTTCCCCGACCAGGGATCAAACCTGAGCCGCCTGCACTGGGAGCCACAATCTTAGCCACTGGAACACCAGGGAAATTCCTTCAACTTAAATTTTAAAGGAAGCTCTAGATTTCTGTATAATATCCCTATCCATAAAATCGAAGTGCTTTTTATGTTTCCTAAACATTTAAATAAAGGCATAACTATTAGTATCTTTAAATATTTGTCTTGAACTACTTCAAATGATCTCAGGAGCACTTTGGTGAAACCAGGGCTGTTGCCATTTGCATCACGGTCACGTCAGAGCTGGTCAGGGCACAGCCTGTGGCTATACACATTAACCCTGAGAAAACCGTGGAAACCTTAAAAATAGTGGAAAATGCAGAGAGTGTTTGATGGGAGCCTGTGAACCTGTGCTCCCACTGCACACGGTCACTGATTTGCCGTGTGACTGTGGACAATCCTCCCCCCTCTCTGGACTCCATCTTCCAGATCTAAAAAATAAGGTGGTTGAATTGGAAGAGCTTTAAAATCCTTGTTTAGTCACTATGATCCTTTTTTCGAGTAGTTCTAGTCATTCTGGATATCATTCTGCGGCTTTTAATCCCAAAGGAAAGCCTTGCTATTATTGTAATCCAATCAGATACAAATGAGTATTTATTAATAGATACCGAGGAAGAGAATTTTCTTTGTCCTTTGCTCTGGAGGTAAGATCCAGTAAATCTTCCAAGACAGGGTTCATGTTGGGCCAGAGGGCAGCTCCAGGCAAAACTGTGGATTTGACATTATTGTTCAGAATCAGATACTATCACCACGGTTGCTGTTTGTGAGTGTTTCCCGCTCTTGACTAGAGAGTAAACTCTTTGAAGGGAAGCACTGGAATCCTCACAGTACATTAATGTGGCAGGATCTCAGTAAATGTTTGAATATGGGAACAGAAGGGAAAGGAGATGGGGAAGAAATTCAAGGGAAAGCAAGGAGATGGGACCGAAGGGCTTACCCTTTTATTTCTCAGAAAAACAGAAATACCCTTACTCAGAATATTCCTAGAAGAGGCAGTCTCAGAATACCCTTTTATTTCTCAGATTTATTTCTCTAAATCATTTTGGTTCAATATGGGAGTGACACCTAGATGTGAAGGGAATTTTTTCACTATTCCTGTTTCCTGTTTTAATTTTCAATGATGCATTGTTTCATATAGTGGAAATATCATGTAGGATGTTTTTCTAATACTTCACCATAGTTAAGACTATTTTGAGATTTCCCTTACGTACCTTTCTTTTCCTTAATGTATCTTTGACTTATTATTCATAAATGCATCCTATTTAAATGATTTAAATGCAATGCTAACACTTAAATATTTCCACTAATTCTTTTCATCTATTACAGAAATATTTTTGAACCCCTACTATGTGTCAGAAACCATGCTAGATATTGCTGAAAATATGATGATGAATAAGAAATGGTTCACAACTTTAAAGGTTTCACAGGCTATTTTGGGAGATAGGTAAATTAGAACAGACCCTTGACACTTGTGATTTACTATTCTTTGTTTCAGCTATTCAATTCACAAACAGCCTCAAAGATCCATGACATGAATTTAATTGTATTGAGAATAATTATTCTGATATTATGGGCTGTTGAAAGGATTAACTGAGATAATGCATTTTTAAACACTTAGGATGAATTTAAATCAAGAGCACTGTAAAAATATTGTATAAGAGGGACTCACTTGGCTAGCCAAGCCAATCAGAGGGTAAGTAACTGGGATGAGTTGCAAGGAGGAGGGAATCTGCGCAGAATGCCCCATTCTCCAAGTTTGGGTGAGAGATAACATTGCTAGTAACCAATAAAAATATGGTAGATCGTGAAAAAATATTAATTGATCATAGGAACTGTAAAACATAAGTCATGGTCCAATTACTTGTGTGGCACTATTTTTAAAAATCACAAAGTATTCATTAAGGTTGAAAAGAAGAAGTATGAGCACCCTGGTGTAAATACAGTGAAGATCATTGCTCCTGCCGTCTCCATCTAGGGGAAGTTCTGCTTCCCTGCCTGCATAAATATGGCTGCTCATATCAATACTTGCACAACTCTGCATCATTTAGAACACATATTTATCACTCTTCTTAACTACCAATATTTGTAAACTCTGATGACATTCTTTGAAATTGTCAAAAGAAAAAAATTTTTTTTTTCTGTTTTTGTTTGCTCTCTGGCCTTCTTTCATCAGCAATGTTCTGAGAAATCTCTGTTCTCTGTCCATTTCTTTCTTTCTCTTTTGGCCCTTACTGTTTTTTTTTCTTGCTGTTGCTTCCTTCTTGCTTCATCAGAATTGGTTAGTGAGTTGGTCAAAGAGACTGAGTGTCTCAGAGACTGGAAAAAAACAACCGTGTCCTAGCGTGCTTGAAGTTTCAGAACCTTGGACAGCAACACAAATGCCCTCCCCATTTAAACATTCTCCTCATACTCTGCCGTATACAGTTAATAACGAGCAGGAATATAAAGGTGTGTGTCAGGGACCTGCTATAAGACTCAATTAGGCAAGTGTTATCCTCGCAGAGTAACCAAAGAGCTGCAGGAGAACCAAAGAGGGAGAGATTTAACCTTCTCAAAGGATCTGGAAAAGTTTCATATAGAAAGGTGACACCACATTGGGACCTCAGAGAATAAAAGCCATAATATACAGCTATTTGAGCTAGAAGGGATCTCAGTTGTCCTTTTATACAATTTCGGTTTTGAAAAAAAGTTTTTCTTACTGTATCAGTAGAACTGGCTGCATACAACAGAAAACCTAAATAAATAACTTAAAGACAAGGTAGAAGTTTGTAAGAGAAGTCCAGAGACAGTCAATACAGAGCTGATACGGAGACTTCACAGTCATCAGAAACCCAAGATCTTTATTTCTTTCTCTTCCACTGTCCTTAGTGCATTCAATTTTGAGGGGGGAACTCAGGACCCAAGATGGCAGTTCAAACTTCAGTCATTTTCTACGCAGAAAAAAAAGAAGAGGGTGATAATGTTATCACCCTGTTATCTAAGTGAGCCTCTTTTAAGGTGATATCCTAGAAGTTCGCCTGCCACTTCCATTCACATCTCACTGGTCATCCCTGGCTACAAGAGAGATTGGAAAATGTAATATTTTGGATGGACATATTAAAGCCCATAACAAAATTAGAATTTTGTCAGTAAGGCAGAAGAGGAGAGGAAATATTAGATAGGCAAACTTCAGTCTCTGATACAGTTAGTAAACTCCATAAGGGACCTTGGGGGTCATGTTCCCTGTATCCCAGAGCCTAGCACAGTAAATGAAAATGTGCATGAATAAATTTCATTTGGGGAAAATTATGAGGCCTCTAATTCTTCACGGAAGGTTCTCCTCACTGCACTCTATTTCTCAGAATTTCCACTCACTTGTCCTGGTTCCTCTCTGAGTCATCCTGAGCAGGTTGACCTTTTCCTTTCATGGCAAGCATTTAGATATCTGGAGACACTTCTCATGTTCTGTCCTCTTCCCCCATAGCTTTACTTTGCCAGGACCATTTCTCATAACACATGACTCCTGGATTCTCCCTTTTAATTTTTTTTTTAAACATAATTTTTAGCAATTCTTTACCTTTTTTGTTTTGTTTGAATTTTTGTTTGTTTGTTTTTGGCTGCTCTAGGTCTTCCTTGTGTGTGGTACATGGTTTCTTTGTTGCAGCGTGAGGGATCTTTAGTTGTGACCCAATCAGGGATTGAACCTGGGTCCCTGCATTAGGAGCTCAGTCTTAACAACTGGACCACTATGCAAGTCCCTCAGTTTGGTTTTATGGAACTTTTGTCCCAGCCTGAAGCCAGGAATGAATGAATCCATTACAACCATGGGCAGGACTTAATTTCAGGTACTGTCTGGGCTCCGAACTGACTGACATGAAGCCTTATAAATTATGCTATTAAATTTCCTTGCAATTAAAACTCTTACAAAACAGATGGGGGCAAAAGAGAGACACATGAAAAGTAAAACACCATCCCAAAAGCTGTTACTTGATATTCATAAACTATTATCTCCCTGTGTTTTCTACAAATAGGGCCTGGCATGGTGGAGGTTTGCCTTTTGGTTCCAGCCCCAGATGCTGCTTTCCTGTTTCCTTTGGGAGTTGGTCATCCAGGTCATGTACCCCTATTTCTCCTCTCTTCAAAGCCTTGGGTCTCTCTGATCAAAACACTATTCACACACTGTACCATGGGGCTTGCATTCTCTACCCTGCAGAATCAGTGGGAGCTTTCCTAGAAGATACAGCCTCTAACCCAAGGCCTCAAATTTGCCTGATCTCCCATTAAACATCCCACCCAGCCTTGAGTCCAGCTTATTGTTCTGCTTCTGAGTTCCTGTGTTAACTTTGCTTTCACATATTTTATGAATATATACACTCACTCATGTAACCACCACAGACCAAGACGTAGAATATTTATTGCTCCCTAGAAGTTTCCTCTGTGGGCTTCCCAGGTGGCTCAGTAGTAGGGAATCCACCGGCAAAAATGCAGGAGACATAGGAGATGAGGGTTTGATCCCTGGGTGGGGAATACCCCCTGGAAGAGGAAATGGAA
Source organism: Cervus canadensis (assembly GCF_019320065.1). Lineage (NCBI taxonomy): Eukaryota > Metazoa > Chordata > Mammalia > Artiodactyla > Cervidae > Cervus > Cervus canadensis. The sequence goes on from NC_057399.1 coordinate 12,765,477, forward strand.
ACCCATTCCAGTATTCTTGCTGGGAAATCCCACAGACAGAAGAGACTGGCAGAGTACAGTCCACAGGAACACAAAGAATTGGACACAACTGAGCACAAATATGCTCCTTTGTGCTTCCTTCTAACCAATACCCACTCCTCAACAACTGGTACCATTCTGGGTAGTTTTGCTAGCTTTTGAACTTCGGATCAGTGGGATTAGCCTGTAGGTGCTTTTCTCTTTCACCATTATGTCAGGGAGATTCATCTGCGTTGTGTGTGTAACAGCATTTTGCTCTTTTCCATTGCTGTGCCCACTGTGGCAAGTGATTCAAAGATTTCAATTTGAGTCTAGGGCTTCCCTGGTGGCTCAGTAGTAAAGAATCCACCTGTCAATTCAGGAGACACGGGTTTGATCCCTGATCCAGGAAGGTCCCACATGCTGCGGAGCAACTAAGGCTGTGTGCCATGACTGCTGAGCCCGCGCTCTAGAGCCCAGGAGCCTCAGCTACTGAAGTCTGCTTGCCCTAGAGCCCACGCTCTGCAACAGGAGAAGCCACCTCAATCAGAAGCCCACACTCGAGAGTAGCCCCCACTCACCACAGCTAGAAAAAAGCCCACACAGCAACAAAGATCCAGCACAGCCAAAAATAAATCAGTAAAAAAAATAATTTTTTTCTGAGTCTAGAATGTGGTCAAGATTGAGAACCATGGCTCTAGAGTCAGAAAAAAAAAAAAATAATAAGACTGGACTCCTGTCTCCATGACCTGGTTTTGTTCCTGAAATGTCCCATCATCAGATGCTCTTTGGGCTCGACTGGAAATTTAGCTTCACTCAGTTACACTCACTTGGCGTCAGATTAATTTACAAGGGGCCTGAATAAGAAACAGCATGCTGGCAAGACAGTACCTGGTACTTCTCTTCATCAAGAGTTCTTGTAGTAATCCAGTAATCCAGCTCCCCGGGCCAAAGGAGACAAAAATCGTATCAGTGAATGTGTTGTGACAACTTCAGCTTAGAAATGCCCTTGCCCCTGGACTTCCCTGGTGATCCGGTGGTTAAGAGTCTGCCTGCCATTGCAGGGGACACAGGTTCAATCCCTGCCCTGGGAAGATTCTACATTCCTCGGGCAACTAAACCCATGCGTCACAATTACTGAGACTGTGCTCCAGAGCCAGAGAGACGGAACTGCTAAGGTCACGGGACACAAGAACTGATGCCCACGTGCCCTCGAGCCTGTGCTCTCAACAAGAGGGCCACCGCAACAGGAAACCCACACGCAAGAAGAGCAGCCCCTGCTCGCCCCCTGCTCGCCGCAACTAGAGAAAGCCCGGGCGCAGTGAAAAGACCCAGTGCAGTCAAAAATAATAAATAAATAAATAATCAATCTTTTTTTTTTTTAAAAAAGAAATACCCTGTCCCAAATAGGAATCAATATCGTGTGTCCCACAGGCATAACTTTCAGGTTCTCTGGAGGAGACGAACCTACTTACAAGAGTCACTGTGCTTAGCGAGGCCCAAAGCCTTGGCTTCGCATCAGGTACTTACATATCCTGGCCCAGATGCATTTTACCAACCAGGGGTTATTTTTACCATAACCAATGCTGCCTAATGCTATAGCTGACGTTTCACCTTTATTACATTTCCAGGGGAATAGAACTATAAAGTTAGCCCAGATTGGTCCTAAGAGAAGGAGAAAGTAAATTCTCTATTCATACCCCCCTTTAGCTAACATACTAACCCTTATAGAAAACCCAACAAGTTCAGATTAGGTCTGAAAATGTCCCTTTTCCTTGAGTTGAAAACGGTATCTGGCACATAAAGGTGCTTAATAGATGTTTGTCAATGAGCAAATTAATGATAAATAACAACAAACTGCTTGACTAAATAATAAAACTACTTGACTTCTGTGTTATATTGGGCAAGTCTTAATTTCCATTAAACCCCTGCTACCTCATTTGTAAAATGAGAATAATAATACTCCTCATCTCTATAAGATTATCAATCTATAAGATTGCCATAAGGATTAAATCGATGAAGTATATAAAAGCTATTACAAACAGCCTACATTTAAACTTTATTATTATCGATGGCAAGAGGAAGCTTAGGGAGAGAAAGGGATTTGCACCACATCACAAATGGTGGCAGAACCACTTAGGTTTCCTGACTCCCAGCCCAGCGCCTGTCCGTAGTACCACAAGGCTCCTTATCCAGTTTATGTGTAAAAAATCATAAATCTCAAACCAAGTAGGATTTTCATCCAGGAGAAAAAACACTGTGAAAGTCCACTTTGCAGACTTACCACCCATCCTTTACAGAACACAGTCCATTAAGGGTACTTCACCTAGTGTTAAGGGGGAAATCAAAACTTTTCTCAAGGGTATGAGAAGCGAAAATTATGTTCTTAGCTTGCTGCTTATGTTCTTAGCTTGTTGTTCTTAGCAGACAAACAGCAAACAGAACCTCTAAGCATTCATTCTTGAAAGTTCTGGTTCCTTTTTCCCTTCCAACAGTCACTGCAGGGAGGGGAATGTGAAAAGCAAAATGATCAGAATGCAATGCAGGAACAAATCTCACTAGGAGTCAAATACCATTGTTAAAAAAAAAACAAAAAACGGTACCATGGCAGAAGCCCAAAAATCAGAGGCTTCCCCCAGTGTTCTTTGAATCCGTTTTTTTAAGCTGTTAGAAACAGCCTTAAAATAAACCTGCCATCTTGTGAGGACAGGAAGAAGGTTGCCCGTCTTTCCACCACCATCTGCAGGGCTAGCTCAGCTTTAGGCTTCCTTGAGCCACACTCCCCCGCCTCCAACCTGTTCCTTACAACACATCAGGGTGAGGTTGGTTATAGTCTTTTTCCCTAACTTAGCAAAATTTAGTTACAGTTAAAATTTGAAGTGAACCAAGAAGAGACCATAGAGGTTGTAACCCATTTCACAAGGCATTTTCTTATAATTTCACTTTCTCTAATACAGTTGACCCGGGAACAACACAGGAGTTAGGAGTGCCCACCCATCACACAACTGAAAATCCCTCTATAACTGATAGTCAGTGCTCCTGACCTGGGGTTCCTTCATACCAGGGGCTCCTTCATACTCCCAGTTACTACATATCTGCGGTTCCACAACTGATTCAACTAACCACTCATTCAACAAACAGTGAATCTGATTCAACTAACCATGCGTTCAACCAACAGTGGATCCTACAGTATTCGAGAAAATATATGCCATAAGGTCTGTGCAGCTCAAACCTGTGTTGCTCAAATGTCAACCGTAAGTTCTAATGCTGTGCTTGATCTATTTTTATTTATCACTCTGAGTTTGGATCAGGTTGGTCTGAGTAGGCTCAGGGCTCAGGCTATATCTGACATTAGAGGTTGGTCTGCTACTGGGGTCATGGCTCAGACTGTGATTGGTATCAGGATTCACCGTGTAGCTGTGATTAGGGCTCAGTCTGTGGTGGGCCATGTGTATAGTCTGTGACTAGGGAAGAGACCTGTCCGTGATCAGCATTAGGCCTCAGTCTGTTCCAGAATTGGGTCTTAGCCTGTAGCAGAGATCAGATCTGTTTGTGGTAACCACTATGATTCAACCCATAGCGGAGGTTATAGCAGAAGACGGCTGTCTTCCGGGAAAGAAGGCCTGGTCACATTGATCAGGAGTCAGAAAAGGCCACTGAGGTGCAGTTAGACCAGGTGACTGAGCAGAAAGGGAACCAGAGAACCGAGGCTGGGAGGGTGAGGGGAGATCGAGATAGAGTCAGTGACCCCCATCAAAATAGCTCATATTAAAAGAACTGCCGATATCAAGTGTTGGGGAGGATGTGGAACACCTAAAACATTCTCATATTATGGGTAGGAGTATAAACTACACCACCACCGAACAGCCGTTTGTCGTATTTTTAAAGTCAGGTGTGTGTAGACCCTTTGGTTCAGCACTTTCATTCCTGGAATGAACAAACAGCTGCTACCTACCGCGTGGATAGGTCTCACAAAACTGTGTTAAGCAAAAGAAGCTAGATACCAAAGAGTAGAAGTTTCATGAGTCCATTTATGTGAAGTTCAGAAACAGGCACAATTAATCTATAGTGGCTAGGAGCCAGAATAGGGGTTACATTTAGGGGGTGGTATGAGCAGGAGGCGCCTTCTAGAAAGGTGGTATGGTGTTTATTTTGAACTGGGATGGTACACAGTTGAACATATTTAACAATTCACTGAGATGAACATTTAACATGTGCACATTTTGTCCCATGTGAGTTATTTCTCATTGTGAAAAAAAGAAACAATATAGAAGTGTGATTGGTTAAAGACTAGTTGGGGAGTTAACTTCACAGGCCTGACTCTTCTGCCATGATAATTGTGATGTTGCTGCCTGGTTTCTGGAGCCTGGGGGTTGGGCCTTAGGGGTTTGAGGAATGGCAGGGTGCAGCCCTTAAAGCGATCAGTTCAGTTTAGCTGCTTAGTCGTGTCCGATTCTTTGCAACCCATGGACTGTAGCACACCAGGCTTCCCTGTCCATCACCAGCTCTTGGAGACTGCTCAAACTCATGTCCATCGAGTCCGTGATGTCATCCAACCATCTCATCCTCTGTCATCCCCTTCTCCTCCTGGTATACAAACAGTCACAGACTTGGTGTCAGGAGCCCTGAGTTTGGATCTTAATACTCCGCTCAGTATCTAACCCAGGAGGAAGCACTGGAGTGTGGTAATTGGTCCTGAGGTGAGTTACAAATTATTCATTGGTAATTATAAGTCACTGAAGCTTTTAGTAATTTTCTCTTCATTCATTTGAATTCATAACACATGCATTTGGTTAAAAAACAAATTAAATCTTATAGAAAAGTGTACAGTGAAAAGTCCATTTTCCTCTCATCCCTGAGTCCGGACACTGGTCCCCCATTCCTCCTCTTGAGAGGCAACTACTGTCATCAGTTTTTTAAATACCCTTCCAGAGACAGTCTATGAATATTCATGAATGATTTCCTTGAAGAAAATTAGAGCAGTTTCAAGGTATGCATATAATAACGTTGCTTTGCATACTGAATACTTTATTTTCAAAATGAATTTAGGTTTTCATTATAAAAATAATACATAATTATTTAAAAATTATATAAAGTAAATGTGAATGCTCCCTCCATCCACTCTGCCCACATTTTACTCCTTAGTTACAGAGTTAACCACTGTGAACTCTCTCCTATATGGGCTCACTGATAACTTGATACATGTGTAAACATACATAGAATATTACAATAGGTAGTACATTTGCAAACTGATTTTTTCATCAATAATGTATCAAAGATATAGTTCCACATGAATTGCATATAGTTCTTATTACCCTTCTTTTAAGGCTGTGTAACATAAAATACTTTACAATAGGCGAGAAAGGGATAAAGATACGGCAAGAATTACAGTGGGAACTGTGTGCAACTGAAAGCAGCATCTCTCAAAATGTCCCAGAAGAAAAAAAATTAAAAGCAGTTGATTTACTCCATCTTGGTCTCAGTTTCTCATCTGCAAAATGGACACAACAATGAAAGCCCTGATCGTCTCACAAGATTGTCACAAAGATTACACAGGAGGAGAATGAATGCAGAGTACTTTGAAAACTGAAAAGTGCTGTGTAGACATGGAAGACTGTTATTCCTGGAACAGAGAAGGAATGGTAGTTCCAGGATCTAAAGTATACAACGAGCACTAATAAAAATTGTTTTCCTGCCTTTCTTCACCAAATGAACTGTCCATTTTTGCATAATTGTGAACATTTATTGAGTTCTTACTTTGCCAGGCATTCTTCTAAGATATGATTACAAATATATGTAAATATGTATTATTGTGCTTTGCAGGTGGCTCGCTGGGTAAAGAGTCCACCTACAATGCAGGAGACACAGGAAACTCAGATTTGATCCCTGGGCCGGGAAATCCCTTGTAGCAGGGCACGGCAACCCACTCCCGTACCCTTGCCTGGAAAATCCCATGGACAGAGGATCTTAGCAGGCTACAGTCCATAGGGTCGAAGAGAGTCAGACATGAATGAAGCAACTTAGCATGCACGCACGCATGATATATATTATGAGGTAGATACTCTCATCATCTTCATTTGACTATCAGGCAATCGAGGCTGACATGGTTGGCAGATGGCACTCTTATTTCTGAACTGTGCCAAGTGAAAATCACTCAGTCGTGTCCGACCCTTTGTAACCCCATGGACTGCATAGTCCACGGAATTCTCCAGGCCAGAATACTGGAGTGGGTAGCCTTACCCTTCTCCAGGGGATCTTCCCGACCCGGGGATCGAACCCTGATCTCCTGCATTGCAGGCTGAGCCGCCAGGGAAGAAGACCAAAAGTGCGCGTGTCTCAAACTCTGTGCTGTTCACTTTGGAGGCTTATCCGTGCTTCAACTACGTAATTAGGTTGAGACTTAGACAGTTAGGGAACATGACTATGCACTGAAGAAAGAAGGGGCTCATTCCTCTGGTACTAAGAAATAAAAAGCAACTAAGGACTCAAAATCTCGAGTCTCATAGGTAGTCAAACAGGTGTTTTCACTGCTACTTGCTCCAAAACCCTTCGTGACTCCTCTCTGCTAAATAAAGGCCAAGTTCCTCAGCCTGGCGTTCCATCTCTTCCTTAGCTCAAATAACCTTTCTAGGCCTTTGTTTTATAAGACAGGAACTTCCAAGCCCAGCTTCCCCGGTGGCTCAGATGGTAAAGCGTCTGCCTGCAATGTGGGAGACCTGGGTTCGATCCCTGGGTCGGGAAGATCCCCTGGAGAAGGAAATGGCAACCCACTCCAGTACTCTTGCATGGAAAATCCCATGGACAGAGGAGCCTGGTAGGCCATAGTCCATGGGGTTGCAAAGAGTCGGACACGACTGAATGACTTCACTTCACTTCTAAGCCCATCATTCATACCTGTCTGTGGAAGTCATGAGGGGTTAAATTGTGTCCCCTAAGAAAATGTGTGTTGAAGTCCTAACCCCCCAAACCTCAGAATGTGACTTTGGGAATAGCATTACTGCAGATGTGATTCATTGCTATAAGTCATAGAGAAGTAGAATGGACTCCTAGCCCAATATAACTGATGTCCCTGTGAGAAGATGGCCACATGAAGAGACAGTCAGGGAGAATGCCATGTGACCACGAAGGCAGAGGTTGGAGTTATTGAGCTGCAAGCCAAGGAATGCCAAGATTGCCAGGAAAGGTGGCGCTAGATGTAAAGAACCTGCCTGCCAATGCAGAAGACACAAGAGATTCAGGTTTGATACCTAGGTTGGCAAAATCCCCTGGAGGAAGGCATGGCAACCCACTCCAGTACTCTTGCCTGGAGAATCCCATGGACAGAGGAGCCTGGCAGGTTATAGTCCACAGGGCTGCAAAGAATCAGACACAACTGAAGCAACTTAGCATGCACTCATACATCAGGAACCAGGAAAATGCAAGGAAGGGTGCCTTTACAGGTTTTGCAGGGAGAGTGGTCCATCTAATACCTTGATTTGGGACTTCTAACCTCCAGAACAGTGAGACAATACCATTCTGTTTGTAATACAGAAGTGGTTTGTAATACTTTTTACCACAGCTCCAGTAAACTATTGCAAGCCTCAGCCATTTTACCCCCTGATACTGCATCAGGCCAAGATGTGTCAGGCCTCCTTTTTTCCTATCCCATTCCTATTCTCCTGGTCAGCCATAGCATCCTCCACAGAGTGCTTGTATAACGCAATCACACCCATGACATTCCCCATCTCTTCTGGTAGCAGCACACCAATGGTCTGTTTACTTCCCAACACACTCTGTGCAGGGCCAGTTGGGTCCCCTGCCCCCTGCTTCTTTCTGGCTCAGGGCCAGCCCAGCCCCTCTGGGGAGACAGGAGATTGAAGCCCCCTCCTGCGTTGCCTAGGCAACAGTGCCGTCTGAGTGCCCTGGAGCCAGGCAGCTGTGGCTGCAGGGAAGGGAGGGACCAAGCGAAGGGGGAAGGGAGAGAGGAGGACTACCAGAAAGACCCAAGGAGAGTCCTTAAAAGTGGTTCTGGTATAAACCCAGAAGGTGAAATTAAAACTGCCTCACCAGCATTATAGAGCAACAGGCAAGACCTGAGCTGGAGAGGAAAGACTTTACTCAGAGCGTTCAATAAGGAGCTCAGTTCTGTGGGCCTTTCAATCCAAACTCCATTCAAACCTATGCTTGAGACCTTTTGACAGCATGAGAGATCAAAAGATAACAAAATTCAGGCAAATGGGGACTGGCATTTTGCACACCAAGGGCAAGTCTTCTGTAAACTGCCTTAAGATGCACAGTAAATGAAGAGAAAGATGAATGCGATTTTTAGTCCACCATAAGTAAGGACTGCTGTATTCAGGAAAACAGGCAAGGTGCTGGTTAGTTGGGGAGGGAATACAGGGAGGAACAAGAAGTTATACTTGCCCTCAAGCAGCACATCGTCCTTCCTTCAATCATTCCTGCAGGGATGGACTTCTATAGTTGCATGATGGAACATTTGGAGGCATTTTTTCTTATTCCATGGGGTTAGGTTGGGTTTCAAGGGAACCTAAGCAATCAGGTTAATACATTGCCCCGGCCACAGATTGGTTCAGGGGTGGGCACACCCAAAACTACTCGCCAGTGACGAGTAGTGAGCGTTGGTGGGATTGCTGAGAGGAATGCATGTTTTCTCTTCTGTACTAGGAGCCGCCATTACCATCTTGCCCCCACATGGAATCTTGCATGAAGCCAACCTGTGGCTCTCGACAGAGGATGAGATAGTTGGATGGCATCACCAACTCGAGGGACATGAGCCTGAGCAAGCTCCAGAAGTTGGTAATGGACAGGGAAGCCTGGTGTGCTGTAGTCCACGGGGTCTCAAACACTCAGACACGACTGTGTTACCGAACTGACTGAACTGAACGTGGTGGCAAGCACAGCTGAGAGATGGAGAAATATCGGGAGCGGGTGACACCATTTGAGCCCCCAACTCAAGCCAATAAATTCTACATGTTTCTTAAATGTGGTGTCTGTTACTTCCAATTCAAAAAGTTCAGTAAAAGACAAATTAGGAACCCTTTTAACTGATTGACCAGACTAACCAATGTTACTCATTCCGTACGTAAAATACTGATTTATGCCCTTGTATATTGAACACAAAGAGTCAATAGACTATTCTGGTACTTTGTTCCCCAAACCATTTATGTTAGCTGTATTTATTACTGAAACTATGTTATTTAATTAACTATTAAGTAACTGCAGAAGCACAATGCTAAAGGAAAGGCTTCCTGGTTGTATGAAAACTAATTTATAAAATGCTTTTGAAAGACTTGATATAAAGTGAGTATTTCAAAATTGCTTTGGGGTTAGATATAGGTACACACATAGTTAAAAATGAAACAATAAAAATAAGGATGAGTTTTACGCTCCACTTTGGAAGGGTCTTTAGTTCTTTTTCCCTCTAAAGGGCCCATTGCTGGACATAATGGATGATACATACTGGATGAGAAAGAAATCATTAATTGTCTCATAAGAAGTCTTGCAGTTTTGACCTGGGACACTTGGAATATTAACTCTAGGGGGAGCCAGGCACTATGTAAGAAGCCTATCTACCCTGAGACCATCTAGCTATTAGGAAGCCCAGGCTAGCCACACTGAGAGAAAGAGAGATACCCTGCTAAGCCCCAGCTGTTTCAGCCATCAGATTAGGGACCAGATGAGTAAGGAAGCCATCTTGGATATCTATCCTAGTTGAACTTTGTCAGATGACTCTAGCCCTAACTAGAATCTGACTATAACCTTAAAAGAGATTCTGAGGGAAAAACACCCAACTGAACCCAGTCCACCCACAGAACCATGAGAAATAATAACTTACTATTTTAACCATTTAATACAAAGTGGGTTTGTTATATAGCAACAGATAACCAGGCTTTTGTGGATGAAAGGAGAGAGTTACAAGAAAAAGGTGGCTTCTAATGTCAAATACCATAAAGAGATCATGGAGGATGAGAAAAGACCATTGTGGTTAGCAATTGAGAAGTCACCATTGTCTTTCCAACATTTCAGTTTCAACAGAACGGTGGGAGCAGCAGCCAAATCGGAAGTGTTCTAGGGCAAGTGAGTGGAAGGAAATTGATACAAAGGTAGATGGGTTTTTTTTCTTTTTTCCTTTTTCTAATAGTTTTACATTCACTGATGATCCCTGCCTGAATCAATTATCTTATTGGAGATTGCAAAATGGTGATTTTCTAATTTTATCAGTCCTACATTTATTAGTTGACATTGTTCTATAAAGAAGAGTTTTCTCTCATCAATTGAGACTGAGCCTAATTTCTTCCAAAAATGGCAGATTAAATGCTTCATTCTTTCTCTTTAATTATCAATTTCCTGACAAAGGAGTTGGTGTTACAGTATTTCCATTGGTGGCAAATGAGTTTTTTTCTCCTGTCTCTCTTTCTCTCTTTATCATTATGGATTCATGTGTGGACTCATGTATCACATTTATTCAATGTGTTACAATCAATTACAAAGTAAATTAGCCTTCAAAGAAGCAATGGAGGATAGGGCTAAGGATGTGGTAAGAAAACTCCTGGAAGAACACACAGTGGTTAAAAATACACACACACATGCACAATTTATCCTTATCAGTAATCAAAAAATGAAAATCCAAGTTATATAAAGGAGAAAAAAAAACTATAAAATATTCAATTCTGCTACTGAATATATAACACCTCCCAAATTCTCACAGGTCCCAATAATGGGATATAAAGATATTCATATAGGTATCAGGTGGCTCAGTGGTAAAGAATCCGTCTGCCAGTGCAGTGGACACAGGAGATGCAGGAGACGCAGGAGATGTGGGTTCAAATCCTGGGTGGGGAAGATCCCCTGGAGGAGGAAATGGCAAACCAGTCCATTATTCTTGCCTGGAGAATCCCATGGACAGAGGAGCCTGGTGGACTACAGTCCATGGGGTCACAAACAGTCAGACATGACTAAGCACGCACAGAAGGAAAATATGAAGATATTCCACAGCAGTATTGTTTCTGGTTGTGGGGAGTTGGGAGACAATTTGCATGTCCATAACTGAAATTATGGGCAAAATGTGGTGGATGGAGTATAATGCAGTAATTATAAGCAGTGGACTAGATCATAAAAACATGTTGCTGCAGGGAAGAAAAAAAAGAAAAATTATACTATTACTTATATAAGGAAAAAACATACGTGTCTAAAACAACGATACAGATCACAAATAAACATCTTCAGACAAAAGGATGTACACTAAACAGACTGGAACGATTTCCTATGGTGAGAAAGGGGGATGAGATTGGAAAATATGGAAAAAAGAGAATAAAGAATAACTAAATAAAGCAATGTGAGAGGCTTTGCAAGTGAGGAATAGGATTGAGTCAACCCCCTTCATTTAAGTAAAAATAAATAAGACTATATAAACAAATGGCCACTACAATCATTCTGGAAAGTAAAATTTTAAAAACATTGACCTAGCAATTTTACTTTTAGAAATCTAGCCTAAGGAAATAGAAACTAATGCATATTAGTTATAACAGTGAGAAAAATACTCGACATGTATTCTTGTGCCCTCGGCCCATACCTTGCAATACACATCCCCAGGTGCTTCAGGGCAACCTCAGAGGTGTTTCACAGGTGTTTGTCCTGTGCCTGTGAACAAGTATAGTCACGTGGTATTCGTATTTAAATTCATCATCTCATGCTCCAGCCCCTTCCACCTGGTGTTGCTATTTCCACTGCCTTTACTGGATGTGGTGACGACTCTCACTGTCACTCATCTGGAATCCTTCAGCTGCTAAGGCTGCAGAGTGTTATTCTGCAGTGTAGCCAAGCCTGTCTTGCTCTTCTCTTTGTTTTATGTACTATTAGAAGTCTATCGTTGTTTCCAGGAAATAACTCTTTCATTCTTTTCTTACCATCTTCCTTCCTCTGTTGCTATCCCCACCCCAAACTTTTGCAAACCAAGTTGGAAAACAAATACAAGTAATAGACATGCTGGCCTTGAAAGTGAAATGGGAAATTAAAATCAAAACCACAATGAGATACCACTTCACATCCATTAGGATGGCTAGGCTAATATAAGAAAGAAAAAATGGAAAATAACAAGTGTCGATGGGGATGTAGAGAAATTGGAAACTTTGTGCATTGCTGATGGGAATGTAAAATGGTGTAGCCACTGTAGAAAACAGGTTGGTGGTTCCTCAAAGAGTTAAATATAGAATTACCGTATGATGCAGCAATTCCACTCTAAGGTGGAATTCAACAGAATGGAAAGCAGGGACTCAAACAAATACTTGTACATCAATGTTCATAGCAGTATTATTCACAATAGCCAAAGGCGAAAGCAACATAAATATCCACTGATGGATGAATGGATAAAGAAAATGTGATGTCTACATACAATGTAGTATTACTCAGCTTTAAAAAGAAATGAAATTCTGATACATCCTATAGCAGGGTTGAACTGTGAAACATTATACTAAGTGAAATAAGCCAGACCCAAAAGGACAAATATTGTATGAGGTACTTAGAACAGGTAAATTCATAGAGACAGAAAGTGAAATAGAGGTATCAGGGACTGGGGGAAGGGAGAGTTGGAGAGTTACTGTTTAATAGATGCAGAGATCCTGTTTGGGATGATGGGGAAGTTCTGGAAATGGATGGTGGCGATGGTTGAAAAATATCGTGAATGTAGTTGCTGTGAACTGAATTATGCACACCCCCCCATTCATATATTGAAGTACTAACCTCCCAATGTGATAACAGTTGTAGATGGTGCCTTGGGGAGATTTTAGGTTTTGAGGTCTTGAGGGTAGGACCCTCAAGATGAGATTAATGCCCTTATAAAAAGGGATACAGGGGCTTCCCTGGTGGCTCAGAGGTAAAGAATCTGCCTGTCAGCAATGGAGAAACAGACATAGAGAACAGACACACGGACACAGGGCTGGGTGGTGGGGAGCGGGGGTGGGGAGGAGAGGGTGAGATGTATGGACAGAGTAACATGGAAGCTTATATTACCATATGTAAAAGAGATAGCCAATGGGAATTTGCTTTGTGACTGGGAACTCAAACAGGGGCTCATCAACCTAGAGGGGTGGGATGGGGAGGGAGATGGGAGGAGGTTCAAGAGGGAAGGGACATATGTATACCTTTGGCTGATTCATGTTGATGTTTGACAGAAAACAGCAAAATTCTGTAAAGCAATTATCCCTCAATTAAAATAATAATAATATAAGAATCCAGGAGAAGGAAATGGCAACCCACTCCAGTATTCTTGCCTGGAGAATCCCATGGATGGAGCAGCCTGGTAGGCTACAGTCCACGGGGTCGCAAAGAGTTGGACACGACTGAGCGACTTCAAGACAAGACAAGACAAGATGGATACTATATTTAGAAACTTAAGTAGAAAGGCCAAAAGACTCCACCAATAAACATTTGAGAAAAAAAAAAAAAGAATCCGCCGGCCAATGCAGGAGGTGCAGGTTCAATCCCTAGGTTGGGAAGATCCTCTGGAGGAGGAAATGGCAACCCACTCCAGTATTCTTGCCGGGGAAATCCCATGGACAGAGGGACCTGGAGGGCTACAGTCCATGGCGTTGCAAAGAGTTGGACATGACTGAGTGACTAACCAATAACAACAAGAAGAAGGGACAACAGGGAGTTTGCTCTCTTTCTCTCCCCACCATGTAAGGACACAGGGGGAAGTCAGCCATCTGCACGCTACGTACGAAGGGAGCTCTCACCAGAAACTGACCATAATGGCATGTTGATCTTGGATGTTCAGCCTCCAGAATTGTGAGAAAATAAGTTTCTGTTGTTTATACCACCAGCCTGTGGTATTTTTAAAGGATTTTTAGAAGCTTTATTTAGTTAGTTCTTGGCCATGGTGGGTCTTCGTTGCTGCATCCGGGCTTTCTCCAGTTGCGGAGAGCAGGGCTCCTCTTCGTTGCGGTGCTCGGGCTTCTCATCGGTGGCGTCTCTTGTTGCAGAGCATGAGCTCTAGGCGCACCGACTCCAGTACTTTCGGCTCAGGGACTTAGTTGCTCTGAGGCATGTGGGATCCTGGACCAGGGATCGAACTGGTGTCCCTCGTATTCCAAGGTGGATTCTTAACCACTGGACCACCACGGAAGCCCTGAGCCTGTGGTATTTTGTAATGGCAGCTCAAACTAAGATATTAATAGTAGCTAATGCCACTGAACTGTACACCTGAAAATTATTAAAATGATAAAGTTTTATATATATATATTAACCACAATAAAACAAAATGGAAATAAAAAGTGAAAAGGGCAATGCTGCTATCTTGCCTCTCTTTGTAAATCTCTGGGTACCAATCTTAGAAGGACTTTATTAATAGTATAGTAGTGAGTCTAGATAATTTCCTCAGCCCTTCCGCCTTATATGAATAGGACAGTGAGGGTTAGAGAATTAAACTGATTTAACCAAGATTATAGTTCTCTGTTCCCCATCCAGGATTCCCCACCTTCAGGAATGGCACCACTCTCACCGTTGCCCAAGCCAAAAATCTCTGTCATCTTTGAGTCTCTCTCACCTTTTTCAAGTTATCTATGTCTTGGTGAATTTACCACCTTACTATCTCTCTATTCCTATCATCTCTGCCTCAGTTTGGGTCACTTTCATCTTTTGCCTGATATGATAACTTTTTAGTTGGTCTTATCACCTCTCTTCTTATTCCCTTCCAACCTAATTTCTACACAGCAGCCAGAGTATTTCCAAAATTGAATTGACCATGTCACTCTCACTAAACCCTTCAGTAGCGCTCTTTAGTTACTTGGGTTAAGTTCAGATGCACTCAAGATTTTTTATGGTCTTCTGATCTCCTGTTAATTCTCTTGCCAGATCTCTCTCTCAACCCTCTACCCAGGCTGTGTTCCAGCCCTATTAAACTTGTGGTTTCCTGAATACATCATACTTATCTCCTTTCCCGATCCTTGCTGGAGGACAGAAATTTTCAGAGATAAAGGTCACAGAACACAGGGATGTCACCCATTCTTTCTTTCACATCCCTTAACTGGCAAGATGAGGTGGCCCAGGGCCTAGCCTGGCCCTCTCCCTTGTTTCTTCCTGGCCTGCAATGAAGCCTCAATGGGAGCCTTTGATTACTGGGTTAAACTGCTTTCCTGTTTTTTTTCTTTTTTTTTAAGTTTTATTTTTATTTATTTATTTATTTATTTTTTTATTAGTTGGAGGCTAAATTACTTCACAACATTTCAGTGGGTTTTGTCATACATTGATATGAATCAGCCATAGATTTACACGTATTCCCCCATCCCGATCCCCCCTCCCACCTCCCTCTCCACCCGATTCCTCTGGGTCTTCCCAGTGCACCAGGCCCGAGCACTTGTCTCATGCATCCCACCTGGGCTGGTGATCTGTTTCACCATAGATAGTATACATGCTGTTCTTTTGAAATATCCCACCCTCACCTTCTCCCACAGAGTTCAAAAGTCTGTTCTGTATTTCTGTGTCTCTTTTTCTGTTTTGCATATAGGGTTATCGTTACCATCTTTCTATTTCCTGTCTTTTTTCTTCTAGGGATACTGTACAAGACATTGGACCAAGCTGAAGTTGTAAGAGTTGAAACCGGAGCTTGGGCTTTGGAGTGGAAATAGGCCTGATTTCATGCAAGGCTGTGAGATCTATCAAAGGTGATAAGAGGGACTTCCCTAGTTCCCCGACCGGGAAACTAAGATCCCACGTGCCTTGGAACGACTAAGCCCAGGTGCCACAACCACTGAGCCCCCACGTCACAACTAGAGAGTCCAAGTGGCACAACGCAAGATCCAAAGACCCCACGTGGGTAACTAAGACCCGATGCAGCCAAATAAATTAACATTAAAAAAAAAGAGAGAGAGAGATAAGAATGCTATTAGCTTATGGGCATTCTACAGCAGACACTGGGACCAAACCCAGCTAGTAATATGTTACCTGCCTCCTCTATGACCAGAAAGTCAAGGGTGGGATTCAGACAACACCAGGTCTTTTAGCTATTTGTAACTTTACCGTCTTCCCAGGCCACTTTCCTCCAATCTGCTCCACCTGGTAAACTCCTACTCATCCTTAACCCCCTTTACTTCTAAGAATGTGTCTCACCAACCTCCAAGGAGACTGTAAACTCTTTAAAGGCCTGGACTGTATCTTTATGTCTTTAGAGTCTAGCATTGGTCATGACTGTATAAATGAAAAGATCATGCACTTCATTAAGTGTTAGGGTGGAATTAGAAATGTCTGTGGCCAAAGATTCACCTGCGCTTCTCCCAGCCAGCCAGCCGCCAATGTAGCACTGTGCCTTGTCGACCTGCAGCTCTCCCTCTCCCAGCTCAGTACCCAGTTGGTGGCTCCATGTGAGGAAAGGCTGAGGACAATACGGAAATTATCTATTCAGCAGTTTAGCTGCACCCTCACCCTCATGGCTGTACTTAGAGGCACTCCCAGTACATGACTGAGATTATTTTGCTCCCCTATGGCTTTGATATGAGAGTCAGAGAAACATGAAAGGAAAGTGGGTTCAGTAACTAACATCACATCCCAGAAGAGGAAGGAGCAAGGGGGGCATGAATCTGCGGAATTCTTCTCTAATAAAAAAAAGCTCTCAGCACAACTCAAAAGCCTTTCTGCACCCCACAGCCTCTCCTTCTTTTGAGACTAGGCCCAGCCGAGTTGGATGGCTTCCTGCAAGTCTTTTAACAACAAGGGCGTTTAAAGTAGGAAAGAGGAAGAGAAAGTCAGAAAAGGGGCGAGGGGCCAGCGCTGAGCCAGATTTTTGGCTTCTGCTCATAATTCAAGATGGGTCTCTAGATTCAAAGAAGGCAGCACACCTCCATCCGTTTCGTTTCTGCTTCTGCTACTCTCTCTGGGTCCGCAGGGATTGATTCATCACTGAGATACAGCCCAAGAAGGGAAGGGAGAGTTTCTGTCCTAAGTGTCTGAAAAGGAAAAACTTTGAGAAAACAGCCAAGAGAGGGAGAGGAGAGGAGGCTGCGCTCTAGTGTGGGAAGAGGTGGAGGAAGGAGGCCAAGGCGGCACAGCCCATGGAATGGGAGCCTGCGGGCGGGCGCGCTGGCGGGCAGCAGCTACCCGGGCCAAGCCCCGGGCGAACTCACAGGAGCCAACGCCGGCGCCAGAGGCAGCCGCGACGGAGCCCAGGTGCACCCGGGCCTGGGTCGCTAGAGGCCTGGCCCCGGAGGCCCGCGGCCGCGCCCCGGAGGCGGACCGGGGGCGGAGCAGCCCCCGAAGCTGGGCTCTCCCGGCAGGCGGCCCTCAGCCTCCCAGCCTCAGCGAGCGGCAGCGGCGGAGGATGCCCCACAGCGCCGCCCGCCCAGCCCCGGAGCTCGGTCTGCGGAGGAGCCCGCCGCCCATAGGCGGCTGCGGCGCTGCGTCCCCGCCCCCCTCCGCGTCCCCGCCTCCTCCGCCGCCGCTGCCGCTTCCCGGCTCCTCCTCCTCCCCCTCCGGGAGCCGCCTCTGTCGCCGCCGCCGCCACTGCCGCTGCCGGCCGGGGCCCAGCCAGTGCCCGCCGCGCCGGAGTCGAGTCGCAGCCGGAGCCGCTGCCCGCGGCCCCGCCATGAGCGGAAGCGCCGCCGCCGCGGTCGCCGCCGCCGCCGCCTCAGCAGCCGCGGCCGCCGCGCACTTCCAGCCTCAGTCGTCGTCTCCCAGGCCGGGCCCCGCTGAGCTCGGGCCCCCGCGCCGCCTGCGCGCCCCGCCGCCCCGGCTCGAGCCCCCTGCCGCCGGCCGCCTCAGTCCTCCGGGCCACGGGCCTCTCCGGCCGGGCGCCCAGGGTGGCGGCGCCTGCGGCCGAGCGCCGGGAGCAGGTACGGGGTCCAGGAGCGGGCCAGGCGGGGAGGGGCGTGGGTTGATCCCGGGGATGGGGGTGGGCAGAGGCGTGCGGTCCAGCCGCCCGGCCCCACGGAGGGGGTGGAGCGTTGTCCGGGTCGGGTTTGTCCGGCCCCGGAGCCCCTGGGAGTCCTGCGTCCTCGCTGTGCCGAGCGGCTCACAAAGCGTTTTTCCACCGGGTTGCTAACCGCCCCCACCGCCCCCCCCCGCCCCCAAGAGTGGGCAGGGCAGGACCTCTCCAGGTCTCCGCTGGGCGGAGGAGGAAACTGAGGCTTACTGGGGGAAGTGACTTGCCCAAGGTCACATAGCCGGCGAGAGTCGTAGCCTGGCTGGGACCCAGGGCCACTCTTGGCTGGCCCGGGCCCCTAGTAGGGGGCGCTGGGAGGAGGAAGAGCCCCCAGCCCCGAAGAACTGAGATTGATCGCGGAGAAGGGGGCGCTAGGCCCGTCCCCAGGCACGCCCACCCGGCGCTTTGGGGCTGGTTTAGGAGGAAGCATCTGTTGCGGGCTGGGACGGCGGAGCGGCGGCGGATTGGGGGGCTTGCTGGTGTGCTGGGGAGTCGATTTGGGGATCCGCAGGAGGAGAGACTCCTGTGAGGTTGTCCTCTCGGGGAAGAGGGCTTTCTTAAGTGAGTGGGTCAGAGCTTCCGAAACTTCTAATCGCGGGGACCATTTGGTCTCTGCCAGGCCACCTTCCCCACCGCTGCACGGATTAAACCAATCCAGCTGGAATTAATAGGAGGGAGGCCTGCTTGCTTTTGTGGAGACGCTCGTAAGGTGTCTTTTCCACGAAATGGCCCGAGTTTCGTTCATGCCCCAAACAAGTGTATATATGACCCTCGTAAAGGCGTTTCTGCTACAGAAAACCAAGTGAGGTTTTCCCTGGTGATCTGGACTTGACACACTTGGGTAACCCTCAAAGAAAGAACAGCTGTCCTGGGCATGGAAGGGGGAAGGAGTGAGAGGATCGGGACTGGTCACACCCGCCTGCCTGCTATGGAAGAGGGCCATGCACCCCTTGGGGTTCCCGTTTTTCTTTCGAGTGGGTTGTTTTTATTGTAGATACATCTTGGAAAGGAACTTGGGGTTCTAGAGGTGACAAAGATAGAGGAGGGTCCCGTGGAGCGAGAAAATAGAAGCATTGGAAGGGGGGAAAAGGAGAGGGTATTTTGTCATTGTGGGGGAAGGGAGATGAAAGGGTTGCTGAAGGGAGGGGAGACAGTGTCTAGTGTAGAGGAAAAGATTGGACTGTTTCAGAGAGGGAAGCCAAAGGTATAGAGCTTGAAAGGAGTCTGTTAGAGGAGGATGTTGTCTTGCAGGGTTGAGTAATAATAGGTATTGGTCGGCAATCACTTCATTTTCTTTTGAGTAAAGACTGTTCTAAGTACTTTTACATAAATGTTTTAGCTGTTCTTCTCCCCACCCCCATTCTCTGTCGGCTTCTAAGGCAGGCCCATAGTATTGTCTTGGAAGTAAGGCTTGACAAAAGAGGGAAGGGAAAGACTAATTAGCAAATGCATTAATTAGGGCCCTTTGTCCAGGATGGTTCCTTGTTTAAGTCGGCTGTTTCCTTGCTGCCCTCCTGCACTTCAGCTTTCCAGTTGTGGCTGTTGGCAAGGTTCTTTGGGAACAGCTCCCCTGGTTCAGATAAGGTGGTTACATATTTTAGAAAACAGAAAAACCTATTTGACAGATACACATGAAAGCATGAAAATTTACTTGTCAAAAACTTAAAATCAGGGAAATGCAAATCGAAACATCATTGAGATGCCATTTCACACTTATCAGATTGGCAAAAATTAAATGCTGTGATAATCAAGTATTAATGAGGTTATGAGGAAATCATCTATATACTGCTAGTGGGAATGTAAATGGATACAGCCATCATGGAGAGTAACATGATGTCGGTTGAAGGAGTGCAGACAAACCTATTTACCTAAAATGCCCATTTCTGGGTATATACTTTAAGAAATCTCTGCACACTTGTCCAAGAAAATAAGTACAAGAATGTTCATTGCTGCTTAAATGTCCACCAACAGGGAAATACATAAATTGTTAGATAGTCCCACACAATTGAGTATTATAGCACTGTGAAAAATAAACTGTAGCCTGCATTAAACTGTAGCATGCATTAAAATGGTTGAATCTTAACATAATATGGGGTGGGCGAGCAAGTCACAGAAGAGTTATTAGAGAATGTTTTCACTTGCATAAAATCTGAAAACATGCACAATAATATTTTCTGTGTTTGTGTGTGCTCAGTCGTGTCCAACTCTGCGACCCCATGGACTGCAGCCTGCCAGGCTGTTCTGTCCATGGGAGGAATACTGGGGTGAGTTGCCATGTCCTCCTCCAGGGCCTCTTCCCGACCCAAGAATCAAACCCGTGTCTTTTGCGTTGGCAAGCGGATTCTTTATCACTGAGCCGCCTGGGAAGCCCCCTGTATGTGTGTACATATGTAGTAATAGTATAAAAACATTTATGGTAGCAACACCAAATTCAGAGAAGTGGTTATCTCGTTAAGAGTGGATGAGGAGTGGAATTGGTCAGGGGTACACAGAGGGACACACAGAGGGCTTTAATTATATCTAGTATTCTATTATTAAATCTGAATCAGACAATTGCAAATTAAGATTTGCTTATCTTTAATGTAGGATACAGGGATATTCATTATATTATTTTAAATATTTTTCAGATGTTTGAAATATTTCTCACATGCAAAGCAATTTCTTGTTTACATAGCACAGGGGTTTTGTGCTGTAATAATGAAAGTCTGGCTGCAGGCTCCAGCCCTGCACAGCCGGTTAGGCATGCTGGCTGGTGATCTTTTTCTCACCCCTTTTTGACCTGCAAAGCCTAGTTTTGTGATGGATGACTTTTATTTTGGAACAGCTGATAAGGCACGTGGAGGATTTCCCAGTCTTTCTAAACTTTCTGGTAGACCTAGGTCAGCAGTTTTTGAGCTTTGTCAAAATATGAGTGCGCCAGGACATTTTCATCCATCAGATGTAGGAAGGGACCCAGAAATCTGGTTCTGAACATGTTCCCTTGTAGATTCTGGTGTGCACTGGAGTTTGAGACCACTGCCTTAGGTTTCTTCTGACTCTGGGCTGTGGTCCTTCTCAGCTTTGCCCAGCCTGTCCCCAGGACTGCCTTCTCTTGCTGCTCCTGCATGACTGGGACTTATTTGGACCCATGAGATATTTAGCTCTTTTGCAGGGCATGAAAGAATGATAGGGTTGGAAGCCATTGGATGTTAAACCCTTCATAATCTGGGTTGTCTATTCCTCTTACTTTCATGCAGGTATCCAAGAGGCCCACCACCTACTAGGGCTCTTTATCGGGTTTTACAACTTTAACCACATGTATCACTATATATAGTTTTATAGTTAGTGTAGAGGCAAAATAGTGTCTGACTGAGAAGGAAAACTAGCAAATTGGAGAAAGTAAACCCCCAGAGGTAAATGTATGTGATCTTGCCTTTCTCTGTAGATGATCGTGGTTGAGTGTTTTAACTTAGCACATGCATTTGAAGTTCAGTTATTTGAAGCTGTAGTCAAAGATTAGGGGCTTTAGGAACAACTCATTATTACCCTGGACAGAAGAGTTTCCTTCCTCCCAAATTTGCTACTTTTCCTTCTTTCTAGACCCTTTTTCTCTAGTCCTAATATGTTTATGAATGAATTTATATTAACGTGTGAGGATTTCTGGTGATGAAATATGTGAGATGCCTGTTTGCCATTGGTGAGGTTCTTTCTGGAAACCTATTTTGGAGGTGCGGTTTTGCCCCAAGTACACTTTTGTAGGGCTGCTGATACAGGGTTGTATAACTTATGCTCAGCCCAGGGCACCTGTTTTGTTTCTCAAGTGGGAGTACAAACCCATTTTGTGCTCCACTTAGCAAGATGCACACCTTGTGTAGAACTGTGTCCCCTTAGTTGGGCACCCTTTTCTAATCCTCTAAAGGTGCTCTCTGAACTAGCATGGCCCTGCGGCTTTGGAACTATTGTTCCAGCTGTTACCCGTCCATACTCATCCCAGGCTCTGCGGATAGGGCTGGTCATTGTTGGTCCTGGCACTCTGCAAGAGTTTTCTCCTTGTGAACTTCTCATGGGAAGGGACTTAGCTCTGCCTCTTCATTACCAAGCTCAGTTGAACCAGAGAGTTCAGCTCAAAATTGTAAAATTTGTTATGGGTGTAGAGCAATGTGTACAGAATAAACAATTTGAAAAATACCATTATTTATGGAAAGACAATGAGAAAGAAATCATTGAAAAGACAGAAGCATCTGGTAAGCGAAGGAGAGAAAGTAGCTGTGTGCCACATTTGCTCTTGCATTCATATAGTGCTCATTTTGAGGAGGAAATTCGATGCTATTTTTTTCCCTTCCTATTTCTCTCTACACTAGCATTCCTGAATTTCTTAGGACCTGAGGCTTTTTAGCCAGTTTGGAAAATATTTACCCATTTGTATTTTCCATTAAGTGGTTGTTTACGTTTCCTGCTGTTTCGTTTTTTCTTGGAGAGAGAGGAAGGGGGAGTGCTGAACCTAGGACAAGACTGGACTTCCTACTGCTTCTGCAAATAATGGCAGTGTGTTTTTCAGAGCAGTTGTCATGGAAGAGTGCTGTTCTGCGGGCTCGAGAGATACAATTTGAAATGGTTTCTGTTGCTGTTTTTATTATTACTTTTAAACGTGATTGAGGGTAATGGATAGAGGGTACCATTGTGCTTTTGCTGCTGTCTTAAAGAAATTTTAAAAAAAATGTATGCAAATAAAACTGAAAATGTTTACCAAAGTAGTCTTCTGTCCATACAAGGAGAATAAACAATTCTTACCCGAAGCAGTTTCAGGTTGGTTTTTTTTTTTCCCCTGTTTTTATTTTAAATGGTTATTAGTGCTATTCTAGGGACTGCTCTGGCAGTTAACCAGAGTGATGTTGGGCAGATGGAGGAGAATGGTGGGGTTATTGTGTTAACCTTTAGCAGCAGCTCCTTCCAGTCTTGATATGGAAAGCTATCACTGCATTGTCTGCTTTGGTGATAAAATATGCATAGAAATGAGGGAGAGAGTGTAAGTTTTGATATGACCATTTGACCCTGTTGATAGAAGGAACGAAGTGATAAAGAGGAAGAAACACATACATGGAAGAGAGCTGCAAGCAGTCAAGTTGGTAGAATATTTTGTAGTGCTTCTGGGATGTTTCTTGAGCCGAAAGTTACCTGTCAGTATCTGTTCTGCCTCAGCACTTTTTATTTCAGTGTTTGCAGATGGTGCTCACTGATCTTCAGTTAAAGTCTGTTTTATTGTTGCAGAGCTGTAAAATGAATGGTTTTGAAGACTTAGGCTGAAGTAGTAGGGTGGGCATCATTTCATAATCACTTTTGCAATTAGGAGATAGGACTCATAATTAACAAAAATATCTTTGTTTGGCTTTTGGGCTATCTGTTTTTTTGTTTTTTGTTTTTTTCATTTTGATAGATTTGTCTTCCTGTGTAGATTTCTGTTGATGCCTGAATACATGTTTGAATGAGCACTTATTGGGTGGTCGCCAGTGATTCACGGGATGATGGCGTCACTGCCAGAGACTTCATTACCTGAAGTACTGAGAACAGCACAAAGGAGGATATTTCAGCCACAGCTTTCTTTTCTCCTGCTTTTCTTGCTTCCTTCTGGGCTTGGTGGTGATCTGTCTGTCTGTCAGGACAGGCCTTGTCCTTTACTGTCCTCATGGGAGGGGTACAGAGGCTTTGCAGAACCTTTAGGCTGGACACCCATGAATAAAACCCCTCAAACTATTGAACCAGACCCACGGGCCACCAGAATGGCCCCAGCTCCTCTTCTTTAGTTGCTGCTTATGTTGCCACCACCCACCCTTTGTTGTGGAGCCTGGAAGGTGCACCCCTCACCCCTAATCATACAAAAAGGCTTTGTGCTTGGAGGATGTTTTAAAGGCAGGATCACTGTAATTATAATTCCCTAAGCACAACCAAGTAATGGGGGCATGCAGGGTAAAGATGGTATCCAAGTACTTGTTGGTAGGGAGAAGTCAGAAGGGGATTAAAAATCATCTGGAGACAGTACCAAAATGATGGATAATGGAGTGTTGTTGGTAATGCTGATGGGAATGTGTTTAAGTGAATACTTTTCAGAGTTTTAAATTCTAATACTTTCAAGATACTTGAAGCTTTAAAAAGCACAAGACAGCCAGAACTTTTTTTCCCTTAGTCTAAAATTGTAACTGAAAAGTACTTTAGAAGAAGGTATGTAGAAATCCAGGCCTACTTTGCTTTATGTTTGTGTTGCCAGAATGATTGATTGCCCAGGAAAGCCAAATAGATAACTTACTTACTATCCAGGGGGACTCTTGCTAATCTGTTTGTTTTTAAGTTTCTAAAAGTTAGCACTGACTGACATTTTGGGAAGCTGATTTTCCCCTACCACCACCAGAAAAAAAAAATCAATTAATATAGGGATATATGCTTAGTAGGTCTTCCTTTGTGGTTTAGTGGTAAAGAATTACCTGCTAGTGCAGGAGATGTGGGTCCGATCTCTGGGTTGGGAAGATCCCCTGGAGGAGGAGATGGCAACCCACTCCAGTATTCTTGCCTTGGAAATTTCACAGACAGAGGGCCTGGTGGGCTACAGTCCATGGGGTGACAAAAGAGTCTGACACAACTTAGCGACTAAACAACAAAATGTGCTTAGTAACCTCTTATATCAACCATCCTGCCATGATACGCTTCTGAGCTCTGTCGGCAATCAGTCTTCTAGAGAACCCTGATGTTAGCTATTAGTGTATTATTTAAACTAGTTTCTTACACTTCTTTCTTTCTCCTCCTCCCTCCTTCCCTCTCTTTCTCTTCTCCTTCCCCATTTTTATTGACAAATAAAATTGTGCATATTTAAACTGTGCAACATGATGGTTTGATATTTGTCTACACGGTGAAATGATTACAATGATCAGGTTAATTAACACATTCATTACCTCACATAGCTACCTTTTTTTTTTTTTTGGTGAGAATGCTTAAGATCTATTCTCTTAGCAAAATTTCAGGCATACAATATAGTACTATTAACTGTAGTCACCATGCCGTGTACGTGAGAGCCTCAGAACTTACCTGTCTTAATAACGAAAGGCTTGTGCCCTTCAACCAGCATCTCATTTCCTCCACTCCTGAGGCCCCGGTAACCACCAATATATACTCTTTGTTTCTATCAGTTCGGCTTTTTAAATTAGAACAAAATTTTTTTTATTCTGCATAGAAGTGAAATCTTACAGTATTTGTCTTTCTCTGTTTGGCTTATTTCATTTTACATTGTTTCCTCCACTTATATCTATGTTTTTGCAAACGGCAGGATTTCCTTCTTTCTTCATGGCTGAATAATATTCCATTGTATCCATTTACCCAACTTCTTCATCCTTTCATTGATTCATCAGACACTTGGGGTCTTTATCTTAGCTATTGTGAATAATGCTGCGATGAACATGGGAGTACAGACGTCTTGAGGAAATCTGCCTTAAATTTGTCATCACTTAAGAATACTGGCTTGCTGTGATTCATGGGTTCGCAAAGAGTCGGACACGACTGAGCGACTGAACTGAACTGAAGAATACTGGGTAGTCCATGCAAAGATGTTACCCAAAAAATCCTTAAAAAGACTGTACCCATTTAACAGCTAAATTTTGTGAGATTTGAAAATACACAGGGTTCCATTTTATCTGCTTTTAATGAAATGTAAGGTTGATTTCCTCCAAACCCCCTGCCCCACCTGTTTTAGGCACGTGTACTGCTGAGCAGTGACTTATATTTTACCACGGTTACTCAGTCACTTTGTTTGCTTCATTGATAATACGTATTTCTTACAGTATATATACATGTAGCCTCTGATGGTTTACTTCACCGCTGTCTGGTGGCCAGGAAAAGTAATGATTAAAAAAAAAGTAATGATAAAACATTTATTGAATGCCTACTATATACCAGACACAGTGAGAATTTCAGATTTGATTCAGATATGCAGCAGTTTAGCAATAGACTCTGACTGTGTGTTAGCTGACCAAACAAATTTTTTGAATCTGCTAACCCCTAATAAGAGGGCAGAGAACATCAAAATTGCATTAATAATAGTGATATGATATAGTCATGATAATTAATATTGCTAAAGCACAGATCTAATCAGATCATAATAAACTTAAGTGACTGCCTTATAAGAAAAAGAAATATTTTTTGGTTTGGCATTTGAGGCCAGTATAATTGGGTCTTGATTATTCCAGTTGCTACTGTTCTTCATGGGTATTCTACAGGGAAGTATAATACCCTGTTGTCCATATATTTGTGTATCACTTTTTCACCTCTATTCCTTTGTTACTTCAGCTTGGAATGCCTATCTTCCTCCAGTTTTTCCAAATCATACTAGTTTTTTAATATCTAGTGGTCATTTATTGTGTGCGAGGCTGTTCTAAGTGGTTTAGCTGGATTAATTAATTTAATTTTCACTACAGTCCTCTAAGATTGATGCTTTTATTATCCTTATTGTGCAGATGAAGAAGCAAGATTGAATATAAGCAAAGATGATTACTGTTTTGGCCACTAAAGGGAATTTGCAGTCCAGTTTTACCTTTGCTCCTCCTGAGAAATATGCTCCTCCCCCCTTTTTTAAGTTCTAAATTTTTCTGTTGGGATTGTTTATTATAATTAATTTCCTTTTTAGTCATTTATTACTTTCCCACATAACATGGAGTAGGAGTACCCGCATTGGAGTGGGTTCATTCAGATCAGGCATGTTTAAATTGCTTCTTAGGAAATCCCATGTTCTGTGATTCTGAACACTGGTTTTAACTTGGTGCTTGTTTGGCCCCTTAAGGAGATACAAAACTTCTCATGGAGAAATTTGGCCCTACTCAGAATCCCACCTTTTTGTGGGATTTCCCTCTCTGAAATTAGTACAAGAATGGATGTTAGACTTCTTTTTAGCCTTCTTAATTTCCATAATAAACTTTGATTTGTCACAAGCTAAAGCATAAACATGTCCCTTTATTCAGTGGTGTAGAATATGAATATTTCAGGCGTCAGCTAGAGAGCCTGGTGCTGTGTTGATGCTGTCTGACATAGTAGATTATTTGGGGAAGATAATGTAGGATGGTTTGGTGTGGTTTAGTCGCTAAGTCCTACCCGACTTTTGCAACCCCAGGGACTGTAGCCTGCCAGGCTCCTCTGTCCATGGGATTCTCCAGGCAAGAATACTGGAGTGGGTTGCCGTTTCCTCCTCCACAGGATCTTCCTGACCCAGGAATAGAACCCTGGTCTCCTGCACCGTGGGCAGATTCTTTACCTACTGAGCTATGAGGGAAGCCCTATTGTAGGATAGTGGTTCCCAAATGAACTACTTAACTTAGTTGGTATTCTTGTTAAAAATTGTTAAAAAAATTTACAGTTAGAATCTGAGATTAAATTTTTCCAAGCAGTTACAGTGTTTCTAATATTATTTCATCTGTGTTGTGGGCTTAATAGGCACTGGTGAGCCATCCATTTAGAAAATGTTCCGTGGGAAGGTGGGATTCTGAGGTCATAACCAGGTAGGATAGTTACAGACTTTTGGAACATGGCATGTTTTTGAGTTGAGCACTGCCAACTCAATCTTTTTCTTCTACTTCGTTTATGGATACCTGGAAAGGAAGATGAATTCTCCTTTCAAATTACTAAGCAATATGAAAATTCATAGGAGGAAGATAGTGTTTCTGTTGTTGAAAGTCACTTAGTCGTGTCTGACTGACTCTTTGTGACCCCATGGACTGTAGCCCACCAGGCTCCTCTGTCCATGGAATTCTGCCATTTTAAGGCAGAATAAAAGCTGATTAAATCCAGATAATTGAGGAATTTCCACCCACCTTCTGGTTTGCATTTCTTTAAGAAACAGCCTCAGAACTTATCAGAACATATGAGAACATAGTTACAGTATGTTTGGGGTTCTAATGAAAGACATTGTTCACTGTCTGCTATATATGAAGAGTATGAGTCATGAAATCTTGTGATCTGATCATCCAATGTTTCTTTTAAAAACTGCATGTATTGTTGAAAACAGAAATTACTAGTCCATGATATGTTTGAGTTTTAATTTTAAATAAAAGCTACCATTGTATGCTTAACAACAACTAACAACAACAAATAAACCCAAAACTAACAAAGGCAACAAGTCAAAAGATATGCCTTCTTAAAGTGAGTCTGTGTGGAATTCATGAAGTTAGTAATGTCTGTGAAATTAAAACTAAAGTACGAATTTGACTCTAGAATATTGTACATACTTTGAGTCTAGCTTTTGGTAGAACAGTCTTTAAAAAAAAATGAATTCTCTCTCAGTTGACATAAATGGTATTGACAATATCTGTGTGAGGTGGGGGTAGAAATCAAACTAGTTTTACCATACCAAAATCTTTTTATAGCACTTTTGAGATGTAAGCATGTTTCCTTTCAAAATAGAATTGTTTGATGGAATAGTTATATTATTTTTCCTGATACTGTGTAATTAAAAACCCAAGGCCCAAATTCAATTCAAGAAACTTCCCTTCTATGGAAGAAGAGTTATCAAATTGAAAAGGGGCTTGAGAAATTTTGATTCTGAGATTTCTTTAAGAAGGGAGAGGCAAGTCAAATTGGGTTTCAGCCCCGCAGAATTGATTGTGTGACTTCCTAGGTCTGGCGAGGTGGGGATTGTGCTACGTTGGGGCAGGGCATAAGCCTGGTAGGAACTAGAAGTGAAACTGGAAGTGCCTTAAAAAAGCAGATCGTTGTGTTAGCCCGAGTTTGGCTGCCACAAACAGTGAGACAGAATGATTCTCAAGCACAAATGTATATGTAGTTACTTTGGCAGATTTCCTGAGAGAGTCAACATGTTTGCCTGTGACTCAGGACAGACCTGAGACTCAAAGGAGGAAAATGAGAGAAGACAAAGAAGAAGCTGAGTGAAATAGGGGCTCTACGGTGCAGGTTTTGCATGAAAATTTCTGAACCTTTGAGGGTGGCAGCAGGAAATTAAAGGTGGAATTCTGGGGACATTTTCCCTCCCTATGAGCTCTGTGGAGGTGGAGGCTGCAGCGTGGAATGGAGGGTAGATAAACTTGTAAATATTGATGAAGTTATCCTTGTTACAGCAGAAAAGGTATATCCCCCACACCCTGCACTTTGTTTTAAAACGATGGACTCCCACTATAGTATTAGTGATACAAACAAAGGTTAGCTAGCCGTATGTAATTTTATTATGCCTGGGGTTAACATTGACATTCACTTATTTTAAAAGAAAAACGAGAACTTAACCATATAATATTGACTCTTAAGAGCAATACATTTCCAGGGTGGTTTAATGGTAGTTACGTGCTATCCATCACGCACCAGAGATGACACTCCTAACATGTTCTACCTCACTGGGGCATGCTGTGTGGATGTTTTTCCCACAGGCATGGTAGATTTAAATTCACAGTGGTTAAAAACCACTGCTCTTTCTGCTGGCCTCTGCTTCCCATCCCTAGAAACCACTCATAGATACCTTGTGTGCGGATAGGTGCAGGTAATATGGATGAGGGTTAGGTTTATGGCTCAGGACACTAATTTACTTACGCATCATGCTGGGATCTAGTTAAAAAGCAATTCCTAGCAAGGGAGGTGGTGGAGTAGTAGAACTCAAACTTTAGCCTGTTTAGTAGTCATATGGAGGGCTGGTTAAAAGGAAGATTACTGGACCCCACTTCCTGATTCACTGGAATCAGAAACTAGGGAGGGTCTTTTAAACAAATTCCTAGGTGATGCTAATGCAGCTGTTGGAGGGGGTTTGTGGTTATTTTGGGAGCCATTGAGGACAAGTATAAATAACCCTGAGGAGACTCAAACTGTTCCTCTTGGTTTCTTGAGTGTTATTTTATAACTGAACCGAAAATGGTGAAGGAAAAAAGGTTGCAGAAAGTAATAGAGTAATTAATACTGTTTATGTTAAGCAAATAATGCTTCATAAAACAGTTCTGCATGTTTTGTTGTGGTGAGTGTGTGTCTGTCTAGAAAATGTCAGTGACAGACTCCATCAAAATGATGAGAATAAAGATGATTCCTTTCGGAGAAGGATCCAGGATTAATGGAGGGTGGGATTTTAACTTTCTGTGTAAGGTTTTCATTTTTTAATGACGATATAGTACTTCTGTTTATGTAGTTAATTTTACAGAAAGGTAAAATAAATCTGGGTCAGATACCTTGCATTTACTTCTCCAGGCCTGTCCTTCACCCATTTCCACCTGGCTCTTTGCCACAGAGAGAGTTCCCAGATCTTCTGGTTTCTGGTGGGGTTCAGCCTCAAGAGGTGATTGAAAAGGAGGAGAAGAATGGGGTCAGAATGTTTATTCTCTCTTCTCAGAATAGTTGGTCTTGTATTGCCTGGGTTCTGGTGTTCTCTGTGTCCTGTCTCTTTTTGGGGGCCGGGGCAATAGTTGTTCTATTGCTAGTTCAGGGCTCTGTTCCTCCCCCGTGGTTTCTATAGGCCTGACCTCCCAACTTTGTAATCATTCCTTTTATAAACAACCCCCTTCAGATTATTCTGATTTGAGTTTGCCCTCTCTTCCCTGTTGGGGTAATGACCGACGGACTCCCCCTTGTCATTCTCTCCTTACTATAATCCCAGAGAGTATCAGTGCGATCTGGATGTGTGTTTCTTTCCAGATATTTTCTGTACACAGCGTGGCTCTCAAACAAATGAGTAAATAAAACACAAGGGATCATGTTATACGTCCTGTCCTTTACATTGGTGGGTTTTTTTTTTTTAACATCATACTATAGTGTGATTATCTTTCTACATCAGTGTAATCTACCTCATTTTTAATAACTGTGCAATACTCCATTATACTTGATAATGGACGTAACCACAATGTAATCAGTTCCTTATGTATTTAACATGACATTTTAAATTGTATACTGAATTTTCATTAATACTTTAAATCTGTTTCTCACTCTTCTATTGATCTGTCAGTATTATGGCACCAGTATTGCATGTTTTACTTACTGTGGTTTTATATGGGTATTGGCTTTGTAGGGCAACTCCTGGTAGTATTCTTATTTTGGAAAAAGACTTTTGCCTTTCATTACTTGCTTTTCCCTCATCCAGGTATATTTTTTAAAAGTTTTTGTCAGAGTTACTACAAAATTTCCACTGGTGTACATATTGGAAAAGCATTACATTTATTAAGTTGGAAATAATTGATCTCGTCACACTTTCGTGCCTTTTCATCCATTAATATGATTTTCCACCCCCACTTTTTTTTTTGATGGTTCTGTAGTTTTACTATACCAGCAGTTAGTTCTCATCCGCATTGTCTGTAGATTTTTGAAAGTGGTAACAGGCACATAGGTACTGACATCTAGACTTGTTTGGTGAATCTTAATTACATTTTCTGGACAACTGCACATGGATCAGGTAGGGGACGTTCTTTTTTCCTTTGGCCCAAACAGCTTTGTTGAGCCTAGTGTCCATGCACACATTTGGGGTTCCCATCTCCTTCATGGAAAGTTGCCGGATTTCTTTTGAGTGCCTGAGGGGCATACTTCTTGAAACTTACTCCAGGGATGTGCTTGCAAATGTTGATAGTGTATTATCTGGTCACCACCTCAGTGATGCTGACCCGCCCTTTTTTGTGGGAGGGTTTGGAAAGGAAGTTTCCAACAATTTTTAAAAAAGTATTTTTATTTATTATAAGTTTGTCAAATGCCATAGTATGTTGCTTAGTGGAGTTTTGTAGTTTAATTCACATGTCATTTCCATAGTATTTTACATTATTCCTGCTTTTGACAGTGGGGTGTTTTTCATCATGTTTTTTGAGATTTGCTGATGTTAGGGAAAGCTGTTAACTTTTTTATGTTTATTTAAAAACTTGCCAATATCTTGAGCTCTTTTAGCCATTTTAATAATTTTCATAGGTTTTTTTTTTTGGCATTCCAGTTGAACAACTCTGTTATTGGCAAATTTGCTAATTTAGACTCCTCTTCAATACTTCCCTATGTTATTTTTCTTTGTCATTTCAACTGGCTAGACTGTAACATCCAGAAAATGTCATGTACTTGATTGTTGTCTAATGAGGCTGCCTCAGATGTATTTCACTGTTCATTGTGGGTTGACTGTGGGTCTGAAACCTAGTAAGTTAAAGAAGTAGTATTTTTATTTATTATAAGTTTGTCAGATGCCTGCCAAACCTGTTATCTACCCTTACAGGTTTATGTCTTCTTTTTATTTATTTATGTATTGAATTACATTAACCCATTTTTAGTATGGAATTATCCATAAATTTCTGTAATGGATCTCAGTATTCAATTGACTTGTTCATATTTAAGGTTTTGGTATATATTCAAGGAAGAAAAGCCTTGTAAATTTCCTTCCTTGTACCATCCTTGATATCAGGAGTTTGGTAGCATGGACAGCCAGCCTTTTAGGAGGAGGGGCAGTAACCATTTTTATCTTGTTTTTTTAGCTCATTTCATTTAGTTCTCGGTTTTTGTTGTATGTGTGGTGGGGAGGTAGTCAATTTTGATAAAAATTTTTTTTAAGAAATTCTTTTCAAGCTTTAAAAATATATGAATTAATTCATTGTTTTCTTTTACTTTTTAAAATTTTCTCTGTAAATGGTTTTGTGAGCTGTATTTTGTTCTATTGGAGAAGGAAATGGCAACCCACTCCAGTGTTCTTGCCCGGAGAATCCCAGGGGACAGCAGAGCCTGGTGGGCTGCCGTCTATGAGGTCGCACAGAGTCAGACACGATTGAAGTGACGTAGCAGCAGCAGCAGCAGCATTTTGTTCTATTTTGATTAGATTAAAATCTCCTGACCTATTTCCTCATCTGTAAAATAGGTGTAATATAGGTATAATGAAAATGGGCCGATGTATGTGCCAACTATATACTAAGCAATCAAATGAAGGTTGCTCTTGTTTTTTTTAAAAATAACTACCTTTTAGTCTTGGATCTATTTTATATTTTTGTATACTGATTGAGGAATTTCTGTTCTTTATTAAATTCTTTTTGTATACCTTAAAGTATTTTTTTAAATGTGTGGGCTTCCTTGGTGGCTGAATCGGTAAAGAATCTGCCTGTAGTTCAGGAGACCTGGGTCCAATCCCAGGGTGGAGAGGATCCCCTGGAGAAGGAAATAGCAACCACTCCAGTATTCTGAAAAATCCCATGGATAGAGGAACCTGGCGGGCTATATAATCCATGGGGTCTCGGAGTCGGATACAATTCAGAGACTAAACCACCACCATACATGTATTGTCTTCTAATTATAAAAATGCACATTGCAAAAAATTCAAATGTTACAGAAATATGTATTAGAGAAAATAAAGTCCCTTTATTTGAATTCTTCAGGGATTAATGAGAATGGCTGGTTGTATATAATCATTGTGTGTGTTTTACCATGCACATACATATATGTGTATGTGTGTACATGTATTAAAAAATGTGGCCATTCTATATATATATTGTTCTGAAACTTGTTTCTGCTTTATATCTTGGGTTTCTTTCCAAGTCAGTATTTATAGATCTAGTTATTCTTTGCTAAAAGCTTTATTTGACATGTGATAATATGCATAAAACATGCACATTTTGTAAGCTTACCACTTAGTCATCAGTGTGAATACACTTGTGTAACCAATAGATCATAAAATAATGTTATTACAGGGACCCCCAGGCACCTTCCATTGGGCTCCCTATCTCATTGTTTATAAAATTTAACAGGCTTGTTGAAATACAACTCATGTATCATGCAATTCACCCATACTAATTATACAATTCAATGGCTTCTAATATTTTGGTATATTCATAATTGTGCAGCCATCACCATTGTCTGATTCTAGAATCTTCTCATTCCCTGAAGAAGAAACCATGTACCCATTGGCAGTTGCTCTTCATTTTCTCCCACCTCAAGCTTAGGAAACAGCTATCTTCTTTTTCTGTAGATTTGCCTATTCTGGACCTTTTATTGTGAAATCATACAATATATAGTGTTTTATGACTGGCTGCTTTCACTGAGCATAGTGTTTTCAGGTTCATCTATATTGTAACATATATCAATGCTTCATTCCTTTTTATGACCAAATAATATTCACTGTATGTATGTACTACATGTTATTTATCCATTTGTCAATTAATGGACATTTGGGTTGCATTCATTTTTGGACTGTTAATGAGTAATGCTGCTGAGAATATTTGCATACTAGATTTTGTGTGGACATCATGGTTTACATTTCTTTTAGGTACACAGACACACAGACACACACACACACACACACCCTAGGAGTGAAATTACTGGGTCAGACTATAACTATGTTTAACCTTTTGAGGAATTGCAAACTATTTTCCAAGGTGGTTGTACCATTTCATTTTACCAGCAATGTATGAGAGTCTTGACTTCTTCATATTCTCATCAAAACCTGTTGTCTTTTTTATTATAATCATCCCACTGGGGGTGCATTGGTAGTTCATTGTGGTTTTGATTTGCATTTCCCTAGTGGTTAATAATATTGAGCACCTTTTCATGTATTATTGATCCATGTAGATTTTAGAAGAAGCTTTTAAACTTTCTCTAATTGTCAGAGGCAGAGCCTCGTAGTATCTTTAGTGTCCTCATAATTTTTATACAAGCATCTCAGCACATCTTTACTTCTCTACTCTCTTTACTGTTTCTTTATAGATATAATCTATAGTTTTATTTGTTAGTATGTATTGCATATTTTCTTTTGAGAATGATTTTTTAAATGTTTCAGTGTAATTATATAGCCAGATTTAGAATAGAATTTTAAATTGTTTTCCTGTTGCTTTCCTTTCTTAGCTATACAATAACTGTTAATCAGTTGATGGATGAATACTGTAGATTCCAGGATCCGTGTTTTCACAGATTTTTGTAGGATTTTACATGAATTGATCCTTTGTTGTTTGTTGTTCAGTCTCTTAAGTTGTCTCCAACTCTTTGTGACCCTGTGGACTGCAGCACACCAGGCTTCCCTGTCCTTCACCATCTCCTGGAGCTTGCTCAAACTCATGCCCATCGAGTCAGTGATGCCATCCAACCATCTCATCCTCTGTTGTCCCCTTCTGCTCCTGCCTTCAGTCTTTCCCAGCATCAGGGTCTTTTCAAATGAGTCAGTTCTTTGCATCAGGTGGCCGAAGAATTGGAGCTTCAGCTTCAACATCAGTCCTTCCAATGAATATTCAGGACTGATTTCCTTTAGGATTGAGTGGTTTGATCTCCTTGCAGTTCAAAGGACTCTCAAGAGCCTTCTCCAGCACCACAATTCAAAGGCATCAATTCTTCGGCGCTTGATCTTCTTTATGGTCCAACTCTCACATCCATACATGGCTACTAGAAGAACCATAGCTTTGACTATACTTTTTTTTCATTTATTTTTATTAGTTGGAGGCTAATTACTTTACAATATTGTAGTGTTTTTTGTCATACATCGACATGAATCAGCCATGGATTTACATGTATTTCCCATCCCGATTCCCCCTCCCACCTCCCTCTCCACCCGATTCCTCTGGGTCTTCCTAGTGCACCAGGCCCGAGCACTTGTCTCATGCATCCAACCTGGGCTGGTGATCTGTTTCACCCTAGATAATATACATGTTTCGATGCTGTTCTCTCTAAACATCCCACCCTCGCCTTCTCCCACAGAGTCCAAAATTCTGTTCTGTACATCTGTGTCTCTTTTTCTGTTTTGCATATAGGGTTATCGTTACCATCTTTCTAAATTCCATATATATGTGTTAGTATACTGTATTGGTCTTTATCTTTCTGGCTTACTTCACAAACTGATGTCTTTGCTTTTTAATATGCTGTCTAGGTTTGTCATAGCTTTCCTTCCAAGAAGCAAGCATCTTCTAATTTCGTGGCTATAGTCACTGTCCACAGGGATTTTGGAGCCCAAGAAAATAAAATCTGTCACTGCTTCCCTTTTTTTCCCCATCTATTTGCCATGAAGTGATGGGACCAGATGCCATGATCTTAGTTTTTTGAATGTTGAGTTTTAAGCCAGCTTTTTCACTCTCCTGTTTAACTTTCATCAAGAGGCGCTTTAGTTCTTCTTCACTTTTCTGCCATTAGAGTGGTATCATCTGCATATCTGAAGTTGTTGATATTTCTCCTGGCAGTCTTGATTCTACCTTGTGATTCATCCAGCCCGGCATTTCGCTTGATGTCCTCTGCATATAAGTTAATTAAACAGGATCACAATGTACAGCCTTGTCATACTCCTTTCCCAATTTTGAGCTAGTCTGTTGTTCCTTGTAAGGTTGTAACTGTTGCTTCTTTTTTTTTTTTTTCCCATAACTGTTGCTTCTTGACCTGCATACAGGTTTCTCAGGAGACAGGTAAGATGGTCTGGTATTCCCTTCTCTTTAAGAATTTTTCACAGTTTGTTGTGATCCACACAGACAAAGGCTTTGGCGTCGTCAATGAAGCAGAAGTAGTTGTTTTTCTGTAATTCCCTTTCTTTCTCTAAGATCCAACGAATGTGGGCAACTTGACCTCTGGTTCCTCTGCCTTTTCTAAAACCCAGCTTGTACATCTGGAAGTTCTCAATTCACATACTGCTGAAGCCTAGCTTGAAGGATTTTGAGCATAACCTTATTAGCATGTGAAATGAGTGCAGTTGTGTGGTAGTTTGAACATACTTTGGCACTGCCCTTCTTTGGGACTAGAATAAACACTGAACTTTTCCAGACCTGTGGCCACTGCTGAGTTTTCCAAATTTGCTGACATATGAAGTGCAGCACTTTTAACTGCATTGTCTTTTAGTATTTGAAATAGCTCAGCTGGGATTCCATCGCCTCCACTAGTCGTGTTTGTGGTAATGCTTCCTAATGCCCACTTGACTTCAGAGCTTGACTTTAGTCAAGCTCTACGTGAGTGACCACAAACATCGTGGTTATCTGGGTCATTAAGATTTTTTTGTGTGTGTAGTTCTTCTGTGTATTCTTGCCACCCCTTTTTAATCTCTTCTGGTTCTGTTAGGTCCTTGCTGTTTCTGTCCTTTATTGTGCCCATCCTGGCATGAAATGTTCCCTTGATATCTCCAATTTGCTTGAAGATATCTCTAGTCCTTCCCATTCTATTGTTT
This sequence comes from Cervus canadensis, assembly GCF_019320065.1. Classification (NCBI taxonomy): domain Eukaryota; kingdom Metazoa; phylum Chordata; class Mammalia; order Artiodactyla; family Cervidae; genus Cervus; species Cervus canadensis. The sequence goes on from NC_057399.1 coordinate 12,802,448, forward strand.
TCCTCTACTTCTTTGCATTGTTCATTGAAAAAGGCTCTTATCTCTCCTTGCTATTCTGTGGAACTCTGCATTCAGTTGGATGTATCTTTCTCTTTCTCCCTTGCTTTTTGCTCTCTTCTTTCGTCAGCTACGTGTAAAGCCTCCTCAGGCGACCACTTTGCCTTCTTGCATTTCTTTTGCTTTGTGATGATTTTGGTCACTGCCTCCTGTAGAATGTTACAGGCCTCTGTCCCATAGTTCTTCAGGCACTCTGTCTACCAGTTCTAATCCCTTGAATTTATTTGTCATCTCCACTGTACAATTAAAAGGGACTTGATTTAGTTTATACCTGAATGGCCTAGTGGTTTTCCTTACTTTCTTTGATTTAAGCCTGAATTTTGCAGTAAGGAGCTGATGATCTGAGCCACAGTCAGCTCCAGGTCTTGTTTTTGCTGACTGTATAGAGCTTCTCCGTCTTCGGCTGCAGACTGTAATCAGTCTTATTTTGGTATTGACCATTTGGTGATGTCCGTGTGTAGAGTTGTCTCTTGTGTTGACGGAAAAGGATGTTTGCTGTGACCAGTGTGTCCTCTTGGCAAAACTCTGTTAACCTTTGCCCTGCTTCATTTTGTACTCCAGGGCCAAACTTGCCTGTTACTTGCGTGTTCAAGGTATCTCTTGAATTCCTATTTTGCCTTCTAATCCCTTGTGATGGAAAGCACATCTTTTTTTGGTGTTAGTTCTAGAAGGTCTTATAGGTCTTCATAGAACTGTTCAACTTCAGCTTCTTTGGCATCAGTGGTTGGGGCATAGACTTGGATTACTGTGATGTTGAATGGTTTGCCTTGGAAACAACCAGATAATTCAGTCATTTTTGAGAATGCATCCAAGTACTGCATTTCAAACTCTTTTGTTGACTAAAAGGGCTATTCCATTTCTTCTAAGGGATTCTTGCCCAAGTAGTAGATATAAAGGGTCATGTGAATTAAATTTGCCCCATTCCAGTCCATTTTCGTCTGATTCCAAAGATGTCGATGTTCACTCTAGCCATCTCCTACTTGACCACATCTAATTTACCTTCATTCACGGACCTAACATTCCAGGTTCCTATGCGATATTGTTCTTTATCGGACTTCACTTTTGCCACCAGACACATCCACAGCTGGGCGTTGTTTCCACTTTGGCCCAGCTGCTTCATTCTTTCTGGAGCTGTTAGTAACTGCCTTCTGCTCATCCCCAGTAACATATTGGCCACCTTCTGATCTGGGGGTGGCTCATCTTCCACTGTCGTATCTTTTTGCCTGACGGTGGTTTTCATGGGGTTCTCACGACAAGAAGACTGGAGTGGTTTGCCTTTCTCTCCTTCGGTGGATCACATTTTGTCAGAACTCTCCACTGAGACCTGTCCGTCTTGGGTGGCCCTGCATGGCATGGCTTACAGCCTCAGTGAGTTACACAAGCCCCTTCCCTATGACAGGAATGTGGTCTCTGAAGCAGTGATGATCTTAATGACTGATTCAGACATTTTAAAGGTATGGTTCAGTTCAGTTCAGTTGCTCAGTCATGTCTGACTCTTTGTGACCCCATGGACTGCAGCACGCCAGGCCTCTCTGTCCATCACCAACTCCTGGAGTTTACCCAAACTCATGCCCACTGAGTCGGTGATGCCATCCAACCATCTCATCTTCTGTCGTCCTCTTCTCCTCCCGCCTTCAATCTTTCCCAGCATCAGGGTCTTTTCAAATGAGTCAGCTCTTCCCATTGGGTGGCCAAAGTATTGGAGTTTCAGCTTCAGCATCAGTCCTAGCAATGAATATTCAGTACTGATTTCCTTTAGGATGGACTGGTTGGATCTCCTTGCAGTCCAAGGGACTCTTAAGAGTCTTCTCCAACACCACAGTTTAAAAGCATCAGTTCTTTAGCACTCAGCTTTCTTTATAGTCCAACTCTCACATCCATACATGATTACTCGAAAAACCGTAGCCTTGACTAGATGGACCTTTGTTGGCAAAGTAATGTCTCTGCTTTAAGGTTTGCATTTCATTGTTGTAACCCAGAGCTTTTTGTTTGTTCTTAATTCATCAGGAGTTTCAAGGTAATATTTTTAGTCAGTTACCCTTTTAGAGAGAACAGCCTAAGATAGGGGGTTTGCAGAGAAAAATGATATAGTCTGTTTCTTCATTATCAGCGAGATGAATAGAGAAACCAGATGGACAGACTGGAGAGCATAGTTCCATTATTTGGAAGAATCAACTAATCCCAGAGCGTCATACCTACTTGCCTTTGTTCAAATATGATAACCACTGCAATATTGTAAAGTAATTAGCCTCCAACTAATAAAAATAATTTGGGGAAAAAACAAATATAATATGTATGTATCTCCATATTTGTGTGATTCATCAGTACCACTCTTCCCTCGATGGCTCCTTTTCTGAGTTATTACACATAGTTTATATCCAGTGTATTTTGCCTTAGCCGGAAGTTCTATTGAGAACAGTTCATATTCAAATCTAAATGGAAATACTCCTTGAAGAGTCTATAAGGGATGGCCCACAGGATGATATTACAGTGAATTTTCCAAGGCATAGGGACTAGTATTCAATTTTATGGGCTCAGAAACTAGGCTTTTTCCGGCATGTCTCCAGGTGATCAGACTTACACTGTCCAAGTAACAAAAGGCTTATATCCAGACTGAAAGCACCAGTTTATTAGTTTGTAAAGTGAAAGGGCCTTTTTAACAGCTTGGTGGTGATGGTTTAGTTGCTAAGTCGTGTCCGACTGCTTGCAACCTCAGGGACTGTGGCCTGTCAGGCTCCTCTGTCCATGGGATTCTCCAGAGAAGAATACTGGAGTGGCTTGCCATTTCCTTCTCCAGGGGATCTTCCCAACCCAAGAATCGAACCCAGGTTTCCTGCATTGCAGGCACATTCTTTACTGACTGAGCTACAGTGCAGCAGATAAATAGGAGTTTCTGCTGTGTGCCAGGCCTTCTTGCTGGGCGTGCAGTCATGAACAGAAACAGTTAAAACCTCTGCTCTCATGATGAAGCTTGCATTCTGACAATGTGAGACAGACATTGGTGAACACATAATATGTCACAGAGATGGTAAGTTCTAAGAAGATAAATAGAGTAGGGTAAGGAAAGATGAGCAAAGAAGGAAAGGTGTGAGTGCTGTTTAAATCCATTGGCCAAAGAAGGCCAGAGGAGGGTTTGCTGTCAAGGGGCAGAAGGGAATTCTGAGCGGCTAGAGAAGGGTGACAGGAAGTAGGATGGTGATCTAGGCCATTATAAAGACTTTCTTTTTGACTTTTGCTCTGAGTGAGATGAGGTCACTGAGCAGAGGAATGATGAACCACCTGATCTTTTTAGCTGAGTCTCCGGCTGCTGTGCTGAGGAGTGTAGGGAGGGTAAATAAAGATTGAAGGAGGAAAAGCAGTTAAGAGGCTGTTTTGGTTGAGCAGGAGGTGAGGCGGTTTGCCTGCTTCTTGGTTATAGCTAGGAAGTCAGCCCTTGTCTATGTAACTATTTTTCCTACTTTCTGAAACTGCTCTTGCCAAGATCAGTGATAGTGAGTTGGTAAACCAGCGGACATTCAGGTCACATCGCACTGTGTGTCTTATCCGAATTCTCCATAGAATTGTCCCTCTTTCTTGAATCACCGTCTCTTGACTTCTTGGATAGCCATGGTTTTCCTCTCACTTCTGTGTGTACTTTTCGTTAGCCCCTTCCCCTCAGTCGCTGCAGGTTTGAGTTGCTTAAGGCTTGGTTTTGTACCCTCATCTCTTCTGTTCTCTCTTGATGATATCATTTGTTCCCAAAGATTTTATATATCATTTATATGCTGAGAATTTCCAAATTTATATTTTTACAAGGAGCTCATATTTTACATGTCAAAATCTAAACTTATTATCCAGCCAAAACTGAAGAGGAACTGATCTCCCCCTGACCCCCCATTTTCCCTCTCAGATAACGACATCCAGTTGCTTAAACTGGGAACCTCGGAGTCATTTCAGGCACCTTTGTTTCCCCCTGCTCCCTCCCATCCTTCACTGAGTCCTTTTCAACTCACCTCCAAAATGTATCTTGTACCTTTCCATTTTTCTCTATCCAATCCATCTCGCCTTTTTCCTTGAGCTACTCCTCTAACCTTTCATTTGGTCCTCACACTTCTCTGGCTTTCCTCCCATTTTCTCTGCGCAGCAGCCAGAGAGCTTTTAAAAGAATAGGCCGCACGGTTACTTAAAACAATTCACTGGCTTCCTGTTGCATTTGAACTTACCCGGTTTTTCCTTTCCCTCTCACAAGCTGTTTTCTCTGCCTCGACTTCTCATTCTGCCCTGGCTCGGTTCCTCCTCACCCGTTAGCACTCAGCTTTCCTCCGAGGCCTTCCTTGGCTACCCTGTTCAAAGGAGGTTCTACTTCTCTGCTCTCTCATTACACTGTTTTTTCTTTTATAGCACTTAACCACAATTTACAATTACTCGTTCATGGGTTTACGTATGTGGCCCAGATACTTGTCCCTCTAAGTCTGGTGGGAGAGGTGAGTCTGTACTTTAGCAGAAGAGTTTGGTCTTGATTGTAGTTTCATTCTGAAGAAGCTGCAAATAATTTTTCACTTTGTCTTAGGTGAGTTCCCAGAAGCCCATTCTCTGATCTTCCTTTCTATAACCTTCCCCCGCCATCCCCAAGAGTGAGAGATCTTTGACAGCTGGTGTTCAAGCCTGGGTTGTCTTGTTCCTGGATCCATCCGATAAGGTGGCTTTGATCATCATGTTCTTCAAAAATGAACATTATAGGACAGACCAAGACCTCCCTCTTATTTGGCTATCTCTCTTGATTTAACTTTGATATATTATCCCAGAGTACTTCCTTCTGACCACCAGTTTGGCATTGGGAACAATGGAAGGAATGAAGGGGATCAGGTCCCCTTATCCTGCCCCCCAACCCCTTTAGAAATTGTCTTCCCTGCTAGGCTGCAAGCAGCATGAGGAGTTACTCTGCCTCCTGTTTTCACCATCATGATGTACCCAGCGCTTATATAGTGCTTGGCACTTAGTAGCTGCTCTGTATAGAATATGCACAGAACAGAATTAAAGCAAAACCAGGTAGCTCCTTTTGTGAGAATTTCATCTGAGTGATAGGAGGCTTGATGGAAAATCTTCCTTTTATCAGTAAATGCCTCTGGTATCCAGAATATTTGCCTGTGTCCTCTCCTCCCTGTCTCTCCCGGGCAGAGCTGGACATGACAAGAGTGGTTTTAGAGTCTGTTTCTCATTGCTGATTGCCAGCTTCAGGTGTCCTTTTGTTTCTTTATATGTGCTTATGTCACTGATTAAGTTAGTTTTTCTCCCAGTCCACTAAGTGTTCTGGGCCTAGGAAAAACCTATTTCTTACCACTGCATTTTGGAAAAGGAAATGGCAACCCACTCCAGTACTCTTGGCTGGGAAATTCCATGGTCACTTATGCTGGAGAAGTAAACTATGAGGTTTACAACTAGTGCAACCTATTCTTCCGTTCTTCCCTCCTTATTTATTTATTTAGGGGTGTCATGTCTTAGGTATTTTGGTTTGTAATGTCATGTAAGTTTCATGTGTATAGCATTATATTTCTACTAATGTATATACTACAGCATGCTCACCACCAAAAATTTAGTTTCCATCCATCATCATACAGTTGATACCCTTTGTCCATTTCACCCTTCATCACACTCCTTCCCCTCTGCTAATCACTAAGAACAACCTATGTTTAATACTCTCCACTACCTTCTATGTTTGTCAGACACCTGTATGGAGTTGTGGAGAAGATGTACAGATTATTAGTGGTGTGTGCTTATATCAAACAGTTATGCTATGCCTATACATAGGAGAATTGATATTTCTAATGTATTTATCCATCATTACAATTTTTAATTTTCAATGTCATTTTGTAAGCAGTTGATCATGACCTTAAGAAACCACAAGAAAAATGGTTTTTTAATTACATGTGTGATCTTTAATTGAAAGCATTGGTTTTGGCCCTGAATATAGTTTTCATGTATTAAGAGATACAATTTCAGTGAATGAATGGAATTTCTCTGCCTTGTAAGCTTAAAAAATTTTTTTTGCATGAAGATAAAAATTTTTCCTCTAAAGTGTTGGATAGCAGTAGCCTAAAAACACATAGGTATAAAAGAGTACTTGTGTGACGTTACCAATCACTGGAGAATCTTGTGTTTACAGACTTCCTGACTGAATAATTCTGTTTTCTTTTGAAAGAATTTTGAAATCAGTTAAAACTCATTCTTAGCGTTTTACATGGTAGTGGAAGATTAATATGAAAATAAAAATTTCAAAAATTCACAAACCTCTAAAGTGAACAATTTTTACTTAGTGGTAGCGGAAGAAAAGGATTTCTGTGTAAGCAGCATAGAGTATTTAGAGTTAATGTTTTATGTGATCGGTATGGGATGGAGTATATATACATACGCTCTAATACACACACATATACTCTTGCCTTCCTCCTTCCCTCCCTCTCTCATATGCATCCAAGGTGTTAAATATAATTCTTTATTCTTGGGAAACTCTTAAGAGGGTTTGTGATCACAACTTAATAAAATCATGATAATAGATTTATTCTCATAATACTAAGTATTCAAAATACCAAATGAGGACAGTATTCTATTCCCGATGTTTGACAAAGAGGTTTTATTTTTGGGCCATGGCAGTGAAAATGCCAAATCCTAACCAATAGGCCACTGGGGAGCTTCCTGTTTGGTTTATACAGTGCCTCCGTGTTCTGGGAGAAAGCAAATACCTGTAATCAAGCTGGTCTTATCTTAATACAAGTTCCCCCAGCAGAAGTCAGGTTTTAGGATTTTGTTGTCTTATTCCTAGAAGGACTAGTGTCTCTGAATTTAAAGAATTTGGGTAAAATTTGTCCCACTCAATGGTTTTATCAGCTTGTACCTTATCACATGATAATCTTGGAGAATGTGAATGTTCATGTAAGTAGTGCAGAAAGCACTTGGACTAGAAATCAGCAGTTCTGACTATTAATATCTTTATGCCACTAAATAATCCTGTGACCTTGGCTGGGTCACTCCATCTTCCTGGGCTTTACTCATCTGTAAAACAGGAAGATTGAACTCTTATTGCTAAGATTCCCTTATCTTATAA